>NW_024349804.1:2809373-3123726 GCF_902729225.1 Pteropus medius | reverse complement strand
ACTTTTGAAACTATCACATTATCACACTAGAGTATGGCAAGAATATTTGTAGTAACGGCTTTGAGCCTTCGGTAAAGGAGTATATATACTCTACTTGAGAAGCGCCTACTTCAAACGCAAGCACATTTAAAATTTTATTTTAAAAAATCATTTCTATTTTGCTAATATTTAACGAATTCCTTCTTTTTGCATGGATCACAAGAACCCAAAAACATCAACTCTAAATGATAAACCAGAACAGTGTGACAAATTAGTCTACAAAACAAAATTACGTAACCAAAGGATAAATAGGAGAACCACTTTAACGAGCAAATCTATTTACTAAGGACCCTTCCTGGGTCCTCAAATTTCTTTTTTGCCAGGGTTAGTTCATTTTAATTTCAGATGTCAAAATTTGCACTTTTCAGATCCTAATCTCTTGCAGCATAATCAGTGATGTGCATTGTATTCATCATTTTAAAGTTGTCAGCACTCAGCAGCAAGAACCTAACAAAAAACAAGCCAAAGACACACATTAAGCTTCACAACACAACTGCTACCCTAATAAGTGATCAATGGAGAATAAAGTGATCTTTGCTGCACTGAAAGTCCCATTGTTGCCAATTGCTGATGGTAACTAATGTTAGAAAACAATAAGAGATACACATCTTCAATACATGAGATGAAATACAAGAAAGTCAGAGAGGAGGAGGAAAGGGGGACAGAGGAAAACCTAATTGTATTAGACACCCAGGAATTCTGAAATGCACTCCATTCATCTCAGAGGAACATAAAGAACTATAAAAGAGTCTATTTAAATTTATTATCTGCCTGCTGCTGCTTCAGCTGCTGCTAACAGATGCTCCATAGAGAACCTATGGGGAGAAAAGCATTCTTATATGTTCTTCTCATATGAACCTGGGGTGATGGTATTAAGAATGAATGTAAATGTGAAAATATGGTATTTCATCAGGGCCAAGTTTCATGTTAACAACTCAGTGGAACTTGGGAGAGCAAAAGTTCAACAAACATTTGTTAAATAATTAAATGAATGAGACTATTTCTAAACCATCTAGAAATCCATGGGGCCATAGAGGCTACTTTTGAACCATGACCTCTGTTTATCAGGGGAGAAAAGCAACTCCAGTGACAGGTAAAAGAAGGAACGATAGTGGGAGGACCAGTTACTTGATACCTTTCCTATGTCCCTTAACACCAGTTTACCCAACAACTGGTGATGAGAGTTCCTTTCAAGTCTTCGGAGCTCCATTTAAACACAATTCCATATCTCTTTTATGCTCAAGAAATATGCATTAGGTCAGCTGCCTGTAATATCACCTAAATTATTTTCCATAGTAAGCACAGTATGTACTTTTCCAATTTTTCCATGTAGAGAATAAGTAGGAAAAAATAACAAAGAATAAAAAATAATATGCAAACTTCCTAAGACCAATGGAACCTCACACTTATTGGGTGTCGAGAAAATTTAAGCTAGAATGATTCTATTACCTGATTTTCATATCTAAATACTGTAAAATTTCTCATTTATTTGTTTGTTTGTTTGTTTGCTTACTTACTTACTTACTTATTTATTTTTAGTGTGGAGAATCTATTCATGAATACCAAGCTGTTCTCACAGATTAAAAGACCATGGTTCACAGTAAAAGAAATGATTTAAAGTTGTTTATAACTTTAGAACTATAATTCAAAGTTTAGTTAAACTGTTTAGTAAGCTAATTCCAATGTTTGTTTATGTACAAAATAATTTTTCAGTGAAGGGGGTATAATGATTTAAAGTATGGATGCCTTGGTTTGCACCCTATCTCTGCTTTTACCATTTACCATTGGCAAAGTCACTTAACTTCTCTGTACCAAAAGGTTATGTGCGATTATTTCCGCATTGGGAGGAACTATGATAATTTATAGTTTCTCCTTTGCGTTTTTGTTTCTCAGAGTTTTAAGATTCTAACAATTACCAAATTTTTAAAAAGAAAAAAACTAAGTGATGACAAGTCATCAAGTAAAAAGAAAGCTTTAGACTAGGCACCACCTTAGTGATACACTTTTCGAAGTTCCATTTCAGTTATAATCAACATAGTTTCCACCTTTTAATAAGTTAATGGGAATTATAAACCAGCCACTCATTTTTTTTTTGCAAATAAGTAATTTCTGGGTATAAGTACATATCGGACCCCCAAAAACTGACTAAAAATATCACATAAAAATTCATCCGTCCTCTCATTATCTTTTTAGTTTTCATCATTATGATGTTGACCTCTAGCCTACACATAAGATTCTAATACATCCAATGACACTTCTGCTGCCAAACAGAGTTGTAAACTCAGTGCTTATCATTCACCTGGTCTACACGATTCCTTCCTTCTTCCATAGTAATAAACCAACCTAAAGTCACCCTCATGATCATATTAAAGTTAATTTCCTCCAAATTACATGTCATATTCATAAGACATGACTTTGCATTTAGACAGTGCTTATCTTTAAAGGTGCTCTAAGCACTGCCTGTGGCTTTTATTTATGTGAATACATCACTGGTGTACAGAGAGACAGATTATTTTCTTTCAAAGATATCCATTTTCTGATTTGCACCAAAAGAGTCTTTAAGATCATAAATATCATATTTAGTCAAATTGCTATTTCATTGAGCTCATTATTCAGTCTTTCACCAGGAAAAATAAGAGATATTTTATGAAATGCCATTCATTTATTCAATTTCCTGCTAGGTGCTGAAGAAAGCTGTAAAATGAACCTAAGCCAGCCCTGAATTTTGGGTTCTCATAGGACCATTGGGAAGAGACATGTGACAACAACCCCAGTGTATCACAGGGCATGTGATGGGGGACAGAGGAAGAAAAATGTATTCAGGGTAGGTGTTACCAAAACATCTGTACTGAGTTTTAGGAAGTGAGTAGTATTTTTTTGTAAATGGCTAGGAGAGAAAACATATTTGTGTTTTGGAAGAATATGAGAAGAATAGGAAGTACCATATTCTAAGGAGAGAAAAAGTGAGGGAGACAATGACAAGTGCTCCGTCTATGCTAAGAGATTTCTTATTTTCATTTAGTATATGCAGATTTCACTCCACACACCATTTGGACAACCACCAGAATGTCAACTGAGAACAGAGAAATCAGAAGTCAATTTAAATGATAAAAGTGAATTGGGCAAGATCGCACAGCTGTTGCCATGCTCCTTTGTGACTTTAGACAGAGCAAATGGACTTCTGGCTCTCTTGCTGTTTGCTTCCCAGGCAGCCTGTTATACCTCTGTGAAAATTCATTAAAAAAAAAAGAAGTGTTATTGTTGCCATTTTCCTACACATATTACATTGTGCTATTTCCACAACCTTTGGTAATATGCTGGTATCACTCTACGATTAAACATAATTTTTATTATTGTGACTATATATCTACTGGCAGGCAGTATGGCTAATGTTCAAGAGAGTAGGCTGAGAAAAGATTCCCAGTATCAGCAATGTGGTAAGAAAAATAGCATCTTTAGACAAAAAAAGACAGAAGTTCCATAAGGATTGTTACTACCCATATAGCTACATATCTATGCACCCACCTACTTACCTACCCACCCACACCCACCCCACCTACTATCTACCCTACCTACCCACTCACCCTGTCTACCCTACCCATCCACCCACCTATCTGCCACCCCACCTACCTACCTACCTACCTACCCACCCACCTACTTACTTACTTAAATATTTATTTTACATATATTTCATATACTAAAGGTAAATAATATAGAAATCCCATTTCTTTTCCATAGGACATGATTTCATAATTTCTTCAAGCATGTTGACTCAGGCCTCACTAACTAAAAAACAAACAAGAAAAAAATTTTTTTTTTAAATTTTTCTGTTTTCCAAATCTGAAGACCCTCCTTCCTCTGAGTCGACAGGATCCCTAGGGTACCAATAAGGAAACAAGAGCTGCTGGAGAAAGTTGTGTTAATGATCACTGCTGCTTCTCCTTTTCTGTGTAGTCACCTCGATTACAACAAGTTTCTAAATCAGATGTTAGGCTTTTAACTGGTGTATTTATACATCATCTCTTTCCAGTAAATCATAGCCCACCTGAAATGCTGTAGAGAACTATGGAGATCAGCATAGCTAATAGAAAAGCGTGAGGAAATGGAAGAGATGAGGTTACTAAAGCACAAAGAACCCAGAAGAAACAACTCAGGAAAGAAAATGTGGTGCACACGGAAGTTCAGGCATACACGGTTAGAGAACGTACACATATAAACTTTTGGCTATACATATACAGAATCTACTGTCTTGGGTAAGTACAAGCCTTTCCTGAGATTTAGAAATAAGAATGGTTTTGGAGTTATGTGAGCCAGAGTTTGATTTCCAGCTTCTCAGTTTACTAATTATTCACTCTCAGAACATTTTCTTGGCTTTTCTCAGTCTCAGGATCATCGATAGAACCCCAAAGTGCTGTGAAAAGAGTTATAAATAATGCATGTGAGATATTCGGCACTTTCTTGACATTCAACATGCATGAATTACCAGCACATAAACAGCATCTAAGAATTTGGGTGGATTAAATGATGAAATACAGTGTGTTTCTGCATATAGCTTGTGGAGCATCTCATCATTTTATAGTGCCTTCCCTGTATAAACTCTGTGAGGGCCATTTTATGTCTTCGGTTATCTTCAAAGTTTTAGGGTTCTAGGAAAAACTACTATATATTTTCTTCCATTGGCCTAAGAACTACTATTAAATTCTTAGACTTAGCATGCAGGTTTAGGTTCACTTAGTAAATATATGCTCTGTACACATAATTTTTCACAGCATTTTCACTCCAGAGTAAAGAGATGATGGAAGCTTTAAGGTATTCATCAAGTGACTTCTGCTCAGTGAAGAATAAGATAGCATGTAAGCTTTTTTAAGAGATCCAAAGAGAGTGTGATACAGCCTGCTACATGAGCCCCTGGCATATGGGTGGAACATCAACCATCTCAGAACCAGAAGGCGGAGGAGTCTGGATTTCTGGCTCAATCTTCCTTTCTCCATAAAAAATACCTTTTGAGCTTCCTCTACTCAATCCTTACTCCTTCCTCTTTGGAGTTGCTATGTAAACATTTTAGCTTTATAGAAGTTCCTGTGAGATGTCAAAATATTCCATCTCTGTATTTACTCAGCCTAATTCGGCGTCTAAACCTGGTAAATCTTCGATATCATTTGTTTGACACCTCTGCCTTCCTTAGCCTATGATTCCCAATATTATTGTTAAGGATTTGCACGTTTCTTTTAAGTCAATAATTCATCAAAACACAAAGCCGGAAAATCAGATTTCTTAGTAAATATTTCAAAACTATATGTAGTAAAAACCCCGGCTCTCTTTTCTTCGTAGATTTCCTGTCACAATATTCACACTCTTTGTGAACGATAACCTGGAGCTGATATTTTAGAGTATGGCTGAAAAATTGGATACCTCAGATCCACACTTAAAAGTCATCCACAAAATACTCAATGTAAAAAGGCAAGAAAACACATCAGATACAAAGCTGGCAAATGAAATCGAGCAACTACCAGCAGATCACTTGTAAGAGACAAGAGACGTTCCAAGATACCATTGCTATCTCTGACAGCCCTCACTCTGGCAGAGAGATAGACACAGTCCTTCAACCAAAGATGTGGAGGATTATCACTTCGGAACAAGGCCCAGTAGTCTGTGCATTATCAGAAGTAAGCAGATTACATGTATATCACAAACAACCTTTTCTCATCTTCTCTGTAACTGAAAGTAGAGGACACCAAAATAACTTTCTTTTACAAAGTTTTTCTTCTTCATAAGGGTCTATTTCCCCCCTTAAAATTATTCAATATAGGTCATTAAATTCAGACAAAGGTGGCGTTTTTCTTAACTTGTTGATATCCAGGTGCTAGCAAAGCACCTGGCATGAAGCAGTTACGTAATAAATGATATGAAATCAATTTACTAATTAATTAATTAATCAATCAGGGATCTTCTGTACTAAAAGGGAGACCATATTTTAAAGGGGAGAAGAAGAATTCTATTTGAACATTTTTAGAAAGAATAAAACGAAAGGAAATCTGTCACTGATTCGTAATACTTAGGCAGTATGTGCTTCCTTAAACTAGAGTAACCAATGCTATATTTAGGTTAGAAGTATACATATGGAAATAGCTTGATTTCTATCAAGGTCATCTGCATAAAATCTGCAAACTATACAGTGAGAAGTCTATGGATAACAATGTTACGTCTCAAAACTTCATTAATTGTGATGCTTTTCCAAAGCAGCTAGGGCATCAGTATACCATTAGCCTGGGGAGGTTTACTTCTCCTTTCAAAATTCTCACTGGTAAATAACAGAGAGGTAGCACTGAAATGACTTGCTTCTGGGACAAGCAATGAAGCAATTGTTCCTTCAGTAGCCAGACTCAACAGCCTTTACATTCTTTTAAAGGAGCATGTCTTATTCTTAGTAATAGACTATATTTTAAGAAACTAAAAAAGCAACATATGAAACACTAAACATAGAAGTGTCTAGGCATAAAGATGAGTCTCATGTAGCAGAAGAGGTTGAGTAATATTTTTGCCAGACTATGAAATGGCCTAGAACACAAGTTAGGGAAATCATCACGAGATAGTAATTCAGAAAACAGGAGTGTGTGTCCAAATGGCCCTGGGAAATATTAACATTTAATGCCAGTGTTTGAGTTCTGCTTCTGGGAAGCTTTTCTTAGACCTTAGGATTAGATTCTACGTCCCTCTGCTTCCATAAATAACCAACCCACTTCGCACACTGCCCTGTGATTGTTTGTTCAATTGTCTTTTTTCCTCCCCAAATGCACGCTCACTGAGAAATTAACCTTTTTACCACCATTCATGTGGTGGCTAGCACAGTTCCTGACACAAAGCAGATAATGAATACATAGTTATTCAATCAACGAGAGACTCAATACTGATTTGTGTCAATCATACATTAGAATGCTGCCATTAAATGTTAAGTTCTCTTCTGTAAGTTTGGGGAAAGTATATTATGTCATTACCTGGAAGTAAAATCCGAATTCCCTCAAGCCACAGTCTCAGTCTGTCTAGGGAAAGGGAATCTAATATATTATGTTTGCTGCTACTTGGTGCAAAGGGCATGGTGAGCCGGTAACTATTTCTTCTGTCTCTTGCTGGTCAATATGCTCTAATACTGGAGCACGTAAAATGAGTCACTTGCTATATTAAAAATGGTCATGTGCCTTTGCTAGGTACGCTTTGCAGAAGAGCAGCCTACATATAACCACACCCTGGACCACAACCGATAAAGAGCCCAGGCATTTCTCTCACACTCTTTCACTTGGTATCTATGCTACTACCCGCTGCTGGGTTCCTAATCATTGGCCACACTCCTCAGTCTCCTGCATTCTCGTCCTTCAAAACTCCATCTTAGACTTCTTATCCTCATCTGCACTCACTTTCCAGGTAATTGCATCTCAGGCAATGTTGACAACTTCCAAATAAAAATCTCCAGCCAGAGTCTCTTCCCTGAACTCTAGATGTACATATCAACACAGCTAATTGGATGTGATGAGTATCTCAAAAGGAACTAAAACCCAAATCCAAATCTGCTCTTGCCTCAAAGCTGTTCCACACAGAAGCTTATGTCTGCAAACGTCAACATCATTCTTCCAGGTGCTTAGGGTAAAACAGAACAAAACCTTTTCCCTCCATTCCATATCTAACCTGTCAGAAAATGATGTTGGTTCAATATTCAAAATGAAAGAATTTTCTACCACCGCTGCTTCTACAATCTTTGCCCGGGCTGCCATGATTTATTGCTTATTTATTGCAATAACCTTTTAAGTGGCATCTCTGCATCTGCCCTTGATGCCTATCCTCTATTTTTAATGAGCCAGAGTGATCCTTTCAAAAGAAAATCCAGATCATGCCACACCCTTGCTCAAGCCTCTCTAATGACTACGCACTGCATTCAGAATAAAAGCAAAATCCTAAAACCCTGCATATCTCCAGTTCCTCTATGGCTTCATCTGGCCTACTGGTCTCATGTTCAATCTGGATCACACGAGGCGATGCTCCTTTCAAAGAACTAACATGCTTTCCCTCAAAGACGTGGTTCTTGCTGTTCCCTCCGCTTGGAATCCCTTCTGAAGGACATGTCTAGGTCTCGCTGTCTTCTCTCCCTCAGATCTCTGCTCAGGACTTGACTTTACAATGAGGTCTGAGAGCCATATGCTGAGCCCCTTGTACAGTCTCTGACCCATATCGGGCCCTCAATAAATACTTTTTGAAAATATTGTAGATCTGTTTCTGGATTTACCATTTTGGAAAATATGTAAAATGGGTGTAATATACTAAAAACTGAGATTGCTTGTAAAATCTACTAGTAAAAATAAAAATTCTACCTTAACTCGGTCATATTTGTAAATTATATTAGGTTTTGCTTGAAGACCTTTCCGGTGCCACATTCTAAGATGAAATGATGTATGACAAGGAAAACAATATGAAACTTATCAAAACAATAGCCCCAGATCTGAAAATATCTTTCAAAGCATACTGATTGTTCCTTCTCTCTTTAATTATTAAATTTGGTTCCAGAGAAGTAACACGAAGAGAAGTAATATTGTCACCTATTACATTCTTCCTGGCTGCTTTAAAGGTTTGCATTATTTTTAGTCCTTCACAATAATTCTAAAATAGTTAATCTTGCTCAAAGTCAACCCAGTTATTTAAAAGCAGGCTTTGAAAGCTGGGGCTGCATGGAATCCTACCGCACACTGGAGACCCCGGAGCTTACTCTGGAAAAACGCTCCTGCGTCTACCACCCTCATTTCACTCCAGCATTGACCTAAGCCTTGAGTTCTTGCCTCAGCAATCACGGCCCCAATAGATTCACCTCTCAAGGTGGAGGCAGGGAAGAAGGATGAAAGTGCTTAAAAAGAGAGAGCCTGTCCATCGGTGTCTGCTCAGACTCTAAGTATCATCAGGGTCCAAATCATGGGACACTAAAGGGGAGAAATGAAAACAGAAAAGGTTTAAGCCTATTCCTATCCCAAAATACTGTTCTTCTATTTCTATCCTATTTCTTTACAATACCACTTAGCCGAAAACACTAAAAAGTATATTGATATAAAAGGTAATATGTTTTAATAGAAAATTTTTTTAAAAACCACATGTTAAAAAAATAGAAAATCTGACATGTAACTTTCACCAGGTGCCCTGTCCAATGAGATGTGGATCTCAGTTGGGAGGCTTGCCTTGGGCCCCCTCAACCCTGGGGAGGGGGCGTGACAGCTCCTTGTAGCTATATCTATATTCTTTGTAGTTCTCTTTATTTTTTATGAGCCAATCCCGATTTTTTACTTCAATCCTGTTATAGTAATTCTTTATATTAAAATTCTTCTGTTCAAATCACTGTGCGGTTTCTCTCTCCTGAGTGGACCCTGACTGATATACAGGAATTTGGGAAACAGTAGGTATGAATAAACGTGCATGCACGTGCATACACACACCCACACCCATGCATTTTTACTATAAGATTTCCCAGAGGCTCTACAGTATATTAATATGTGTTACAAATTTAAAAGAAAGATAAATAATATACAGAATTTTACAAACTTGTGTTAATGTAGAAACTCTTCCCCACCATACACACACACACCATGGCTCAGGAATTGTGTTCTGTGGGGAATCTATGGGGACATAAATCTGTGTCCAGCTGAGTTCAACTATACGGTAGGAATCTGAAACCAAAGCATGTTCTTGGGGAATAGCCAGTACTATCTAAGCAAGTCAATGGATTTTCATTTTATTCTTTGAATTAAAGGAGGTATTGAATAACGTTTTCGACATTTTCCTCCCTTTAAGTACTGAGACAACCGCTGCTCCTGAAGAACCATGGATTTCAGTATCAGGGAGGGTAGACACTCTCATTTGGGGGAGGGGAGGCAGGCAACTCTGTTAGGAGATATAAAAGTATCTTGAGAGAAAGAGGAAGGTGGAAAAGTTTTCCTCTGTTCTAGAGAGTTCTGTTTCATATTGTCCACTTGATAACTGCCAATTCAGAACATGCGGGCTTTCCCATAAATGTGTATGACATCCATGGAAAGCTGCAGACATAATCAGATTTTTGACTCAGCAGGTTAAGGCAGTATCATTTGGGAAAAGATCGTGCAGAGGCTTCTGCTCTTAGAAATATATGACTTAAGCAGTAAGTGTCAGATGCTATCAGAGTCTGGGGCTGTGACATGTTGCAGGACAGAGCACTGGTGGAAGTTCTTATTACCTTTTATGAACATTCACTAAAATATTGTTAAGAAAATGTAATTACCAGTGGAGAGGTTCATTTATCCAAATTATCCTGGGCTACCAAAGAAACCTGACATGTAAACAATTTAGATGAGAATTCTAAAAACTTAGCCAAAATAAGTGTCTGTAATTCATCATGTGCTGCGCTCTTATTCTTACCTGGAACAGTCTGTTGTCTTCGAAGTGCTATTCCAGGTGACTGTACATTGGGAAGACAAGTTTAAGTCAGAGTGTCAAGATACCCAGTTAATCAAGCTAAACAAACAAACAAAAAATACATTGAGATTCTCGCCTACTAACTCAAAGTAGAATGGAATGGCATTCCTACAATAAAGTTCCAGCTAACTCATAAAATAAAAAATAAAGAAGATATACAGGGTGCTTCAGAGAATAATCTTGGATTTGTTTTACCTGGTATTTGAGGGAGAAGTACAACATTCAAGTCCTAAATGCTTCGAGTCACTATGCTATGACCGATAGGGAATGCAGCTAGCATTAATGTAATAGCTAGGTGGAGAACCAGAGGAGAGAAAGAGCAATTAGGGGGATTGTTTTATAAACTATACAAATGTCTAACCAATGTACTATATACTTGAAACTAATAATAAAATAAAATTTTAAAAAAGCATAAGACAATTTCTGTCTTAGTAACTTATCTTCCTGGGGAGATGAAAACATTTTAAAGTGGTTATATTTAGTTTATTTATATAATAAAATATAATAGTTAAAATTCAAAAGAACAACAGAATTTTCTAATTCTGAACTACAGACTAGGTCTTGAATACATGTTTAGTTGGAGATGTTTTCTAGAGAACTTGGCATTCGCCCAAGAAGCAAAGCCAAGCTCTAAGACATTATTTTTTAAACAGCTGCGTATTTGCAGGTAGAGAGACTTTAACCTAAGAGCAATTGCGTGGAGCAGCTCTTTCTTAATGAAATGGAATGACTAGGCCCCTGCAAACAAGGATCAGTGGAAAAAGAAACCACTAATTTGCTTATTTCAAGAAAAATATGTTTTCATTAATTCATTATCTCAACTGGTATTTGCTGAGTTTCTTCTGTGTTCCAAGCACCATGTTCAGCACTGAAGCATTCAACAGTCAGACAATGCCCTCTTCCTTACGGAGCTCGTTGTCCAGTGGACGAATCAGATGAGTAAAGGAATAATTAAAATGAAGCAGTATAAACAAGGACAGAGTGTTGCAGGAGGGCAGAGAGAAAGAAGACCTCGGTGATGTGCTGAAGCCAGCCTGAGAGTTCGTGAGAGCCAAAGGCTCAATTTTCGGAGATTTTATAAAGCAGTCACTAAATACAGCCATTATTAAAAATTAAATCAGACAAAGTTTCAATTAAATAAATTAGATTTAAAACAAAGATTATAAAATCTTGAAAATCCATCATTTCTTAATTATTTTGTTACATTTTACTGTTATCTACGTACTTGAGGTTACCGAGTTCTGTTTTGCATGCACAGTGGACATGTCACAGAATGGTGAGCTGCTGTGCACCTGTCACATGCTGATCAGGGGCATCAGGTTGGCAGTTTGGAATTCACCAGGGAGACAGTATTTACACCAGAGAGTTCAACAGATGGTACCAGAGGTTTTTGTTTATCCGTTTGTTTGTTTGTTTGTCCACAGACGACCAGGTGTTAAACATATATTAGCATACCACTGAGAACATCTAACCTAGGTCCCTCCCTAGTCATGGTTAAGGAGATCATCTTAGAAGAAGAGAAAGTAAGGATTAGTAAAATCTGTCAGATGGAGAATGAGAACTGGCCTTCACAAGTAAAACATCTGTCATGTATTATTGGATGTGAAAATGTATTATCACAAATGTTCGTTGTTTTACATTTAATCTGTAAAAACAATGCCACTTTTCTTAGAAAACAATAAAAATGAAAGTCTAAGCTAGAAATAACTTAGAATTTGTCCTAGCTCCTCTCGTCCTGTCTCCTCTAAGTTTAATTACTTGCTATCATAGTTATTAGATCTCTCTACCAATATTCTCATTTTCACTTTTGGAGTCCCTATGGGATTGCATTGTGCAGCTCCCTTGAACTTGAGCATGGCTAAATGACCTGACTTTGCCAATGCAATGTGTGCACCTAACTTCCCTTTCTGCTGCCAGGGTCACTTCCAGGTTGATGCTTTTAGGGACAGTATGTGATCTGCTCTGTTCACTTAACCCTAATGTGGTGACTGTGGAAGAGTCAACCTAAGTCCCTAAATGACAGTGATAAGCAAAGAATGTCTGAATGTCTCCCCTTAAATTCTTACTTGGATTGGTTATGTATATTGACTGAGAAATAAACTTTTGTTGTTTTAAGCCACTGATATTTGACCTTTTTTCCTTATTCCGGCATGACCCAAACCCTCCTGACTCACACGATTGCCAAGCATTACAGATTCTTTGAAACAGTTTTTGTCTTAGTTCATACCCCTATTAATCTCTCACCTGAACAGCTACAATAGCCACCTAACTTCCCTTTCTGCTGCCAGTCTCAGCATCCTTCAACCTGTTCTGCGCACCACAGAGATGGTTAGATGCCTCAAAAACTCCTCTATGTAAAGATCTTTAAAATATCTTCATTATATATGAGATAAATCTAAATTATTTAAAATGGCATATTCAAAACATTCACATAATCTTGATCCTAATATTCACGTTCTAATCACACAGAATTCGTCTGTTTTCCAAACAAGTTTCCTAGTAACAAAACACCTTGGGCCTTCACATTTCATCCCAGTTCTTCCTTTGACAAAGTCAAGGTCATACATACGTGAGTACCAGTTATTATGTCACTGCATAGGTCAACATGCAAGTAATATCGGTGCCTTCCCTTTTCTGTATTTTTCAAAGGCACTTTGCTCACATCTCTATGAGAATAATGATTCAATGATACTACAAACAATTCTGTGTATTTTTCTATCTACACTGAGCTTTCTGGGATCTATTTTTGAATCCCCAGGGCTGACACATAGTTACTGCTCATTAAAAGCCTGCACTAAATGTACATGAGGACTAATCTTTGATTTACTAAATACGATCAGCTAGAGCAGAACTTTCCCTTTGCTTTTCTTATTTATTTATTTGTTTGTTTGTTTGTTTGTTTATTGTGACATTGGTTAACAAAATCCAATAAGTTTCAGCTGTACACTTTAACAGTAAAGCATATATATATATATATTTACACTGTGTGTTCACCTCCCATAGTTAGATTTCTTTCTGTCACCATCTTTGGTTTTCTTGATGCTGATTTTAGTTAACATTGTATCTCAGACTTCTGCCAGAGGTAGGGAAAAAAAAACTTTAATCATTTACCACAATCTCTTCATTTGAAGCCTAGAAACCAAGGCCTACAGATGTTTGGTGATTTGCTGCCTAGTCAGTGACTGAGTCACAGTGAAACCTCAGGTCTGCCACCCTCAGGCACTGCTATTTACCTAACTTCAGTGTTACATAATAGTAATAATATCAGCCTAATGAGCACTAATCAAGAGTTCACGTTCTCATCATCCATGCCAAACCACACCTAAGAAAAAGTCATTTTGTCCAGTATTTTTCAACTTATTTTCATAATCCACATTTGCACACATTGATCCTCTCATACACTCTTTCATTTTTCTGATTCCCTAAAATATTTCTCGAAGGAGTCACACAATAAAAAGGGAAAACAATGTGAAGTAAACTTTAGAATTTCCAAACCAGAAGAGACCAGAAAAACCATCCATTGCAAACTTTTCATTTGACAGATTTTTAAAATGAAATCCTAAAATGTAACATCATTTAACTAAGGCCACGTAGCGTCATGGTAGCCAACACAGGGATACACTCAGATTTCTCAGCTCCCTGCCAAGGGTTCTTTAAAAATTCGGTTTTCTTTTGCTATTAATCTTGGTCCTTGTTGTCTTCCAGACCAGGCTCCCATTTCTGTTGCTTAAATTAAATAATACAAGTGACATGAATAAAGGTCTTCATATACGTTTTTTATGTAAATACACATAAAAAGAAGAAAATGGAGGAAAAGATAAAAATCTAAATACCAAATGTAATAATAGGTTTAAAAGGTTTAAAAGTCAAATTTTTAGGTTTAAAACCTAAAAATAGGTTTAAAAGTCAAATGAAACATGTATTGATATTTTAGAAGGCACACATAAGAATATTAATAAAAAGCAATTAAAGGACTATGAAAAGGAGAGAAAACATGTTGTGTTACTTGAAATCTGTGTTTTTATTTCTCCTTCTATGGCCCACTTGTAGGATTCTAAAAGAAAACCTCACACTATTGAGATAATTAAGATGATCACTTCAGAGGAAACGAGAGACAAAGGAATTAAAGCTCTCTAAATGAAATGGAACTACCTAATCATCCACTCCAGGCAATTAGGGGAGGAATTAAGAGTTAAATTCTATATTTAGTTACATGTTAGAAATAAATGGAAAACTCCTGATTTAATCATTGAACCGAACCCAAACAAATCTCAGTCTCCTAAAAAGAATCTCTCAACCAAAATCTTTTAATTGTTGAAAAGCGTTACTGTATGGATTTAATACCATCGCTCTGGATTTGTGCTACATTAATGTTTGAGTAATTAAGAATTTGCTTGATCCTTACATGTCTTGCTTTTCACAGTATTTCTGATCAAATTAATGTAAGCTTTTACTGTATTACTTCTAATTTTTCTTTATTTAATGCTACTCATTCTTTTTAATTTTAATTTTGCAGATACTCTTTATTATATCAAAAAGTGCTCTTCTATCATTACTTTGTTACATTGTCTTAAATTTTTATTTCATTGTGGTAAGAACATTTAACATGAGATCTACCCTCTTAACAGATTTTCAAGTATATAATACAGTATTTTTAACTACAGGCACAATTTTGTGCAGCAGATCTCTAGAACCTATTCATCTTCCATAATTAAAACTTTATACTCATTGATTATACCCATTTTCTCCTCTTTGTCTCCGAGTTTGACTATTTTTACACCTCATGTAAGAGGAATCATGAGATGACTGGCTTCTTTCACTTAGCATAATGTCCACCAGGATCAAGCATGTTGTTATATCCTTCAATATTCCCTTCTTTCTAAAGGTGAATAATATTCCATTATATGTATAAATCACATTTTCTTTATTCATTCATCTATCAATGAACATTTAGGTTGTTTCTACATCTTTGCTATTATGAATCGTGTCTCAATAAAGATGAGAGTGTTGTTATCTCTTCAAGAAATAAAACATCAACAGAATGAAAAGGCAACAAAAAAAAGGAAAAATATTTGCAAACCATATATCCAATAAGAGGTTAATTTCTAAAATACATAAGGGACTCACAACTTAACAGCAAAACAACAACCACCACCTAATAACCCAAGTAAAAAAAAGGGCTAAAGACTTGAATAGACATTTCTCTAAAGAAGACACAAGAATGAAGAACAGGTATACGAAAAAATGCTCAATGTGACTAAGCATCAGTGAAATGCAAATCAATACCATAAAGAGCTATCACCTCACATTTCTTAGGAAGGCTATTATCAAAAACCAAAAGACAACGTGTTAGCCAGAATGTGGAGAATTTGGAACCCTCATCCACTCATTCTTCGTGGCAAGTCAATGTCATGACACTTCTCTAAATATCAAGACCCATCTTTAGTCTGGCAATGTCCCCTGTCCTCCTCTTTTTCTCCTCAATTTCTAGTAGCGTACATTGCCAAGGTCACTTAATTGAGATATTAATCTGTAGTATCTAACGGCATTAGATATGTGGACATGTATTATGATCCGTCCCTAAATAAACATGGAAGACTCAAAGGGTTTGGGGAATATAAATATTATGTTACCTTGAAGTTACTGAATAACATTATTAACAGGCACAATACTTTGATCTGGCTTTTGTTAAAACCACAGTGAAATCATAGCCACGCATTTCAATGAGAAATGATTAAGGAGTGAAAGACTGTTGACCGAGGTACTTCAGATAACATGGAGCACTAGACTTCTTACCACGCATTGCTCAGAAAGGGAAGGAAAGTAAAAATATCTACAGAGTTATAAATCTTAAGTTAAACTTACTTGCATAAAAACTTAAATGTCTAAGTCTGTTTTCTAAACTGAGAAAAAAGCTTTCCTGTATTCAAAAGTTTGTTTTAACAGCTACCTTCCAAGAATTGTTGATGTATAATTCTAAAACCATGCAACTCTGTTATAGAAAAGCATACTAAAATGAATGTTTGTTGTAAAGAAGTGTGTTAATCCTCTGTAAATTACATATTGTGTCTACCATAGAAGGATCAATTCTCAGCAGTTTGTTTTAACTGCTCTTTGATAATAATCATAATATAATTAATATACAATATATGTAAAATGTACATTTTCTTAGTATTTTGGGGACTTACATTAAGAAATAAAAGAGATTAAGAAACTTCTCAAAGAAAACAACACTAATAAGTAGAAGAACAAAGATTTGAACCCACATTAGTCTGGATAAACTGGGGATTTTGAACAATATACTACTTCTTTCCCAGGTTTGCAATATATATATTTCCACTTGCTCTTGATGCCACAAAATGTTAATGCACTCTAAAGTTTATTTTAAATATACATTATAATAAGAAAGTAAACATAAATTCTAAAAGCTATATTTGAAGTTTGAAAATCGAATTGATGTTTCCAAAAAAGCTATTTTTCAAGCTTGCAGCTCTTAGATTGCTTCATTTCGATTTTTCTCAAAGCAATTTAGGCAGAATTATTTACAAACTAGCTGCAAAATGACTGTTTCTTAAGCAGTATCACCGAAATTTATATGAAAATATTTGCTTGCCAAAGACATATATGATAGTTTATAATTGTTTCAAATGGATTTCTATGTCATAAAAAACTATTGTTTTCATGAAATAAATGAATTACATCTGCATAGAAAACTCCCAATGCTACTCATATCATTAGAGTCTGGGGGAAAAAAATTACACTTGTTAAAATACAGTGGCATCCCAATTTTTTCCTGGTTGTCATGAATAGCTCGTTTAAAGTAGATCCTTTATATCAAAGCCAACTTTCTGTTTCTCTCTTTATGACAAAGGAGGAAAAAATGAATAAACAAAATGCTCAAACAAAAGTATCCAATGGTTGATTCATAGAAAAACAAAAATGGTATCTACAAGGAAGCAGGGATTTCTGATTTAAGTTGCTTTCATATTCATTCAATAATTAACGCAAATGGTTTTAATCTCTGCATATGGGCTTAGCCATAAAGTGTTTCAAAAATATGGATGACACTGCATACACTCAAATAACCACAGTCAAGCAAATTTTCAAATACTCAAGCCCATATATGTATATGTTATTATATATTCTGCATATTATATATAACATACATATACGCAACATATGTACATATATACACTCATATACATACACAAATATTTACACATACAGTGCTTTTTAATAGTTACACATGTGTCTACATACATACTAAGCAAGTATACAAATTCATTATATTCTATAAAAGACATGCTTGAGTTACTTAAAGCAAAGCAGTGTTTTCATAGACCTACCATTCTTCCTTCTCTTTCCTTCCTTTTCTACCATCTTCCTTCTATGTTCTTTCAAGTTCTTCCATTTTCTTACCACAAAAAATTATTGACATATCACATATGCTAGAAACTGGTAAGTATGAAAGGTTCAATGGTGAAGAATTACAGAAGGACCCTACTTGCACGGCACTTTAATTATACTGAATGTATCCATTAAAAGATGAAAATCATAGAATTTTAACTTAGAGAGAACTTCATTCAAATCATGATGATATAACTTACGGATCTTTGCGAAATCATTTAACCTTGCTGGGCTTTCATTTTCTCAAAAGGAAAACAGCAATAATTCTAGTCTCATCGTATATCTCAGGGACTAAATAAAACAACAAGTGAAAAGAGCTGACTGGAAACTCTGACATATAGTAGATGCTCAATAAATGCTACGTTACTGCTCTCCCCAAATACATTTAAATAGCCATTTGCTATTAAATTCTAGTTTCACTGTTGCAGGTTTGCAGATATTCAAGAAATGAAAGTATGCCCAGTTTCTATGCTGCTCTCAAATAAATATTTTATTCAAACACTGGTTGAAAAATGTGTTGACTATTACCAAAAAGACAGAGAGGGAATCTGAGAGGAAATGACACAGGGAGACAGTGTGCAAAAATAAATGAACCCACATGGGTATCGATATGGCAGGTTGAAAAGTGACTGGCATATCCTTTCTTGCTCACAAAAATGATATCATTTTGTAATGTTGGCTTGTTAACATTTCTATTTCCAATTTTATTTTCTCCACTTTCATATAAGAGGTGCTTTAATTCACTCAGAAGTCAGCTAGGGCAAGTAGGCCTCCAGCCATGGTGGGCAATATTCTATGTTTCCATGAAATAAGTGACTGCATAAAAAGATAGATCAGCTGGAGAGGAAATAGGACTTCCAGGTACTCAGAATGGTGGAAACAAGTAACAGAATGGATCTTCTCACCATCGAGTATTTGAGAATCCAAGGCTTGTCCTGCTTCTATGACATCTGTTGAGGAATCCCTCATTTCAGGGACAGGTTGGATCACAGCGAAATCTAAAAACAGTGGATTATGGCGGAGTCCAAAATTCTTTAGACTTAAGCCTCTCCACCACTTGCTACAAAATTCCAAAAACTCTGACTGAACTCAGATTATCATCCAATGGTTATAATTTTAAATAGACAGTTTTATGAAAACAATAAAATAGATTGGGTCAGAGGTATGCTTAGAAGAAAAGCTCTTTCAAAACTCTAGGAGTTAAAATATAAAATTGATTCCTAATTAAAAGGCACTTTAGAGAAAACTAATGCTTCTTCTCCATAAATAAGATACTGAAGTGCAATACTGAAATAGCATTATTATACCTAATAAGAAAAGATTTAAAAGGCAGATTTCTTTGCTGGTTATGCAAAAAATGACATTTTCAATGTGTTTTCGTTGTCCAATCAAGTATTGTACAGGAGAAGGTGCCAAGATAAGGAAGCCCATAACTGAGAGAGTCCTCCATTGCAGATGAATGTTCCAAACAGTCAGGTCCCTGAGCACTGAAAACAAGCAATTCGTTACATTCACACTGATTCCATGTTTATTCAGCAACCATCTTGATTATGATTTAGTTGCCTATGTGGATTTTCAACCGAGAGCAAAGGAATCAGGTTGACAGAAACCTGAGATCCATCCAACAATTATGTTTCTCCCTGTAAAATAGAAAGCTGATATTCTACTTCATCTTCCTCATTCTCTTGTGAGTCTTCCAAATATGAATCAGCATCTCCAAGTCCATTTACCTACAACACTAAAAAGATGGTACTACTGAGGCATAAAAGAGGTAGGGCCAGACCCACATACTTTTTTTGCCAAGTGAATGGTGGGTACACACAAGTCAGCTCCCAAAGCATTGAGGGTGACACAAAGGAGGAACATTCGACTTGATCCCTCCCCTCAAAGATTTTCAAACCAGATGAGGAGGCAAAAAACTTGAAGGCGTTCTAACAGAATAGTGAGATTCACAAATTATATAACTATATTAAGATGATAAACACATACCAACAGCAAAAGATTAGGATATATTTGGGTAATGGGATATGGATGTATCTTTAGTCTATTTATATTTTGTGTAATAAACATGTATTTGCTTTTAAAATAAAAACATTTAAAGTGCTTTCTGTAGATACCATGGGTTACCTCAGGCTGGGGCAAAAAGGGAAGGTCTACCTTAGGATATACTTTGAGCCTACGGTCACATAATCAGTAGTCACCAATTAATATCAATGTCACCTAAATAATTTTTAATAATACAAATACTTATATTAGTCTCCTACTGCTACTGTAACAAATTACTACAAACTTAGTGACTTAAAACAGCCCAAATTGTTAACTCACGGTCCTGAGGTCAGAAGTCAAAATGGATCTCTTTGGGATAAAATCAAGGTGTGGGGTTCCTTCTGGCAGCTCTAAGAAAGAAGCCCCGTTTCCTTGCCTTTTCTAGCCTCCTTGTAGAAGCCTCCTGCATTCCTGGTCCTCCTCTGCTCATAGTCCCTTTTCATACTCAAAACTGAGAATAGTTGCTTGAATCTTTCTCATTCTACATCAATGGGACCCTGACTCTCCTTCGTCCCTCCTTCAGTAAAGAAATCTTGTAATTACATTGGACATACCCAGGTAATCTAGGAAAATACTCCCATCTCAGGATCTTTAACTTAATCATACCTTCAAAGTTTCTTTCACCATGTCAGGTAACGAATTCATGAGGTCTGGGCATTAGGATGCGGATGTCTTTGGTGGGGGCGATTATTTTGCCTACCATAATAATATCAAGAAATAACCACATTCCTTGGCACAACTCCTTTTTAGGGGGGATGCACACTTCCCCTTTTTCTCCTCATCTCTCTTTTTAAAAAATATTATAATTCAATCTGAATGTTCTAAGAAAATCAGCCATGTCAAATATTTACTTTACCACCAAGATGATGAGAGACCAGATGCGCAAGTTATTCTGTGCAAAAGGCAGAGTATTCTTCTTGGTTATGGCAACATCCTTGGTGAGAAATTATGCCCTTCATCCACAGCTAATGGAATGCGGAGAGCGTGAGGGGGTACAGTCATTGGAACTGATATTGCAAGTTATGTTTTGTCTGATTTCCCCAGTGATTGAACTTGACTGGAGTTCTAATGGAAATGAATCCAAGGGAACAGAAAATCTAGATGTCAACCAAATATGGCAGAAGAATTCTATTAGTCAACCATCAACCTCAATTGCAGTTAATGAGACACCACTGTAACCTCAAATGATATGAGTTTAGGGGCTAAATTATATAATAAATGTTTTGCAGGCCTATTCATATTAAAGTCGATGGTACACCTAGTGGTGGCCACAATCTGCAAAGTTAGGACTTAGTTTTTGCCCATGATTGACTGGCCCTCTGCAAACCTTGAGAACACTTGCTCGCCTTCTCAAACCTAGCAAGGTCACTTCCCTTATGAAATCTTTTCTCACTGTGCTCCCCATCTTCATTCTCAAATAGCACCGTCCTTGCTTGCTTTGGGGTTCCTCTGGAAGTACTTTGAGAGCTTCCATGACTTCCTTTTATGCATACCTGCTTCCCCACACTTACCCACCAACACTTCAAGACGAGCATCTGCTTGATTTGTTTTCACTTATCTTAAAGATATCAGTGATGCCCCAAGTTGGCTCACAGTCTGATATGGTTATGTCCCTTGCAAAAATACCAGAACACTTCAATGAACAGCTGCTTCCCTGAGCCTTCCCGTGGGACCCTCAGTGCAGCAACTGATGGGGCAGCAGAGAGCCTCTGAGACCTTGCTGCAGAGCAGCAGCCCATTCTACTGGTCAGGGGCTGTGCTGTACAAACCAAATGCATTCTAAACTTTGGAATAGCGCCTGGCTTATAATGGGTGCTCAGTAAATATTTGATGAATGAATAAATCTTATCAATATACCTTATATGTCAGTAAACCCTGCTAATATAATATTTTAAAAATAAAGGTAAGACAAGTATTTGCAAGGATTTGGAGAAAAGGGAACATGTATACACTGTTGGTGAAATTGTAATCTGGTACAAACACTGTGGAAAACAGTATGGAGTTTCCTCAAAAAATTAAAAGTAGGACTATCATATGACCCAGAAATTGTACTTCCGGGTATATAGTCAAAGAAAATGAAACCAGGCTATCAAAGAAATATACACACTCCTGTGTTTATTGCAATATTTTTCCCAATGGCCAAGATACGGAAACAACATGTCCATCGATGGATGAATAGAACAAGAAGACAAGGTGTGTGTGTGTGTGTCTGTGTGTGTGCGCGCGCACGTGTGTGCATAAACAATGGAATACTATGCAGCCATGAGAAAAAAAAAGAGAGAAAGTCCACCATTTGCGACAATAGGAATGATATTATGTTAAGTGAGATAAGTCAAACAAAGAAAGAAGAATACTGTATGATATCTTTTATGTGTGGAATCTAAAAAAGTCAAACTCATAGAAACAAAGACTAGAATGGTGGTTACCAGGGGCTGAGAGCTAGAGAAATGGAAGAGAAGTTATTTAAGGGTGTAAACTTGCAAACAGCAGATAAATAAGTCCTGGTGACCTAATTCAGAGTTCGGTAATTACGGACAACAAAACTATACTATAAACATTAAACTTGCTACAAGACTATCTTAGTTGTTTTCCAACACTAAAAGAAATGACAATTATATGATTTGATAGAAGTATAGCCAAGGTTATAATAACAATCACATTACAATATAAATTAAATTTACATAATGTTATATGTAAAATATATCTCAATTAAAAAAGTAAAGGAAATAATTCACTTCTTCAGAGAAGGCTGTTCAAATCTTTATTTAAAGTAATTGTGGAGATGACATTTTTTACTATTTAGCACTGATATAAGAGACATTCCAGAATAGTAAGATAATTTTTTTCTCACAAGTGAAAAGTTTTATATTTTGATCTGGATACCACCAAAGAAATGACAAAGAGCCTTTTACAGATAGATGGTAGTTTTAACAGACCTGAAAGCAAAACTAAATAAAAGACACATAGAGCTGTAGTAAAGAACTATTTCTAAATAAATTCTACAAAGATCCTCAAAGAAAGTAAAGTAAAAACTTTGGACAATGTGATCCATAAAAAAAGACTTTAAATTATTTCTTAGCACAAGAATCACAAGTGAAAACAAAGAAATACAGGGGGGAATGTTTCTTTCATCTTGCAAGACGATGTGTCCTTCACTTTACATTAGATTCCTGTAGAATTTCAAAGATATTGAAAGATTTCGGAGAGCTGTAGCTATTACCTACCTTTAGGTTCTTTGTCTTTATAACTGTCGATATTAATAAAATTGAAGATTTATAAAATGAGGTTATTGTTCCATTTTGATAATGCACGTTTCCAAAATGAAGTAATAGCCACTGAAAATAACTCATTTTAAATGGGTCACTGCAAATAAGATGATTGGGTATTATTGGTCAGGACATAAAAATCTTAAATTAAGGAAAGCTTTGCTCTGTAAATTTGAAGTTCACCTACTTTTGTGAGTCTGCATCCTCAAACACGGAGAATAATTACATTATACAGGCTAACATCAAACCTCAGAAAAACTAACAAAAAACAGAACTGACAATGTGTCAAATCTCTTAAGGGAGAAGGACTTTCTAAGCTTTGAAGTACTAGGGAAAAAAAGCAAAAAGGCGAAGATGAATAATTAGGGAAAAATAGTAAATATACATATATATGTAAGCTAAAAAATTAAGAAAAGATGAAAAAGACAAATAATCACTTTGCAACAAATGCAAAAAGGAAATAGTAAGTGTGTTTAACAAAAAGACCTTGTACAAATTACTAAGAAAAGCTCTAAGGCCCTAATAAATAAATTGGTAAGTAACATTGTATTACTTTGCTAGAGCTGCCATAACAAAACACCATAGATTGAGTGGCTTAAACAACAGAAACTTATTGTCTCACAGTTTTGGGGGCTAGAAGTCCAAGATCAAGGTGTCAGCAGGTATGGTTTCTTCTGAAGCCTCTCCCCTTTGCTTGAAGGTGGCCCCGTTATCACTATGTCCTCACAAGGTTGTCTCTTGGTCTTTGTGTTGTCTGTATCCTGATCTCCTGTTCTTATAATGGATTAGGGCCCACCTGAATGACCTCATTTAATTTTAACACCTCCTTAAAGGCCTTGTCTTCAAATAGTCATATTCTGACATAGAAGAAATTTAATGGAACACAATTAGTCCATAACGGACATATGCAATTCAAAAAATATATTGCTAAAAAATACATTAAAATGTTATCTTTGTATATAAGTAAAAGATAATTAGAAGTAAAATATGAGTCTATGGCCATGCCACCCTGAACAGGCCTGATCCCGTCTGATCTTGGAAGCTAAGCAGGGTTGGGCCTGGTTAGTACTTGGATGGGAGACCACCTAGGAAGACCAGGTGCCGGAGGAGTAAAGAATGAAAAATAAGGGATTGTAAACTGACAAGGTCCTTGCAATCTGTGAGGTCAACCAAGGGTTGCCTTGCCTAAAAAAAAAAGTAAAATATAATTCTATTTTTTGTTGTTTATAAAACTATTAACGATTGAAAAAACATCTTTATGCTGATAAGGATTCAGTTCCATGAGTGAACTGAATTCTACTGATAAGAATATAAACCGGCAAATCATTTTGGAAAGTAAACTAGCAATATAGATCAGGATTATAAAAAATATTAAACTCTCAATATAGATTAATATAATCAAGAAAAACATAATAAAAATATATCTAGAGATCAGGAATTTACTTCTGGGGAGATATCTTTACTAAAATATTATGCATTCGAGTATTATTTATAATAACAAATATATCAGAAAGAGTTTAAATGCCCAAATGGGGAAACTCTAATGTAAATTGTACCTTGAAGAGCTGTTATGCAGTCACCAAAATAATATTTATAAAGATCACAAAAAAAACATAAAAATATCTACAATTTTATTTTTTAAAAATAAGGCAGGATGCAAAGCTATATGTTAAAAAGATATATATTATAAAAGAAGGCAAGGATAAAGCTATAGTCATTACTTTAGGATAATAGTAATGAAGGTTTGTTTGTTTTAGTATTATATATATTTTCACTTTCCAAAAAGCAGCAGACAGGAGTTTTATATTATATATACTAATCGTATTATTTATATATATACTATATATGTTTTATATAAAACAGTTATTTCTGTTTAAGTAAAACTGAATTGACACAGCAGGTATAACTTTATATTTCATATATACTAATTATATTAATAATATATATACTAATACATATACTATGAGTTTTATATAAAACCATTACTTTGAGTTAAGTAAGTGTGGCTAGAAATTGCAAAGTTTAGTTTCAATTCTATTAAGCTTAGGTTAACGTGTCAGCTTCTACTTAAATGCTTTGCTTTCATCCTGCCATTACCAACTATTATGTTGATATGAGCGATACCTTCACTCAAGATCCATTGCCAATCACACCTTCATTCTACTCAAGTCACTGCAGACAAAATAAAAATGTAAGGAGATCACTCTATGAAATTCCCAGGGATCACTCTATAGGATTCCTCTCATAAGGATTTCAAAATCATTGATTGAACAGTTTGCCTTCCAGGGAGCCCTGATGAAATCACTCCCTATTTTAGTTTGTCAATCTACAACTATCCATTGTATAGGCCTGAAGGTCAGAGCCATATTTCACTTCTGTAGACATCTTGATAACAGGAAACACTAGATGTCTGCTGTCTTTCTCTATGACTGTGAGAGAAATAGAGGGCAAGTTATGGCAAGTTCCAACGTACAGGTAACAACTCTTTGTAAGTGCAGAGTATAGAATACAACACCATCCAAATTGGTGAAATAGTATATTTTACTCTTTGGAGAAATACAGAGATTCAAAATGGCATAGCCCTGGAGTTCATTAAGAGCCTCAAATTGTAAACCTTGAGCATTAAGTTGCCCATTAAAATATCAGGACTCAAACCATATTCATTAATTCAATAGTAATGTTAACCAGCTATCTAAATTTCCCACTAGATTAGAAATAAGAAACATAGCTATAATATGTTGAATAGTGATCCCCCAAAATACATGTCCAACTGGAACCTGAGAAAATTATCTTTTTGGGAAATAGAGTCATATCAGATGTAAGTGAAGGTCAAAGTGAGATCATACTGGATTAGAGCAGACCCTAAATCCCATAAGACTGTCCTTATAAGAGACAGAAAAGGACATACAGACTTTCAAGGAAGAAGCCACGTGGAGACAGAGGCAGAGATTAGAGTTATGCTGCCACAACCCAAGGAATACCAGGAGACCTCAGAAGCTAGAAGAGGCAAGAAAAAAATTCTCCCTTAGAGACTCCCAAGGAACCCTCACCCTGCCGACACCTTGATTTTGAACTTCTAGACTACAGAACTGAAAGAGAATAGTTTCTAAGTCACCTATTTGTTATGGAAGCCCTATGAAACGATAGTAACGATAGTAGTTTACAGAGGGAAGAATGCCACATTTCACAAAAACTTTCTCTTTAAACATTGGAGGTAGAATGGGGCAGTGGAAAGAGCACAGAAAGATGTGGAATCGAGGGGAACTGGTTCCACTCTGTCACTCTCTGCGGGCAATCCAGTTAGCGCCTCAAAATATCCATTTGACCATCTCTAGAAGAGAGACGTGATAATAGTATCAATCACTCAGGATTACTGACATTAGGTGAAATTATGTATGTAATAAGCATTTGAAAAGCTATGAAGTGGACAGAAATTCTGATTTGTTATCATTGTCAATGGTTCAGAGTACATGTCAACTTTGCAGTAGATATTTGTTTATGAAATATGAAAATTAAAAATATGAAAGAAATGCACACAAGTACATTGTTTGGTTTGCTTTTTAGTTCATTCTCTATTACAGAATTTTTTTTCACCTAAAGAGTGGGTTTATATACTGAAGACTGACTTTGGACTCTGATATGAATCATTTATCACATAGACAGATAAATTATTAGGGCTGTTTCAGAAGGGGAGTAACCAGGGCTCCGTGATTTTTAGAGTTGGTGTACTGTCATTAATAATAGTTTGTTGTTCTTTTAGTCACCTGAACTGGGATAAAAAATAAATAAACAGATGACCCTGATCGTGGTAAGACAGTTTTAGTGCTGCTGATTGAAAAATATCAAAAGTTAGGGTCAAAGAAACAGCCATTAATGTACAGATCCTAGGTTTTTATAACATTCTCCTTATTTTAGAAGAGCAGCAGGTGGATGATATCGTAGGCATAAAAACCAATTGCAATTATTTCACTAATAATTAGAATTCAATATTGCTTTTAAAAAATCCAAGACTGCCAAAACTACTAGAATAAATTACTCAGTTCTTAAAGTTGCAGCTTAGGTGTAGCATTCAGAAGATTGAATTTATAACTCTTGATTGTAAATCACTTTATGCAATAAAAATATTATAGAGGCAAATTATTTTAAACACAGTCTTTCAGAATTGACGTCACCCAAACATGTTTTCAAAATTAAATGGAAGATAGGATCAAGGCTCCTGGTGTTCCTATTTTCGTTCCTATCAGAGCAGAAAGCAAGACTCTTTCCTCTGTGCTCATTCTCAATGGAAAATTGATGGTGAACCTAATTGATGATGGGGAATCAATGGTATTCCTGTCCAAACAATGAGGCAGAAAACAATTTTTCCAAAGTCTGACTCCTCAAGGAGCGTTTTGTCAAGATTGGATCATGACCTCCAGTAATCACTGCTGCCTGTCCGTGGAAGTCCACGTGGATAGCTGTCATCGCTCTCCAGGTCTCTCTGAGGTTCAAATTAGCAAGTGCTAATTTCTCATTGTTCCTTATCACCCTCTCCCCACTCCACACCACCCCCAGACATGCAAGTGGTAATTAGGATGGAAAAGAACTTGACCATCCACAGAATTTTTTTCTCCATCCCCAACCATTAGTTCAGCTCTCCACCCACTCTTGGGTAGGTCATTGCCATATTCACCCATGAAGGCCTTCATCGTTTGCCTCTCGTTTACCTTGGCATCCACATCTCCCACTTTGGCTTCCTCACCTGCTGTGTTCTCACAGTGAGGGCCTGGGGCCTCTCTCACCTTGCTGAACCTTTGAGTAGAGAGACTACAAGTGCATGCCTGCTTGGAGCGTGCATAGCCAAGACCCTTCCCGAACACCCTCCCTGCTGAATGTCCTGTTCTTCTCTTTTGCTCTGTTTGTACTCCTCATCATTTCATGTTTCATACTTAGAGTCTAAGTTCCCTGAGGCTGGGAGTGTATCTTCCTCATTGATACCCCATCTAAGCATGAAACCAGTACAAAGTGTCTGATAGTTTTTAATAAGATAATGAAATTAAAACCCACGTTCATTTCCTATTCCATACCATTCAACAAGTTAACTTCTCCATGCTCTTTGTTTATTGGGTATAAATTGTTTGAAACAGAATTAAGGATTAAATCATACAGTATGTGGATACATTTCATAAACTCCAAAGTATCTTATAAATAAAAGAATTATGATCATCATCTTCATTTAAAGAAATTCTATAGACTAATCATTCTACACTCAACTTATTGATACTAAAGAGAAGTAGACACAGAAATCAACTTACAAAATGTGCTCATCTAATCTTGCAAACCTGCGAGGTGCGAGATTGAGTCAAAAACATGGTTGTTCTAAATAGACTAATTATTTACTGTTCTTTCAAAGTATATTTTCTAAATGTCCAACACTGATTTGTAGTTGAAACTGTGGGCTCT
Source organism: Pteropus medius (assembly GCF_902729225.1). NCBI lineage: Eukaryota > Metazoa > Chordata > Mammalia > Chiroptera > Pteropodidae > Pteropus > Pteropus medius. Next base: position 3,095,047 of record NW_024349804.1, on the reverse strand, counting down.
ATTGCAGAGGATATAGAAGACAGACGCTGATGTTAGAACTCCTTTCTCCTATGTAGCCTTAAACAAGTTTTCCCTGGCCTCAAGTGTACTTTTCCACTGGGCAAGTAGACTTAATTAAGTGGAGTCACATCACATCCGAGTTACATAAGACTTCAGTCTGCTATTGTAGACCAAGAAAACCTCTTTGTAGGAAGGAGAGGGTCTCATCATCTACTATTTACTTTGGTAAATCACAGAGAGCACTTTTTTGGATGGCATTTCTAGAAACCCTACTAGATTTCATTTTCCACGTCTCTGCTGCTGCCAAGTTGATAACCCAGGCCTTGCTAAATGAACAGAAAGAAAGACGGAGGGGATGTGAATGAAAAAACCAGGAGGAAGCCCTTAGCCAAATCCAGGTGCAACACATTATATAGGACAGAAGTCCGGTTTCTCAGCTCGACGGCCTGAATAAAAAAGAAGGGAGCACTGGTGTCTTACATTAAAAGAGACTTGGAAAACACAGCAGCCAAATGCAGTAAAAGAGACTTTGGACTCTGGTATAACAAACACATTATAAAAATAATTCTTGAGACAATTAAGGAAATATGAATATGGAAATATGGACTTTTTAAAAGATTAAAAATTCTTTAATTTTTTAAGGAATTATTGTGTTAAATGTTCTAATAGCAAGAGGTTTATGTAGAAATTGGAGATGCATATATAAAAATTCGCAGGAGATAAGCCTTACATCTAGCATTTATTTGTAAATATCTGCTGCAAATAAATTAATAGATGATACAAGATTGGTAAAGTGTTGATAATATTGAAGTTTGATAAAGGGTACAAGAGATTTATCATGCTCTTCACTTTCTTTTGTTTATCTTTCGAATTTTCATAATTAAAAAGTTTCAAGAAAAATAAATGAGGGAAATAAAATTGTCATTATTTGCAGAGGACATGATTCTATATAAAGAGAACTCTAAAGATCTCACCAAAAAAACTATTAGAATTCATAAATAAATTCAGTAAGCTAGCAGGATACAAAATTATTCAGAAATTGGTTGCATTTTTATACGTCAATAATGATCTATAAGAAAGCAAAATTAAGAAAACAATCCCATTTACAATTGCAGCCAAAAAAATATCTAGAAATACATTTAACTAAGGAAGTAACAGGCCTGTACTTGAAAAATTATAAGACATTGAAGAAATAAATTGAAGAAAATACAAATAAATGGAAGCATATACTGTGCTCATGGACAGGAAGAATTAATATCATTAAAATGTTCATACCACCCAAAGCAATGTTAGTACTATTTTTTCTAATATGTCTCCTCAAACAAGGAAAATAAAAGGAAAAATTTAAAACTTTTTGCACAGCAAAGGAAACCACCAACAAAACAAAAAGGCAACCAACTAAATTGGAGAAGATATTTGCCAATTTATAAAGAACTCATAGAACTTAACACCAAAAAAATAAACAATCCAATTAAAAATAGGCAGAGGACCTGAATAGACTTTTCTCCAAAGAGGACATACGGATGGCAAATAGACATATGAAAGATGTTCAATATCATTAAACCTCAGAGAAATGCAAATTAAAACCACAATAAGATATCACTTCACATCTGTCAGAATGGCTAACATCAATAAAGCAACAAACGACAAATACTGGTGAGGATGCAGAGAGAGGAAACTTTGTGCGCTGTTGGTGGGATTGAAAATTGGTACAGCCATTATGGAAAACAGTATGAAGTTTCATCAAAAACTTAAAAATAGAACTACCTTATGACATAGCAATTGCACTTCTGGGTCTTTATCCAAAGAAATCCAAAACACTAATTTGAAAGGGTACATGCACCCCTATATTTATTGCAGCATAATTACAATAGCCAAGACATACAAGTAACCTAAATGTCCATCAAAAAAATGACTGGATAAAGAAGATATGGTATATTTATGTGATGGAATATTACTCAGCCATAAAAAAGAATTAAATTTTATCATTTGTGATAACATAGATGGACTAAGAGGGGATTATTCTATGTGAAATAAATCAGACAGAGAAGGACAAATACCATAGATTTCACTCATATGCAGAATCTAAAGAACAAAATAAATGAACAAACAGAACAGAAACAGACTCATAGATGCAGAGAATAAACTAATTTTTGTCAGATGGAAGGGAAATTGGGGAAGGGGGCTGTATGAAAAAGGCAAAGAGATTAAGAAGTTCAAATTGGTAGTTACAAAATAGTCATGAGGATGTGACATACAGCATAAGAAATATAGTCAATAATAGTGTATATTATAACTATGTATAGTGCCAGGTGGGTACTAGACTTGTCAGGAGGATTGCTTTGCAAATTATGCAAATATCTAACCACTACACTGTACACCTGCAATTAACATAAAATAATGTTGAATGGCAACTGTAGTTGAATATATATATATATATATATACATATATATATATATATATATATATATATATATATATATATATATATATATATATATATATATACCTATATATGTATATATACGTATATACATGAAGAAGAAAAGTAAATGAATTGATTCACTGTATCTCAAAAAAGGACATTTTCACCTGCTGGTAATATGCCCAAGTTTTACCACTGAAACTAGAATACTCAGATTAATTTAAATTCATCCGAAATCATAATTAAGTTAAACATGTAGACAGAAAAAAACAAGCAGAGCCATGAGGATAAAGAGCCTGAGGGAGAAAGAGTATTAACATATCATCAGATAGAACAATCAATAAAATAATTATGGGCATAGTCACAAGATAAAAGATTTTAATGAACTCCAGGTGCAACAAGTTCAGGAAAAGGTGGCAATACTAATAGAAAATAACTCAACGGTGGCAAAATCCCCTTTCCCTTCAAGATCATCTCAAAAGTTACTGCGTGGCTTTTGCCAGCTCCCTAAGGCTGTTAGCTGTTCCCATCTGAGATTTTACAAAACTTTACTCATCCTGAGTGTTTTTCCCCCACCAGAACAAAGAGAAAGTTATATTGACTAGCACAAGACTTGGAATGTGGTACATGTATATACTTAGGGAACATTAGTGGAAGGAGTGGGTGGGTGGATGGATGGAAGGGTGGATGGGTAGATGGGTGGAGTGGGTGGATGGTTGGATGGATGGATGGATGGATATGAGGATAGATGGAATTGGAAAGTGGAAGGTGGAAATGGGTTGGTGGGTGGGTGGGCAGGTAGATGGTTGGAATGGATGATGGATGGATGATGGATGGATGGATGGATGGTTGGATGGATGGATGGATGGATGGAAGGATGGGTGGAAGGGTGGATAAATGGATGGACTGACGAATGGATAAACAGACAGATGGATGGATAATAGAGAAGGAGGAAAGGTAGGGAGATAAGAATGATGCTTCTGCCTTTTAAATCCCACATTCTTTACTGGGAAGAAAGATCCCTGGGGTCAGTCTGTGGGGGCTTATATTTAAGAGAAATTTTATTTAAATAATCCCAAACCAATCAGAATCAGATACATAACTTTCCTTAGTAGCCTACTATAAGGAATTTGTTTATTTTGTTTTATTTTAGCTAGACTAAATCCACATTCTCTTTGTATAAGCAATTTATCAAATATGCCAGGCTGGAAACAGCTGAGTTTTTTAATCTCTTGCTGAGGAAAGAAACTTTTCATTGAGCTATCACATGCACAGTTATTTTTATTTGACTCTCAGTTGAAATACTCCTGCTGCACAGCATATTGAATACTTTATTGACCATAAAATGTGCAGTTGCAATTAGAGGTTTTTGTTTTTCCAAGTGTTTTGCCTTTCTAGAGGCATTTGGAGGCTCATTTCTGTTTATCAGTTTTTTTCTAGGATGTTTGCAATTTAGCAAAACTGAATCAGAAATTTAGTTAAATGTCTGACATCTTTGAGTGAGTGTTTCCAAGATCTGCAATTAAACAGTGCAGGGTAAAGTGTGATGAGGTTCCTAAAAGTTACACAATCTACAGAGGTCTTTTACACTAGCTAAAATTCTAGGGGAAAAAAAATGAATGTTATGTAAATCATCAGCAAATCCACTGAAGAGAATGCCTTATAGATCATTTGACTTTGTCGAATGTTCTCTGGGTCCACAAGATGCTAACTATCCTCAAGTCATGTAAGAGACAATCACTTCTATATGGTGTCACCAAATAAAACAGCAAGGACTTCATGGCAGACACCATATTTAAACAGCATGAACTGTCAGATTTCATGCCTTAGATCCAGAGTTTGAAAGTAGAACCTGAGGATACAAGATGCTCTGCAGTTTTGCAAGTCAAAGAGCTGGACCCATGCATTCACCAGTAAATAGTAATTGAATTAATGACAGGAATTCTCTAAGTATATTCTCTAAGGAATGCACTTTGGCTATTTCCAGCAAGCTAACAGAAAACCAATGGAATGCTTGAGTTAGAACAAGAATGAAGCTTCTGCCTTTTAAATCCCACATTGCACACTTCCCTCCTGTGTCCTCCACCAGGTGAGTAAGCAAGCCTGGACTTGTCTGCAGGTCTCAGGACTTAACCTGTGTGTTTTCTATATATTACACAACTGCTTTTAAAGAAACTTCTTATTGAAGCATCACATCTTTTCTGAAACTAGAATCAAGCTCATGCCCCAAAGCCTTCTGAGTCTATACCTCTGATGACATTGCAATGAGGTAGGTCAGGTGACTGCTACCTCAGAGCATCCTAATCCACTTTCAGCCTTTTCCCTGCATCTTCTGATTCCCTCATTCTGCCACAGCCATCAGGAAATAAGCAGAGACTCAAAGAGCCACAGCTTAATTGTACTGAAAGTCTCCTCAGGCATTGTGAGCACTGGTCATGCGGCAATGAACAAATCAGAAACATCTCCTCTTCTCAGGGACCTCTCACTCCGAGGACTTAAAATGGGCCTTAATCAGTATTAAAGTTCAGTTATGAGAGATGAATAAGTTTTAGAGATCTGCTATTCAACATGGTGTCTACAGAAATAATACTGCGTTGTATACTCAAAAATTTATTGAGAGTAGATCTTATGTTAAGTTGTTCTTATCACAATAAAACAAATGAATAGAATAGAATAGAATAGAATAGAATAGAATAGAATAGAATAGAATAGAATAGAATAGAATAGAATAGAATAGAATAGAATAGAATAGAATAGAATAGAATATAGACCTTGCGTCTTCCCACAGCAGGCATCTTGCAAAAGCACAATGCAGTTGTACATGCGGTGTTTTTTTTTTCTTAGATCTTTCAATAACATTTCTTTCAAGTCTCTGCTCAACTGTCCCCTTATGAGGAAAGAGTCCCTTGATCACCTCATGAAATACCCGTCCTGCCTCATCATTCTTCTCCTCTTCCACCACTGTCCATCATTCTTATCCTGCCTTTTCTCCAGAGTCCATAGCACCATCTGACACGTGTTTATTTATTTGTTGGTTTATCTGTCCTCCTTCTTCTAGGACAGGTCAGGCAACTTAGTTAATTCACTACTGAGTATCTGGCACATTATGAAGGCTCCATAAATATTTATTGAATGGACAAATGCATGAATAACCACGAGCGTTCGTCACAACTGTTATCCTAGTTGTACAGATGGGGAAGCCGACGCTTATAGAGGGTTAGACACTAAAGAAAGTAAAGGCCACTAAACTATATATAGGGAAAAGCAACAGCACAACGGCAAATAGAATCCTGAAAAACTTCTGAATAAAACTTGACGGTCATCTTGCACAGAGTTACCATGAAAACGAGTCCTATTGAGGGAAAGTGAAAAGAACAAAGCTTTAAGAGTCATGCAGGGCTGTTCACTTTTCAACCTCAGTTTTCGTATCTATGAAGTGGAGGTGATGCCTGCCTCCCCTCTACCTCCCAGTTGTTGGCAGAAGGAAATGAAATAATGAATGTGAAGTTTCTGGCACAAATTTAAGTAGAATGAGTGACTCACTAGTCATGTTACTATAATAAATCCTAAGTGTACAGACTGAAAAAGATGTTCCAAATTTCAGTGTCTTTGTTTTGATCAAGTTGATCAGTTGGTTAGTTTGGGGGAGGAGATACAGCAGCACCCAAATATTTATTTAGACATAACCAATGAACTTATCAAGCATTCTTAGGAAAATCACCTAATCATCTAGTGGTCAAATATCTGGCTGAAAAACTTTGAAGTTAATGAAAGATCTTTAATAAAAGTATTGCTAACCTTCAGTACATATTCTCCAGAAACCCTGTATTTGAATTTGTACTAGTACAGTTCTCAGAAGAAAAACATTTACTGATACTCTAGCTCTGATGTGATCTTAGAAATTTAGCTTCTCACAATTTCTATAGTCGCTTATAGCAGAATAGTAATGATCTTCTGTTATGTTATGGTTGAACTGATACAATAAATTACATTTTTCCTTGGTTTCTATTAGAAGCTATAAATGGTTCTACCATCTCTAAAATAGCCTAGGGAATGCAACACATTTTTAATTTTATGGGCCCTTCTCTCTTTTTAGAATCAGAATATTTGCTTGACAACCTAAAAATTGCAGTCTACCTTAAAGGAATATCAACTGACATACTTAGCTAAAAACACAGATTTTCATTGCTCCATTTCTTTCCCAATTGCTAGAGAAATGAAGAAACATTTCTCCTTTCATTTGGTCAGTTCGGAACCTGGATTGTTGGCTTTAGTTTCTGGAGATTTTTTCTTGTTTGTTTGCTGTTTAATTCTTCCACAGAGGTAACATTTAAAATAGCTGAGGTAAGTATTAGAAGGAATATCTTTCAACAGCAGCCTCTCTCTCTCATATGGGAGCATTCCAAGTGCATGTTTCTTACATTAGTAACTACCTGACTAGCTTAAGAGGGGCACAAATCTGCTTTGGTATTTCTGAATTACTCCTCAAATTATTCTTTATCCTGAAAGCAAATCAATGAAAGCTCCAGAAATTTGTCAGCTGCCAGGTAGGGATATTGAAACGCAAATGTAAAACTCACTTTGATAAAAAAAGATAGGAAAATTACCCAAGACACCTCTTTGTGTAGGTTGGATCTCTGCCAAAGAAGAAAATCAATTCATGTATAAATTTGGACTAAATAACTATCAAGAATCTATATTCAAATATTATCTGTCCCCAGACAGTGTTTTACAATGGAATCACAATATGTAACATGAGATAACTCTTCTTCTCGATATTCAGTTTGAAAACGCTAGTAAGGAAATGCACAGCTGGTGCTGCTATGTCTCTTAAAAGAAGAGACTCAGCTATTTTAAAACAGAATAAGCAGGAAACCTGGAATCAACAGTCCTGAGTTTGTGCTGTGGCTCTGCCAGTTGTCAGCAGTATCAGCATCACTTACCTGAACTCTCCCTTTCTCCTTTGTAAAGAGAGACGAGTGATGTTTGCCACATAAGCTATGGGTGTGTTCAATAAATGTTAGTTGAATTTGAATCATGTCTACAAAGTTAGTAATGAAACCACATAAATAACTTCTTGGGAAAATCAACGAAAGAGTAGGTCAAACTGTTCAGGACTTTTTGTTGTCACAGGGGAGGTCAATATTGGATATGGCCTCTGTCAGTTGGCTTGTGGCTCTCAACCACTAGGTGTGTGTGTCCCTGTGCAAGTAATCTGACCTCAGTATGCTTTATTTTGCTCATCTGCAAAGCAAGGTTAATAGGACCAACTCCCTAATTTTATTGTTAGAAATAAATTCAGAAAATGTGTACTTAACACAAAGCGAGACACACAGGAAACAGTCATAAAAAATGTGGGGTTATTAATATTTTCAATAAGAACATGCAAATTTCATTCAATAAAAAATTTAGGTTGCACTTTATGTGTCCCAGATACATCAGAGTACTGGGGATACAGCGGTAAACAAAACCAGAAACTCTGTTCTCGTGTAACTATTTCCTGATAAAGGAAATAGGACACCATCCATAGTGATAAATGTTCTGAAGACAAAGTAACATGAACAGACATCAACTGCAGGTGTGGTTATGTGCGAGCGTGTATGTTAGGGAGGTGCTTTAAACATAAGGATGATCGCAGAATGTCTCTCTGAGGAAAGAAGGTTTGAGCTCTGACCTAAGTGATGATAACTAGCCAGCTGCGCAATGTACAAACTCATCAGCAAGACTTTAGCACGAGCCCATTCAAGATGCATTTTCTGACATTCTGCAATGTACCATCTCTGCAACTCTATAGCGATAAAGGAGATCCAGATTTTGATGTGTGTATTTTGTTCACTCTCCTTTAAGAAAAGGAATACCTACCGTTGTATAACAATTTCCGGAAGGGAGGTGAGCCTATTATGTTCCTTGGAATGAAAGGTTCCCAACTATGAGAATCATCAGTAGGTTGACAGCGGCCTTGTTATTTAAGCAACAGGAGTTTCAGTAACCTCACTGATAAGACACACCTGACACAGATCATGGAAGGACTATTTCTGGCAAAGTGCCTGGTGCCAAGCAGATTCTCAAAGGATAATCAGTGATACTATCAGGTAAAGAGCTGTGCTGCTTACTAGCAATGTGACCTTGGGTGAGTGTGTCACTTTTCTGTGCCTCAGTTTCCTAATTTGTAAAATAAGCATGATTAAAAAATAATAATAATACCCACCTATTAGGCTTTGGATGAGAAATTAGTTATGTAAAGCACTTTGTATGGGTCCTGGCACAGAGTAATTCTCATCAAGGCATTATTATACTGCCCATGGCTTTGACATCTGCCATGATAGAATATTAGCATAGGCTCAGATGGTTATGAAAGAAAGGACCATTAACTTAGAAATTATGATAGACTAAGTCATCCCCACATGAAGTTTCCCTAACACTAAGAACAATCACTTGTGCCATTTCTGTATCTTACTTCTGAAGATTTTAAAATATTAATTAAATCTGGCAACACAGTGACATGGTAAGTAAGAACCCTTGCTTTGCATAAGTTTTCCCTTTTTTATGGACTTATACATTTCCCTAAGACTGAGTCCTATCATAGGACTTCAGTCCACACAGGCTGTATCTTACGTGCCATTTACAAATCACATGAGTAATTTTAATACATTTCCTTTTTTTTTTTTTTAAATGAAAGCATTCAACTGAATCTTCTTGGTTTTATGTTGGAAGGACACACAAATCTTCTGCAGTCAAAGAATTATAAACTATTTAATTGAGAAGATCACCTGAGATGGTTTTGTCCAAGAAGCATAATCGGGATATTCTTTGCAGGAATTAGTTATGAATCAGGACACATGTGATCCGTGAGCCACTCCCGAATATGGCTTTAATACCAGGTCTCAGGGAGTCATGCCTGAGCAAGCAGTCTGTGTAATAGGAGACCCTGACCTGGGCTCAGCCTCTCATGTTAGAGTTGAATTCTGAGGGGTCTAGAGTCCTCATAGGGGATGTATTAAAATTAACGTTTCTGAGATCACATAGCAGAGAACCTGGAATGACAGCCTAACTTTCCAGAATTCTCACGTCCATGTTCTTGCCTCCACATCTTGTGACCTGCTATTAAATATTTGCCTGAACAGGGCTGAGGACCTGGGGGAAATGGAATCACAGCATAAATTAAAATCCTCATTCTTCATTTCTGCTTGAGTTTAATCCACTCCTCTTCAAGTTTCCCACTCTTGATTTCTTTGCTCTCTTTTCTATTTTTACTAATGTAAATATCCTGTAATGTCTCACCTGAAAAAGAAGAAACTACAGGCTTTAAACTAACCTATTCAGCTTCACTCAGGCCCAAGAAGAGTGTGCCGCTAGCAGCAATGTTGAATATAAATATGAACGATGTCCTCACCCATTACTTCGCTCAGCATCTCAATCACTCATGGTTTTCCTTGCTGAGAATTTAGCCCACCTGTTCCCCTGCCCCAAGTTTCTTTATTAATATTTCACTTCCACAGCCCAAACTTAACCAAAGTCAGTGATCAGAACCTATGGGTCAGTGAATGACTGCTCAGTGCTCTGCTGATGCTCATCACAAAGCACCAGAAAAAATCTGGTAGCAACTGCGCTGTTAAAATGGGTAAAAAATACTCATTCATACCAACCCACGCACTAATGCTAAAAATTATTAACAATGGAAAAACTGGCTTATAGTCAAGCTTCAATTAAATGCATGTCTTTATTAACGTATATTCTAAATTTGCTAAATAGGAAAATGATGGGCTGTTGGAGACTGACTTTATTAATACACAGTGTTCTTCTGGCAGGATGGCAAAATGAAAAAGAAAACGAGGAGGTAGGAGGTCTTACTTACTGTAATTGCAAAAAGCATCCTCGAACTTTTTAACACTTTAACTTAATTGAAGCATGGCAGTTATTAGGATGGGATACACAGTGTTTGAGTACTTTTTCTTGAATGCCCATCTGAGGCTTGTTCAGTGAACAAATGGAAATTATCTAAAATTTGGAGGGAAAAAAGATCCACTACACGTAATTCTTCAAAATTGGATTCAAAATATAAAGCCAACAACATAGGAACATGATACAGCCATTCAGTAGAACACTGTATAGCCATTATAATACTTTTTTTTCATACAATGACATAATAAAATGGAAAACATAAAATCCTTCTGTTCAAATAAAAAAGAAAGTTCAATATATGTTTGTAAAATAAGAAACCAAAACAGCCACACACACAAAAAAAGAAAAGAAATTCACAATAACAGTAAAATAAACGCTTCCTATCCTGAGACTATATACTTTTTTATTACTGAGACTATATAATTTTTTATTATTAGATTTATCTTCTCCAAATTTAATCCAATGTGGGAGAGGGGAAGAGATGGTATTAGTTAAAAATTCTTTTTTTTTTTTTCTAAATCCTTACTTTACAATTGGAAGTGACCTAAATGGATGAATGGGAGCACAACGGGATGTTGTGGTCACACACACAACTGGCCATTCACATGATGTATTTTTGCAAAGTTACTCAAAAATCATGGTTTGAGAAAAAAAAAATTGTGATATAATCTTAAATGTAAAAAAATGGATTATAAATCTCCATGTGCAATAATCCCCAAAAAGATGGGTGGAAATACACTAGAGCCACACGGGTGCCACACGGGAAATTTTAATTCTTCCACTGGCCACATTTTTTCAAGATAAAAAGACATAGGTGTAATTACTTTTAATAAGCTATTGTATTTAGTGCCATGTACTCGGAATATTATTTTAACATGTAATCAATAAGAAAAATTATTAGTGAGCTATTTCACTATTTTGTATTAAGTCTCTGAAATCAGTGTGTGTGGTTTACGTTTATACAGCACGTCTCAATTCAAGTACGTTTCAAGTGCTCATTAGCCACACGGACCCTACTGGACAGCACTGCATTAGAGTAATGCAGAGATTAGACATGCTCTTCTTTTCTTTTAAAATTTTCTCTGTGGACTTGTGTTTTGTGTTTCCTCAAACTTTCATCCATTTACTCAGTAAGCAGTACTTAAATTTAGCTGTTAAAATTATTTAATTATATTTATACCTAAATTAATGTTTATATTTTCTATTACCACATGGCCTTTACAATTAGTTTTCCATTTCATCCACACTGTTTTCCCTATGTCTCTTCCAGTGTCTAGTACAGTACTAGACTCAGTAAACCTGGGCTGGTCTCAACTTATAGAATACTAACGAAAATTCATTATGAACAGAAATAGCTGTTCTTGGTTGGCTGAGCTTCAGAGCAAAGCTAAGTAAACTGTTCTTTGACCATCAACCCAAAACAAATAAGCAAGGACACCATTATTTTATTTTATTCTGAAGTGTTAAGCTTACCACAACAGTTTACTATAAATAAAGATAGCATCCATTGGCCAACATTTAAACATTTTATCAATGTTATTAGTGGACTGGGGCAATAAGATTCTTTCACCAGTAATCAAGCTCTCAGTCATAATTCTTTCTTTGAATGAATGATCACAAAATCTTTATAAGAGTGAGCTACAGAGGGACCTCAGAAAGTTAGGAAAGAGTGTAGAGAGAGAGATAATTGGAAAGGGATGATTCCTGAGATGATTTGAGAAGTGCTCTGATGTTCAACATCTGTCATCCCTAGGTGACAGACTGGGTGTAAGTCTTCCCGTCTAGGACAGTGCTTACTACGCAGTGAATGCTTAATAATCCCTTCTAGAATGAATGGATGAATGCACCACTGATCTAATTCCCTTACTTGTCAGGACACTCAGGAATGTGTCCCTAATAACAAGCACAGGTTCATTGGATAACAATTCCTGAATCACGGTTGAGTTCACACGAATGAAATGGGAAGAGCATTGCCCAAATTATCTGTCTATTCCCATTATCATTTTAACTATTGTTGTTGACTGTGTGTCATAATAAACAAAGCCCATGGCTGGGTAGTTTTCCTACATAACAGCATATGCCAGCCATCCGCTGCTTATTACATACAAGGTGCCAGTGACGAAGTGAACTGCTAGGTCAGCCTAGTTGTAACTAACAAACACCCTTGGCTTTACTCTCTTCCCACAAGAAAGGTTTTTTAATTCTCTTCTTTTTCTTTTACTTAATAAAAAAGAATCGGTTTAAATTTTTAACTCCAGCCACTGCATATTATTCCGTTGGCTACTAAAAACAACAGCCCATTTAGAAGTGAGGATCGAGAGGCTTAGCTGGTCTTAAAGAGTAAAGTCACCATCTCTGAGTGTCCCCTGGGGGCCAGGCGCAAATCGGAGATGTTAGGTACAGAGGGCTCGGGTCTGTCCCCTGAGCTGACTAATCTTGGGCAAGTTATTTCTTTTCTCTGAGTCTCAATTTTCTAAGCAAAAGGGGATAATGAAAACTAAACTTGCACAGTTGGTTATTCTTAGGATTAAAAAATGCAAGTAGAGTGCTTTTTTTACATTAGATCCTAAATTTTTCATTTCAGCATTGGTGCATGCATCCTTCTTTTTTCATTAAATAAATAAAGGTGGCAAAAAGGAAGAAGAACAATCTTTGATTTATCTCAAATTGTAAAAACTCTCAAGTTTGCCTTTTATGGTTTGAAAAAGGAACCTTGAGCCAAGACACAAAATTTGGAAGCAGCCCCTGGGTTATAATAGGTTTGCTAGGAAATGAGACTTGAGTGCCAGGAACTCCAGATCAGAAGAAAATTTATGCAATTAGATCACTTGGTCTAAATGTGATTATACATTTTAGTAATGAACAATATGATTCTGTAGATAAAGCTAGGATAACAGGGAGAAAACAGTAAGAAGAGATTCGATTTATTATAGACTTGCAGAAAAAGAAATCACATTTGTATGATAAGCAGGCATTTTCCATAATGGCTGGAGATAAGTAAATTATTTCAGACAATTGTGTGAAGAAAAGAGAGGGTTCATACTGCCAATTCTAGGAACATGACTCTAATACCAGCCAGGGAGACAAACTCCGAAGTAAAGAAAAAAGGCCAACGCTAACGGTGGCAATACCGTGTGAATGCCAATTAGTGCGCTAAGTTTGCAGCTACAGGACAAGTCCAATGAGAAAGTTCTAAAGGAGCTAGAATCATTTGGAAGGCAGAACTAAGTGCCTTGGGCTATATCATGACACTAGGGTGTTTGTTTTCAGTGATTTATTTATATAAAAGTAAAATAAAGTGTGCCCTATGCGTGTGTGTACCTATAGTTGGTGATGATTGATTATGTCTGGCCAGGATCAGAAGGCTGAATATATAAACCACTGCCAGCTAATGCCCTGCCTCCCAGAAGACGCTAGAGATGGTGAATTTGCTCCTTGAGACTAACTGAGGCTTTCGCTGCACGCCCTGAATGCACTGGGCCGCATGGGAGCCTGAGCAGCCTCCGCTGCCCTTTCCACCGCGGGCTCGGACAGGAGGAAGACTGGGACCAGCGGCGCGGTCGCTGTCCTCCTTTGCCTGGCCAGGTGCACCTTGAGCTTCTCGGCCCTGGTAAGAGCCGAAGCTCCACTCAACCACCCAGCCTGGCTGGAAGGGGAAACGCGGACAGCAAGGCACTGAGCGAGAATTGTGACGGGGGAAGGAGGGCTCGCCCTGCAGTTCGAGTCATAATCCTCTTGTTCCTCTCAAAAGCTTCCTATTGAAGCCGTGATTCCATGAGACCCATTTCACAGCTGCGCCTTCTTTTGGTGGAGCCTAGCGTCCCCCGCAAAGTTAAGTCGAGCTACTATCAGTGACTGTTCTATCATTATGGCAAACTAATAATATTAATAGAAATTTAAGATGAGGTATGTTGTCGTTTCTGTTGTCTTTTTACTATCAAGAGAATCTAAGTTCCTTTTGTCTTATAAGGTCACTCGAGCGGCCTTATTAATTATGCAAATAAATGTCCATAGCTCTGGGAAAAGGCAATAATAAAAGACTTGTGTGTATGTGTGCTCAGGCTTCCGTTGATTAGCAAAAACGACTTCCTGCCCTAATGATGCAGAGTTGGACCTGCAGAGAGGGTGGGCAATCCCAAACGGAGGGGCTGCTTCACAGGGAGGGATCACTCGCGGGAAGGATGCGTCTGGATGGTGACCTAGCTGGACATGACCCCAGGGGTCACTGAGGAGGTTAGGTTCCTCAGCACAGCATGTGGTTGACGCAGGCAGTACCTCGGGACCCAGAAACCTTATCCCCAGGCTGTGGGGAAATGACTGAAGATGTGTGTGTGTGTGAGGACAGAGCTGGCCCCCCAGAGTCCAAGCACAACAGCGAACTGCAGGAGGGCAGTTAGGAAAAGACGCAAGTAAACAAGTGGCTTTTGGACGATAAAGGAGTCATCTGCAGCAGCGACACCATGTGGCAAGAACATGTAACAGCAGCAGTAGACTGGGATAGTTCACCTAGTTTACAAATGGGACTAACCCTCCATGGGTGAGAGTTCTTGGATTACATAGGAATGAGAGAAGGAAGTGGAAAGACAGGAAATCGCAGGTGTCTTCCTGCTAATGGTGCAGGTGGTGGTCTGAACAATAGGTTTTGTAAAAATTGAAACCGAAGGTCCCTATGACTTTGATTAAATTTAGTTTAAAATCCCAGCTCTAGAAATCATATCCCTCTCTGTATATATGTACACCTTTCGGAGACCCACCCTCTCCCCCAGATAACCAGCAACCACCGAGGCAGCAGAAGACAGTGGACAGGATCTGACTAATGGTACACGGTCTGGACCTTTGGCAGGCTAAAGATAACATCTTGACCTAAGTTATGTTTCAGACCCTGATCCCTAAGGTGGAACAACCCCCTGGCTTCTTCCCCATGAAACCAGACAGCTGTCCTCAAGACCTGAAGAAATGATAGATCACCCTCACCTCACCTCTGACCAATCAGCTCCCAGCACAGCCCCGAACCCTTAATCCACGGTGTCTTGTGATTTTTGTTCTATATAATCTATAACCTACGCACATCTCGGAGTCACATTTTCGTAAGCTCCTCATCTCCGTATTAGCCAACTGAATATTAAACTATTTGTTTTCTTTCTATACAGCAAACTCCTGCTTGTGCATTCCCTTGGGCCAATGTGTACTGGTGGGAAGACCCAAGGAAAATCATTGGGTTTCCAATAAAGAAAGGAGAGAATGTCATCACTGGACTCTGAAAGGTTTATTGCAGGCCACCTCACCTGCAATAATAATAAAGCACTGTGTGTGATATGCATCCACCTCCGTAATAACGCAAAAGACAGCTTCGGTTGCGCCATTTTACACAAAAAGAAACTGAGACCCAGAGACTTTGAATAATTTGCCCCAAATCACTTAGGTTTCAAGAGGCTGAACAGAGACTTCCATGAAAGTTCATTTGTCTTCAAAACCCTGGGCTCCCAATCTCTGTTGTCTCAACCGTCCCCCAAATCTGAAAAGAGGTGTCCCCAGGTTCTTCTTTACCATCCTCACTGCTAGTCTAAAGCACATGTGCTCAATTGGTAAACCTAAAATTCTCAAACAACAGTTACTGCTTTGCTTAGTTTCTCAGAGTTTAGCAAAATTTTACTAAAATAGTTTCCTTTTTGATCTTCCTACAACTTAAATAAAGTGGATAAAGCAAAGGTGATTATGTCTCATCTATGAAGATTAAGAGAAAGTCTCCCTGACTTGCCCTACAGCAAAGAGCTAGCAAGGGGCTCCACTTAATGTTCTCAGTCAAAGGCTGGCAGCCCCAAAACAAAAATCTTACTTTACCCCTGGGGAAATGGATCTGTGGTGTCCTGGGCTGGGAGTCAGAAAGTGCAGGTTTTATTTATTCATTCATTCACTTACGTAAATAGATATTCACTGAGTGTCTACCACCTACTGGGCATATTCTAGGTACTGAGATATAGTAGTGATCAAAACAAAGATCCTGCTCTCTTGGTGACCCCATTCTAGTAAAAGAGGCAGAAAATTCACCATGAAACAATGTTTTGGATTGTGTCAAGTAGCAATCATTGCAAAAAAACAAAAACAAAAGCAAACGAACAACAACAAAGTAAATGGATATGATGGATAGAGAGTACAGGGAAGCAGGTTTGGGGATCTCTCCTGCAGAGCGACACCTAAGAGGCAAGGAAGAGGACCAGAGAGAAAACTTCAATGGCAAAGCCCTAGTAGGGATTGTACTTTATGAAAGAACCAAGAGACCAGTATGACTGGAGCCAAGTGAGCAAATAGGGGACAGAGCCATTTCATGCAGGGCTGGGCACACCCTGGTGACAATGTTGGATTTTTATTCCAAGAATGGGAGGAAGATGTACATTTTACAGGGTTGCCCAGGGCTAGCGGAGATTAGAGGAAAGCTGTGGGGTGGGAAGGACTTAGTGACAGAGAGCAGTCCAGGACACCGTGAGGAAGCAGGTGCAGTTCAGGTGGGTGTGGCGGAGGCTCAGAATAGCATGGACGCTGCCGCTGGTTTTATTTCCAACTTTGCAATATTTATAAATTCCGTGACCCTGAGTTTAATGAACCCAGCCTCAGTCTCAACTTATTTTCTGTTTCAAAATGCAATTATTAAAAAACTTCACAAGTCTGAAATGAGAGCAGATTTACAAAATAAAATGATATACTTCAAAAGGTAGGAAAGATTCATTGTGGTTTTTCCACTGCCACAGAGAAATATATACAGTGGGAGCTTAATAAACACAATTCGATTCAGAAATTGATTTGAAATACACTCATGATTTAACATGAGTGCCAACACCATCTTATTACAACTGCCAACACAAGCAAATTTATCACAGACTTATCTATTGTAGTATGTACAGGAGAACTCAGTTCAGGTCAAGGAAATCAAAAGTGATCGTTGGAAAAGACACAACTTCCAAGAATTTGCTGTTGTTATACACATTCTTCCTTACATGGAAATCAAGAGACACGGTGTCATACAGAAAATCAATCTTAGTTACACCACCAATCAATGCCACCAAACCTGCAAGCAAGAACCCTTCGGTGACCCCATCGTTAGCACGTAATCATTGACTGAATTAGAAATATAGTAATATAAAATACTACATCAAATAGTAACTTTATACTAAAGTGTATGTGTGTGTGTGTGTGTTTTAGTATTCCCTAAAAGCCTGGATTAAAAAAAAATCGTAATAAGCTTCTAAATTTTATGATTTGAGATTAAAAATATACTTAAGTAAAATAAGTAGATTGATTATGAGACATCTTTAGAAATCTTTTAAGACTTAACCTTTAAAATTTGCTTTGTATTTTTAATGCAAAACTAATCAATTCTATGTTAATGAGTAATAATAAAATAAGCAAGTAAACATATAAAATATAGATGCTGTTTTCCCTCTGAATAGTACTAGAAACTCCTCTAAGGTGTTTTGCTTGACTGTTTTGAAATCTGAGTACATTTACATTTGAAGATAAATTACGATTTAAGTACACAAATGATTATAAACTAGAGCATCACCCTGCTGTTATGGTTAAAATTCCGCACAGCTACAAAAAGAAGAAACATCTCACTCCCCAGCCTTGTCCCTCTTTCCCAAAAACACTGCTTGCTTGTTACTGCCACCTGCTGGTCGGAACCAAAATTTACTTTTACACAAGAGAAATCCATACACGACCACTCTTTTCCTTGGTTCACTCTATATTCCTAGATGTCCATAGGTTATAGGAAAGTCTATTGCCTATTTAAAATTATTAAGTATCACTCTGTCATTATAAAACCTACATATAGTCATTAAAATGCAGAAAAACACAAATAAAATAATAATTCCTGCATTCCTACTTCCCAGAGACAATCCCTGGTTAACAAGGTTAAAAAACACAACTGTGTAATGTGATGTTTTTCACCTAAAACATATTGTCAAAATGTATGTAGTTTAATATGCTTATTGTGACTACATTATATTTAATCATATGATACATCATTTTATTTTTGAACATTTGGGTTTCTTCAACTTTCTTTTATGTTATTTTTTGGAGGGTAGAGCAATATCCTGGTTTAAAAATTCTGGACTCCCCTCTGATTTTTTTAATATGAAAAATAGTTTAAAATATAATATAAATTTTTTTAATATAAAAAAAGATTACTGGAGATCTAGCTCCTTAGTCAAAGAATATCAAAACGTGAAGGCTTTTCATGTGTATTGTCATATGTACCATTTAGTAGAGACTTCTCTTGAAGTCTATACTAATTAACAGTCCTATAAAAAGTACATTCTTATCAGCACTTCTTTTTATATGCTGTAAAAAGCTACATGAAGGAAAATGGGATGCTGTTATTATTTATATTTATTTAATGAGTAGTGAACATTTTTTTTCCATATGTCTACTGGCCTTTTCTATTTCTGCATTTCTATTTCTGCATTTCTGTGTCTATGCCAGGTTTTCTGTTTTAATGTCTATATTGTAACAAAGAAGAAATTAACAAAATTAACAACTTACTTAAAACATACATGAAAAGTGCTAATTTTGTTATATATTATTTCATTTTATTAGTCATATATTATTTCATTTTTTTCATGGTATTTTTTAATATATAATTATTTTAAATTTTGATTTAGTCACATCTTTTTTTCTATACATGAAGATTTTATCTGGATATTTTTCCCATGGAAATTCCTAAAGTTATGTGGTAAAAGAAGAAAGGTTAATCATCATGTCACTTGTCTTTTCTGTGCCTGCGTGAATTATGACACTGATGTGCAAAATATTTTGAGGACATTATAAGAAATTGCTTATTATTAATGCGTTAGTTCGATTGCATAGCATGTTCAGCTTCACGCTCATAAACTCTCTTCAATTATCAACATAAAATAAAAATCATATTTTATATCAACTAGAAACTTAACCATAAATTTAACCAGAAACAAATGCAAGGTTCTATTATTGAGGTTAAATAATGAGATGGCACACGAGGCAGAGAAGTGGTTGCCCAGTTGCCCATCATTCTCTACCAGAATTTGCTTTAACATGAATTTTGTAGTGTAGGGTGTGTCTGCATTTATAAAATGGTGGAGTAGAAAGTGTAGTGAACGAAAAAATCACAGAATGAGGCTCTAGCAACATTGTAACCTACAGAACATCATCTGATTTATCCTTTCCAGAGTCTCTTTTTCTTCTGACATAAAATGAAGAAATGCAAGTTAACGATCACAAAGATGTTTCAATCTCTGCCCGACTATGTATTTATATTTCTCAGACACACTTGGATAATAGCTTGTCCTGCTCCATGACAGTCATCAATAATCAATTAATCACTCTAATAATATAAAACAATCACTAAAGTATCCTCGTAATCCACAAATCATACCATTTTGAGGAAAGAGGATAAAAAATGGGGATTTTTTTTTTTTACTAGATGTACTATGACTTATGAATACACTCTACTATTTCTGTAGTAGGATGCAATGGTGGATAAGCTACATCACCAGACGTACCAATGAAAGGGCCTGTAATTGCTGTCACCTCTGATCACATTACACGTATATAGACACACAATCTTATATATGTTAAGACTCATATTATGAACTCTGCCACTAGCAAATGACTGATAATTTATAGACAAGGAAATATGTACTCTGTCACTCAGCTATGCTAATGAGCCCATTACAAACATAGAACTTTCTTTGCTTATATATATTTTTTTCAGTCTTTACTTCTTAAATAATGTTATCACAAATTTATACTCTTTATAATTTTCTTCTTTCAAACAGACTGAATGTTGACACTCCTTCTAAATTCACACGTTGGAATCCTAACCCCCAATGTGATGGTATGTGGAGGTAAGACCTTTGGGAGGGAATCAGGCCATAGGACAGAGCCCCTGTGAACTGGATTAGTGTCCTTGTTAAAATAGACCTAAGAGAGACTTCTCACTCCTTCCCCTGCATGAGGGAGGAAGGAGAAGACAGTCATCTATGAACCAGGAAAATGGCTTTCTCCAGACACCTGCCATCACCTTGATCTTGGACTTCCAGCCCCCAGAAACTTCTATTGTGAGAAAGAAATTTCTTTTGTTTATAAGCCACCGTCTATAGTATTTTGTTATAGCAGCTTGAACAAACTAAGATATATAGGATTAATAGAAGTTGAAATTTTACTTTAAATGCCCAAACCAGAGGAAGATTTGCCTATAAAATTTGTAATTTTAGACTATAATCATGGTTAGACTACATATTCTAATTCAGGGGAGAAAAATGGCAGTTTGATTATTATGAATCACTAAATAGAGGCATAGTCCTTCAATGATAAATACAAAAACAACAACAACAAAAAAAAACTGCCCTGGCTTTACCCGGTCAAGCTGTCTATTCTCCCTCTGAGACTGAGTTTCAAGGCAAAAAGAAGAAAAGTACAATTTTCATAACTCTTATGTTTAAAATGGAGGCCACACAGCAAGTTCTCAAAGGAAACTATGCTTATATGTTTTCCTTTTTGTATGTTTGTCTTCCTTGAACCTAAAAGTCTAAAAAAGTTATTTTCTTGTGTTGCTCTTCTAAGGAGATTTTGCATACTGTAACAGAAAATATTAAAAGCAACATTTTTAGAGCAAATGTAGAATTACATTTCATATAACTATGATCCTCTGATAAAAGTGAAGGCATAATCTAAAAATATGATTTTTGAGGGAGATTAGCCGATGTGACCCAAATGTACTCTAAGATAATTTTTAAAATTTTAAATTTTTATAATGTGAAATAATAATAATGATAATAACAGCAACTAAATTTATTTAGCTCCCACTCTGTGCCAGCTTCTCTGTGGCCAGGCTGCCTGTGTGCAAATGCTATCTCAGTCACTTACTCAGTGTGGGACCTTGGGCCAATCCTTAGCTCTCTTTGACTTGGTTTTCTCATCTGTAAAATGGGGAGGGTGCTATAGCACCCCTCCTAAAATAGTTGCGAGGATTAAAAGTATGTGCATGTGTGTGTACGTTGTACACGTGTCTCTGTCCGTCTGTGTCACACACTAGAACCTGCTGCTATGGTGTGACTGACTCCTGCCTCTATTGTCTAACCCATTATTTTGTCTGCCATAAAGTTTCCACCGTGATGAAAAAACACATTGTTCCCTCAGAAAGAGACTTATTTCTATTTTATTTGTTTACTTATTTAGGCGAGGCGACCATTGGTTGACCTTACAGATCGCAAGGACCTTGTCAGTTTACAATCCCTTATTTTTTAATTTTTTAAATTTTTTACACCTACGGCACCTGGTCTTCTTAGGCGGTCTCCCATCCAAATACTAACCAGGCCCGACCCTGCTTAGCTTCCGAGATCGGATGGGATCGGGCTTGTTCAGGGTGGCATGGCTGTAGACTCCAGAAGGATATTTAGATGTGCATAAGCATTCTGCTTTCACCTTTATACTTATCGTTTTAAGGGTATTGTATACTTGGAGTGGTGATGCTGAAATATAATATCTATCTAGGGCCACACAGCAAAGATAGTTAGAATACATATATGAAGCTGGCATGGTGTGTGCGTGTGTGTGTGAAGAGAGGGAGGGAGACAGACAGACAGAGGGAGAGGGAAATCATTCCGGAAATGTAAAGTCTGCAAGAAAAAGCATGTCACCATTTCTGGAAGACACTGATTTCAGAAGAGACTCAGATGCTTAGTAAATATGATAAAAACACATCTGCGGTTTCAGTTAAAGATAGTGCAACAAATGCACACATTTCCTCCATAAGAAATCACTGAAATAAAAGCATAAAATTTTTTATAATGGTGTGAGCAAAGGATGACACAGAACAAGAGGATGGAATAAAATGTGGGCAGCTGGGAAACGTGAGGATGTATGGAATCCGATTTTCATCCCCTGAGAACTGAACTCCTAAGCAAGCGGTGTGAAAACTGAGAAGTAACGTGATTTGCCGGCCTGACTCTCAAACGTTCGGGGATTTCCCCACCCTGCCTGGCACTGGTGGTGAACAGGGACTGAAAAGAACCAGCAAAACCTCCTCGTGGGGTCTATATTTACTCATGACAGCTGGGCAATCCACCGCCATCACCCTCATCTGCCAAAGACTGGGAACACTTTTATAGGAAAGGGTGAAACTGAGGGCTTCAGGACTAGAAAAAAAACACATGTATCTGAGGTGTGGGCACCCTACTAAATATAGGGAGGATTCAGAGGAAGTGTTTACTTTGAATACTGAGACTCTCCAGGCCTTTCCACCATCCACCCACATGAGCTTCGGTTCACAGAAGGCTGGCAGCCACACGCATCGTTTGCAGGCCTGACAGGAAGATGCTTCCCTCGGAAACATAGCACCCTGTGTTATTTTCCCGGGGCTGCTGTAACGAATGATCACACGCTTGGGTGGGTTTAAACAACAGAAACGTATCCTCTCAGTTTTGGAGGCCAGAAGTCCAAAATCAGGAAGTCAGCAAGGTTGGCTCCCCCAGGAAGGTTGAGAAAGAGTCCACCTCATGCCTCTCTCCTGGCTTCGGGAGATGATCATGATCCTTGGCATGAGTTTAAAGATAAATTAAAAATAAAAAATATATATATATAAAACTAAAGCAAATCAAAAAAGGAGACATCATCTCCAAGGAAAGAAAAAGATGTTAAGAAAAGGAAATAAGCATCATTACATGCATCTTCAAACATTAGTGTTTGTAGCCATAATAATATCAACACAAAGGTTTATTTATCTAAGGCGATCACATAATTACAGTAGAAAGATGAAAATATTATAAATGCACGTATTGGAGGAGCGGGTAAAGAGATCAAAACCACTGCCAAGAGAGAAATCCAAAACCGAAAGATCGGGAAGCAGCATTATATTATTTATTTGATTAAGGAAACAGTAAAAGGAGTTGAAAGAATTGGGGCAAGGGGCTGCTGTTTTTCATTATAACCTTTGTAGAAATATTTGTTTAAACAAAGCTATATTTGCATATATAAATATAAACATCCTATGACTCCAACAAATTCTGTGCTCTATCATTATATGTGTAACAGTAATTTATAAACCTTTCAAATGACCAAATAATTTTTAAATCTAGAAAAAATATTTTCTAATTTTGAAAAATAAATGTTTATATTTTAAATAAACACTAGTAGTTAAAAAATGCATTGGAAGTTAGTGGTTTTACTTTTGGCTTATTCACATTCTAAGATGTCAACCTGCCAAATACAGAAATATATATACAAGATGTCTTCTTGAAACCGGACATAATGACATATTTTTAATGTGAAAAAAAAATTATAAGTAGATGTCAAAAATCTTGAGTGTTAACTATAAAGACAAACACTTTATTCCCAAAGATATATTTTCATTTGGAACAACCTGATGAAAATCCAACTACGTCAAGTAAAATGCAGAATTTATCATCAACAAGTACAACTCCTGGGTCCTTCATGTAGCATTTTCACTTATTTTATGATGAGCATGTCCTAAATTTAGTTTCTTTCTACTCTTTATCAGAGTAAATTCCGTCAATTATCTTTGAGTCAATGTTGAGTTCACATTAACTTAATATTTCCAAAACCTTCAAGTCATTTCTTGTAACCAAGGGGCCTTTTAAGCTAAATCATATGAGTGAAACAGGAATGAAATTGTCGGTGAACTCTGAAGATATATTTTTGACTGCCCCGACCCCATCCTAGCCCTCCCAAACAGTAGGTCTTTTAAACTGATCATAAGACAGTAGAGATGAGTCCATTAAAACTAGTAGTTGTCAACAATTACTATGTATCAGAATCACTTGGGGAGCCACAGATGTTCAGACCCCATTCACCCCAATTTTGTTTTTTGGAATATAATTTACATGCCATGCATTCACCCATTTAAAGTGTCCAATTCAATGGATTTTAGTGTATTCACAGGGCTGTGCAACTCAACAAAATCAATTCTAGAATGTTTTCCTCACTTAAAACAAAACCCTTACCCATTAGGTATCAAACCCAGAATCCATTCCCCAAAGCCTTATGTCACCACCAATCTACTTTCTGTCTCTATGGATTTGCCTATTCTGAACATTTCATATAAATGGAATTATATAACATGTGGCCTTCTTTACACAGCATAAGTTTCATCCATGTTGTAGCATGAATCAGTACCCCATTCCTTAATATTGGCAAAGAGTATTCAATTGCTTGCATATACCACATTATATTTTATCCATTCATCAGTTGATGGACATTTGGGTTGTTTTTACCTTTGCCTATTACTCAGTATGCCACCTACCTGGCCATAGTCAGTATACAAAGCATTATATTATACTTGAACCAGATAGGCTAGTATCCTTCCCTAATCTACTGCAGGATGGGTTATGTTGTAGTACCACCCAACCAGAAAATCTCAGCACCTTAAAACAGCAAAGTACAGATACACCTCCATCAGGAGTAAACGTGGAGACTCTGCTCATTACGGTCACTCAGAGTCCCCGAACTGACATAGGCTTCTCTGATTTCAGGGGGAGGAAAATAAAAGATCATGGTGAACCACACACTGATTCTTAAATCTACCTGTCGGAAGAGACACACTTTACTTCTTTGGTCAAAGCAAGTCATATGCCAGGGTTGAGTTCAAAAGGGAGGCTATTACATTTCTCTTACAGAGAGAAGCATCCCAATTTTTTTTTTGCGGAGGGAGGGTGCTTTTCCTTTCAGCTTGCTACATTGAGATGCTGTAAGCCTAGAACTGTCACATGAAGGGACCCACAGGCCAAACGGAAACAGAAAAGCTGAGAGTGAAGTTCAGGGTAGCCTCTGAGGCTGTCTATATCCTTGGACTTGCTTGTTGCATGAAACAATAATGTCAATAATCTCTCTTTTTCCTTCAACCAGTTATGAATGGGTTTCTATTGCTTATAACCAACAATGGTCAGACAACTTTTCCTGGAAGGTCAGGACATGACATACTGTGAGCTGAGATGCCAGAGATCACAACAAGTAACCAAGTGTCTCTAAGAGTGTCACACTTAATCACTCTGACACCCACATCAAAACAAAAGGATTATGACATCTACCTTATACGTTCTTATGAGGATAAAGAGTTAATGCCCAAAGCTATCCAAGTCACCATCTGCCACATAGCCGGTGTTCATAAAATCAGTCTCTCTTCCTCCCTTCTTTTCCTTATTCCTTCCTCCTGCCTTCCTCCAGGCTAAAAACGATGCAATATTTCATCTTCATATTGTTATCACCCAAAAATGTTTACTGGGTTTAATAAACACCTGTGGAATGAATGAAAGAGGGTGATTGGGACAGAGCATGGGGCTGAGAGCAGAAATACTCTCGGCACAAGGAAAATGCAAATAAACTGAAACCTTGGCATTGACCCCAAGGAGATCAATGAGCCTCAAGCAGTCAAGGTGCATCACACACACAAGATTTTCAGCATTTACCAAAAGAGGAATAAGATGCCTGTGATGGGCCTCAGCTGAGCACCGATTCACTTGACCTCAATAACAGACACTGGGGAAGTTCCTTTATCTCTTCAAATACTTCTCTATGTCCAGGGGGACTACACCACATAGGCCAAAGGTAGAATAGAGCATGAGCTTAAGGAATCCAGTATCGACGTCCCTGCACCATTGTCTTTCATTGTCTTTTTTTTTTTAACTTCAAAAATTAAGTGCCACATATACTACCCAACTCAAAGCAGAAGCTGCATCAGTCATTATCAAACCCATCCTTCACTGCCCTGAGGTGACTAGATTCCAAGAAAAAGTCACAGGGAACAACAAAACACTTGGTCAGCATTAAGAAGGAAAATAAAGAGCATGAAAAATGTGATGACTTCCTCTACAAAAATAGATTGTATCTCTGTTTGAAAAGCTTGAATATAAACCTTTACACTGATTTTGAAGCTTCTTGTCTATTTGTAAAATTATTCTCCATTAATTTCAAGGCGGCCAAATTCATTGCATACTTTTTGCCCACCTCAAAACTTAAAACAAAGAAGGGGACCCTATTTCATGCATTTGCTTGTTGATTTTTTTACTTAGTGGAGGGTAATAGGAAAAATAAGTAATAGGTTCATTCCATAATATATATATATATTATGTATATTGCATTGATTTGCACACTGCACAGGACTGAATAATAACATAATAGATGACCATATTTTATAATGCTTTACGAACTTAGAAAGTATTTGTACACACGTGCTTTATTTCTTACAGAAAGCTTCTAAAGAGGATATAACAGGTAAAATCACTAATTGACAAATGAGGAAACCAAGATCTGGATTTGTCAAGTAAGCTGCCCAGTAATTGTCTAGAAAGTACCCTTGCCAAGACTGGGGCCCTCATGTGGCTGTCACCAAAGTCAGCCTAGGCTGGAATCTCAGCTCTACTTGACACTAGTCATGTGACCTGGGGTCAGCTTTCTGTGCCTCAGGTTCCTCATCTATAAAATGAGGAAAATGAGGGTGTCTCCCTGTGAGCATTAAATGAGCATCTAACCATGGTAAGCTCTGGATAAGCATTCCCTTTTATACCTGCCCAGAACTCTTTCCACTAATCATAGTACCTAATGAACAAGGTGATTTATTTTTCAATATTTTGTAGAATCAAGAAATAGATAAACCCAGGTTTGAATTGTGTCGCTGATACTCTCATGTGACATTGAGCAAGTTATATAAGCTTGCTGAACCCACTGCCTCATCACTAAAACAGAAATTATAATCGCCGCTTCATACAAACATTATCTCCATAAATGGTTTTTATATGTTTTGATCACAGTTGACATTCAATATTATTTTAGTTTCAATATTATTTTAGCATAGTGGTTAGATATTTACATAATTTATGAAGTGATCCCCTCAATAAGTCTAGTTAAATAAGGTAATGCCATGAGTCACTTAGTGTATGCTCAGTATGGTACGAGCCATTATCAACAGGAGTGATCATAATGGACTAATAGAAGCAATAATTCTGTAGCTGGAGCTCTCACCTGCAGTCACAGGGCCTCCAAAGTCATGGAAAGTCAGCCTCAATGACTTCTTTGAGATCCCCAGCGGTACTGAATTTGGCAAGTTCTCTTATCAACCCCAGGGCCTCTGCCTCAGTCTTATCTCTTCTCTAGCAGCAGGTGTCTTGGGTAAGAAAAGAGGCTTGTTATGGAGGAGCAGGGGACAAGAAATCATTGTCCTGGACACTCAGTGTGGGTTGAACCAAGCAGACCATCACACTCTACAGAAGGAAGAAAATCTCTTATAATCACTAATGATGACTACAAATATACAAATACTAATGCTATTATTGATAATTAACAGGACACTAATAACATTTCTTGAATGCCTTCTCATACCAAGTTCTGTTCTCCGGGAATAAGAATTTTAGAATGTAGGTACTCTGATCATTTGCATAAAATGAGGTGTGGGGAGGGTTAGTACCTTGCCCAAGCTGGGGGAGCAGTATTGAAACTTAAACCTAGGAAACCTGATCCCAGTAATAGCAAACTTCATCATTAACACCACTTTCTACTCTACAGCTAATGCTTGGATTCTCAAACACTTTAACAGAACTATATTCCCTGTACGACAACTCCAAACCCTCAGCAAATTAGATTCCGAGATGCTGTGCTTTGGTGAGATGATTTATCTATAGGTGTCAGAAACTTAAGCCACTTGAATCCTGTATCTTTGCAGTGTCTGATATTCCAAAGCTATTACAATAGAAATACAAGTTGAAAATATCAAAGGCAGGACTCTCGGCGTTTACAGCATCCATCTCTTGTAGAATCTGTAAATAACCAGAGGTAAACCTGAGAAGCCCTAGGAAACTCGGAAAGATACATCTTTTAAAGTGACAGAGAAGGAATGAGTAATGACAAGGTGTCCCTGAGGAACAATTTCACTGTCAAGCACAACGGCAGACAATCGGGAGGAAGGGTTTCTGCTGCTGACAGTCCCCTGAGCTGGACAACAAACCTCTACACAACTCCCTAACCTCTTCAATTTTATATTTAACTTTAGAATAAATGAGCCACTGCAAAAGGTAGGAATGGATTCTCCCCTCAACTGTGTCACAGAAACCTCCTTCAGATCATATGTCTCTTGTTCCAGGAGGGATAGCAAATGAACAAGAAAGGGGAAAAAAAAAAGCTATGGATTTAAAGACAGGCCACTTGATAGATTTCCCCAAAGATATTTAAAGGCAAGTCCCAGAAGTTGACAATAGGTCTTGTCAATCTCATTTCAACTAGGAGACATCCACCTTTTTGCAAATAAACCACTTTGGACATTTCAAAATGTGGGAGCTAAAGAAGAAAAAAAATAGCTGTATTACTTTTCACTGATGAATTTCGTATCAATTTGACAGCAACACTATTAGTGTGGAGTGCTATTCAATATATGCTTGAAGTAGGACTTCATTAATTAGCTGAATGACATGAACGCTTAGCCGAATGACCAAATGGACAGCATACAATGTTCAGCACATCAATCAAAGATTCATCATTCCTGCGCTAATCAACTATTCTAAGCATCATGCTAAGAAATATGAGAACATATCCCCAAACCCTAACCTCATGAAACTGCAGCCCAGATGACAAGATAGAATGAGATGCACACACTTTACAAACATTTACTCCGTGCCAGGCACGTTACTAGTTATCTAGAATACAAAGATGGCTAAGGCAGCTTCTCCCCTCAAGAGAAATTCACAGCTGAGTTCGAGAAAAAAATCCCTTCAAATACTGATGTTTCAATTCTTTAATAGGGAAATTGTACTAAATGCATCTCAGTTTGTATAAAATTTTATTTACTTTTTAAATGAATGCAACTTTTAAACTCTAATTTAAAAACAAATGCTATTTGCAATACTTCATCTCAGCTAACAATTTATCTTAGGAAATAATGGGAGCCGGGAGACTCCTAATTGGACAATGAAGCCAACTCTCCTCGCGTCTCCTGAATGCGATCACTAGGTGGCAATAGCTGAACATTCATTCCAAGGCGGCCGTGAGAACCGGTCACCATTTCAGCAGTTTGCGTCACAAAAAGTACTTCTTTTAAAAATCTAAATTGCCAAATTTTTATTAGGTATGGCAAGTGGGTCACAGAGAGAGAGAGATGTTTAAGGCTATGTAATGTGATCGCTATGTCTGTGTTAAGAACTGGATGTGACATTCACAGAGAGCTCACAACTTCACAACTCAAAAAGTTTTGTATATACAGTTTCCTAAGAAACACATATAAAGATTAAATTCTCTCTGTGTAGATCACTGCTTTTATGCACAAAAGATGGGGATTACATTTGTGCTCACTTCTTTTTTTAAATCGGGGGGTGAGGCAGAATCACTTTATGGGAGCCTTAAGTTATTCTTATTTAAATAACTGATTTTTAAGGCAATCTGCCCAAATTTGGCTTTTCAACAATTACTTGTGAAAATGAACATTACATTCAGTTTGCGTTTGGTTTAAAGTAAATTGATTTGAATGTGAGCCGAGAACTGAAATTTGGTTTCTTCACATTTTCAATCTTGATATTCATTTGACACAAGGAAAAGCATGGAAATATTATTTTGGTTATGAAACTATCATGAAAAGCTGGATCGGCATGTTATTTAATGGAAAGGGCTCCAGGCAAAGCCACTGAGTGTAGGGGCGAATAAAAAGAGCCTGGGGCGGCGGGCGGGGGGACCACATACAGCCTGGGTGTGTATTAGGTTTAAGTCATGGGAAGAGAAGATGAGAGGCTGGAATGAAAGATGAAAATGATTTCAAGTAAACACCATGCTTAGTTTCATAGGAAATAACAGCACATCCGCCCAACACCCATTTCCTGATAAGTATATGCACTCCTTAAAGCATTTTCAAAATTACTTATGGATTAAAAACAGATTTCATCAATGTTGCAAATACTTATAAGCAACAACCTTAAAAATAAGATACTCTGCACACATTCCCTGTTTTTAGAGCATCTTACAGAGTGCACTCGAATTTCAGAGGGGAACGTAGGAGATTTT
Source organism: Pteropus medius (assembly GCF_902729225.1). Taxonomy (NCBI): domain Eukaryota; kingdom Metazoa; phylum Chordata; class Mammalia; order Chiroptera; family Pteropodidae; genus Pteropus; species Pteropus medius. The sequence goes on along the minus strand of NW_024349804.1, from coordinate 3,064,694 downwards.
AGGAGAGGAATTTATCTTCCAGAAACCTCACATCATGATTATTTATGTTCCACTGCTGAACTTGAGATTTTTTTAAAATCTGATTTCCAGGACTAATTTTGTGGTATATTTCCATTTGAATATAAAATCTAAGATAAAGAAAAACAAAAGTACTTATAATTGCCAGAAGAGGGCTCTGTCCTCAAACTTAAAAATCCCACACTCCACTGATAAAGGACCTTTGCCATCCCTGAAGAGGCTCCAGCATAATCCGGTTTAATCACTGAATCATAATCCTCAAAAGAACCTAACTATATCTTTAAAAAGGCGGAATCACTGCTTTGCAGGATGCCACCATTCACAATACTAAGAGTAGCCATTATTTACCTGTTAATGACAGCAGAAGCTAAAAGGATGTCATGTTGTAGCATCACAATCCCCACAATTTGTAACTTTACTTCTTAGCTTTTGCATTCATCCAACTAAAATGTGTGATTCCTTCATTTGTTTCTATGTTCCACAAAAAAATCTCTGTTCTAGAATGCATCATTTTATGAGGACTGCAATTTTTTACTTGGTTAACTGGAAAATAACCGGAAAGGTGAAAGGTTGAAGAATGCAAAGGGTTACAAGTACCTCTTTTAGTAATTTCAGCTAATTCCAGAAAAAAAAAAAAGAAAGGAGCAAAGGAGCAAGTGCAATGTTGGGGTTCCCTCTGGTGAATGAGGTGCCCACCGCCATACTCAAGCTGGTTGGAGGAAGCCTGGCTTCTTTGCTATTTGCGTGGGTTTGGGTAGGTCACTTCACATATTTAATCTTTACTTTCCTCATTGTAGAAAGCAATTCATAATGGCACCTGTATCTTTACCCCCGTATCTCATTTTTTAAGGTACTTAATATAGTACTCTCTGATTTTTTAAAATTTTGGCTCACTAATTTGTTTATTCATCTCTTTTGTTTCTCTCCCTCAACGGGCCATAAACTCTACAAGCACACAGATCTTGCCTGTGCTGGCTTTTACCTTATTCCCAGTGTGATATGGAAGTATTATTTAAAAAATAAGAGTAACACGCATAAAATCCCCCTATAATAAGTTATCTTCCAGGTCTGAAGACAATCTCTACTTGAAGAAAAAACGTGAAAGTATACCAGTGGGGAAGACAACATACGCTGCATCACCTCAGATTTTAATTAAATTTATCCTACGTCAAAATGGTTCACTTTTCAATCAATTGATTTGTGTCACAAAAATATATACCTAGTAAACAGAATGAGCCTTGGCAACGTCCTGATGGCATCTGAGTAATATTTACAATGCAGGGATGCTGAAAACAGAGCGCAGCCCTCTGAGGAGGCCTTGACCATAAATTCTGGGTCAGGTTCATCGGGTTGAGATTCTGGCTTTAAAAAAAAGTTGCTGAGACCTGAAGTTCCCTCTGTCCCTCCAGCCAAAATTATGATTGCTCTTAAGCCTTTTAAGCAAATATGGTTTTGGCTCTTGGTATGGAACTAAGGTATTTAGCAATGATATAATTCCATGGCTTTCAAGTGGCAAGATTATGTATTCTGGAAAAGCCCAAAGTTTGTAGACATGTCATCCTTTAGGTGATTGGGTATTCTGTTGTAAAATGATAGGTACACCAATAAAAGATTTTATCGATAGTTGATGGCTATCACGATCCCTTTAATTATTTTGAAATCAGCAAAGCGTCCATATACTCAGCAAGGGGCTCCATTTATTTTGCATTAACGCGTTTAGTGTCTCCTCCCATCGCTGATCACAGAGACCATGCAGTCTTCTCGTCTCAACAGCTTCCTTTAATCCACACTACCCGGAATCACATTAATGTCCCATCTTCGCCTGCCTCCCTCATTAATTTTCTCAAAGAGATTTGTTCATTCTACTTAATCTGTTTGTGTTTCTTATACAATATTTATATCCCATGTTTTTGCATTTCTTATAACGTCGTCTCAGTTCTTGGTAGAGATTTCTACATTTAAATGTTCACAACATTTATTTTCTTTGCAATCCTCTCTATCGGGGTTTCATTATTATATTTGGTTTCTGTTTCGCTGAGTTTTTATTGGGTTATTTTCTTAGTGCTATCATTATTTATCCCAGATACAATGAATTTTACCTAGTCTCCAAATGTTATACTCAAGAGAAATATGTGATATTAAGACAGGATATATATTGATTTCCAATTCTTAGAGAGGGAACCGACACTGAAGAAACTAGTTAACAGCAAATGGTTCGATTAAGCAGCTGCTCATTTTACTTGATACTCTGGTAAGGTTCCTACGTACATTCCTAATATCATCTCTATATGTATGAGATTAATGGAGGTGGAGGAACAAACAGCGTAAAAGGTAGTGACAAGACATAAGCAGAATTTTATGACATAAGGATAGAAGACTTGTATTAGGAGAGATAATCATAGATTTTCCTCTACTCCTAGCCCACTAAAACGTATCTGTGGTTGGCAACTCTCCTTTCCTTCTTTCTCTCCCTTTAGGATATTCACTTGAAGATATAAAATATGAAAATATATACACACATTAATTTCTAATTCTAGGAGACTAGGTACAGATTTAAATGGGTATATGTCAGACTTACATGTATATATGATTTGGGCAAGTGTGTAGTATACACTGAGGATTATAAATGAAAATCCAAAGAGACATTTTTTAAAGATACTATCTAAACAGTGAGAGGAAAAAGTATCATTAGGCTCTTTGGAGGCAGTGTAGTATGAAAACAAAATCTACCTTCAATGGTCACTAAATTTTATAGCCGACATTAAATTTCAGTTTTATGTTTGTAAGTTACTGAAAAACTAATTGAATGTTCTGTGTTACTGAATGCTTAGAATGTGTCTGATATATATAAAAACCAAAAAAAATTGGGATGAACAAAAGTGACCCTGCTTCAAAATAATCCACTCTCTAAGTAAGTTAAAGACTACTAATATGATCAACGTAATTATGTGGCCTATTGATACTTTTCACCCATAGATAATAAAATTCTGTTATGATATTTGACAACATTACCAAAAATTTTTAATTAGTTGACTCTAAGCTGATATTTTCCTGAAAGAAAGATTAACCTTATATAACAATCTATCCAGAAAGAAAAAAAAAAAAACTATAATTTCACACTGTTATAGTCTTGAAAGCATAAACATATTTTTAAAAGCCCATTTAGTACTTTAATGATATAACAGTGGCAATGATAATAGGCCATATTTGCTGAGCTCTTCATCCCACAGACCAGGCACTGTGCTGAGTGCTTTCCAAGCATGATTTTCTTCAATATTCACAACAACCGAATGATAAAGCACCATAGTGTCCCTTTTTTTTATAGACAGAGTAACTGAGATTTAAAGAGGGCAAGTAACTTGGTCAAGGTCTTATTTCTGATAAATGGCAGAGCCAGAAATTGAATCCAGGTATAAGTAACACCAAGCTCTACACTCAAAGATTTTTCTATATTACCAAAATTGCAAGAGACTGTTCCAAGTGCCAATCAGGGCTTACTTTATTTGGTTTTTATAATCTTTTATATTAACTTTGGTTAAGAATATTCTCCTCAGAGTTAAAAGGTATAGGATGCCTGAACGTAAGAGGAAGGCAGAGGCAGAGGCTAAGAACTGGCTCAAGAGCTCTCACTTAAATATTAAATCTCAAATGGCTTAGCAATCTCCTAGTAAAGAGGTGGACTTTGACTTTAACATGTTAAGAATGGGACAGTAAATGTTTGTTGGATGAGCCAAGGGAAGAGAGGTAGAAAACTGAGCAGAATATAAGACACAATTCAATGCCCATGCCCTTAGAAAAGCATTGAAGAAAGACTTCTGAACTCTGGAACTCCGACTATACTTTGTATGTCATATGTCGACCATGTGGCAGAGTAAGTGGGTTCCCTCTCTTTCCTCTCTAAGATATAAATTAACAATCTATGGACTAAATTCCACAAGCTGCTTCTTTTTGTAAATAAGTTTTATTGGGATATGGTGACACCCATTCATGTACGTATCATCTGTGGTTGCTTTTATCCTATCATCATAGAGTTGAACGTTGCAACAGACACTGAGTGATCACGAAGTCTAAAATATTTACTATCTAGTGCTACGAAAATTTTGCTGAGCCCCGAGTTATATTATGTCGCACAAATAAATATCTTCCAAAGTGACTGAACACATATCTAAGCCACATACATAGGAAAATAGGTTTTCACAAGACACAACACTTTCTTTCCCTGATTGCTTTCCTCCAATCCTTCCCTTTCCTGAATATTGTAAGAATAATACCTATTAGCTTCTTTATTCATACGCACACACACACACACACACACACACACACTACAAACACTGGATCTGAAAATATAAAAATTAATAAGACGGAGTACATGTCATCAATAAACCTTCTGTGAGGGAAGATAAATATTTTAGAAAATAATTAAAATGCAATGCCAAGGGTCATAAGAAATGGCAGAACTTCTAAAGGACCTTGTGCCAGCATTGGAAAATCCTATCTCAAAGTCTGATGAGCCATTTATCTTGCGACAAACCTTCTTTTACCAGTGAAGAACATTGGATTGGATACATTGTTAATTTAACAACCCAGTACCAAAAGTCTTAGACCATGCCACTACCAAGATATTGGCAATATAAGGTTACCTCAGAGTATGATATTCTTCAAAGTTTTTATATCCCGTTTTAAGTCATGGGGAATTGTGCATGTTTGCTACTTTACAATATTTGTATGTGACAAGCCTTCTTAGCATTTCTTCGTACTCCAAATGAGAAGTTGAAGCTAGATGTCAATTTATCTATCATCTAGGTGTAGAATAAGTGAAAAAGTAGGTCTACTCACCTCACCAAAGCAGAGACCTTGACCTTTCCGGCTTCACTTCCTAAGACAAGGGTCAGCAAATTATAGCCCAATCCAACCGTGGACTGTTTTATATGGACCATAAGCTAAGAACAGCTTTGAAAAATTTTCTTAACATTATTGAAGGATGCTTGTCAAATATAATTGTATGTATTCAAAGTGTACGATGTGATGATTTGATATACATGTACACTGCAGAAGGAGTTTCAAGAGAAAAAAAGAGCATGTGATAGTGATTGTATGGAAATAGTTACAGAAAAAATGGTAAACCTCTGCCAAAGATATGGAAGTCTGGACCATTCAGACTTTTGAAATAATTACAGGAGGAAAAGAAAAAAAAAAAAAAAAAAAACGAATCCTAAAATCACTAAGAAACCAGTGCAGGTAACATTAATAATATTATTGTTAAATAGAAAACAAAAGGAAGTTTTTTAAAAATCCTTTTTGTCTTACGTGTATCTCTTACAAATCAGAATCGTCTATTCAGTGCTGCAAAGAAATAACCAATAATTTAATTCAGAAATTAGCAAGGAAAAGAATTTTCCTTCTTCTTTTCAAATGTTGACACCCCCTATTTAAACAGACATATTTAGACTTTCTTACTCTAATCTTATATCTCTTAATCTAGCTTTCATATTTTCCATTCTGTCGTCTCTCTATAATGGTCTCAATAATTTCCTCAATTTTTACCATCCAGTTTATTAATACTCTCTTGTATCTGATCTGTAGTTTAAACTCACCTTCAGACTTTTCAATTATTCATATATATTTTATCCTAGAAATTCTACTTTTTACTATTTTTTTAATTATTGAAAACCTCCGATGTACCTGTTATTGTTTTAGGCACCAGTAATAAAGTAGTAAAAAATAAAAATAAAGATAAAGATAAAATGACCACCCTCATGAAACTTAGATTTCAGGCTGGTAACACACAAATATATAAGCAAAATGTATATCGGATGGTAATAAGTGCTATCCAGAAAAATAAAGAGGGAGAACCTCATTGTGAATGAAGCCTAACTGGGATGAAGGATGCCCTGGGACATATGAGTTGCTACAATGAAAACCACAATAGGACCTTAACACTCCTGCCAATGATGATAAGGAGATCAGAAAGATGCTGTCTTATCTGGAACACATGAGACTGACTCCTGGGCTCCCTGTGGTTTTTTTGATGATGATTCTGCTTCTCTAAGTACCTTGGAGACATCTTTAAAATAAATTTTAGGCTAAAGGTTTTAAGCTTTTTTTTTTTGAAATCTACATTAATATAAATTTGACCTTCTAACCTATGGGAGTGTTGGATTATGGTTGCAAATTCCAAAGAGAATGTTTTTCCCCTTATCCAATGCCAAGTTTTGAGTCAAATAAGTTTTTTCTTGCTGCTCATTCTCTGCACACCTTGAGGGTCCCAGATGTATGCAGAGGCAGGGAGGTTCATTTTCATATCCCCTGCCTAGCACAGGCTCCAAGCTATGTTCCCTTTCTTCCACGCTCTTACTGCCATTAAAACAAAGTTCACAGATACTCATGAACAGAAGCATTGTGGGACACATAGCAGCTCTAATAGTCTATGCTTTAATCCCTGGATTTTGACTTCCTTTTCACTTTCGGCCACTGAGGATTTGCCTGACATTCTTACCAGCTCACCAATGCATTTGAAAAGATACTTTACACATGTCATTGGGTATTTTTAATTGTTTTGTGGTAGAAGATTTGTGGAACAGTCTATCATGTTCTTTTCTCTAGTCCATTTGGACAAAAATTTTCCTTCAAGATATTTCTACATGGAGCATAAATTTTTGACAGCTGTCCTTACAAAAAACACGTGAACTTTTTCCAAACTCCTGACTGGAAATGAGTCCCTCATCACTAAAAGTGTTCACTCTATCGGACTATTAATAAAATGACATCATTAATGATGAAGGTATTTGAATCAGGATGGTTATTACACTAATTCAAGACCACTAGGAATTTTGGCAATGCTTTGAGGCTCTATGACTTGTAGTTTTCATTGCTGATTTTACTATTTTTAACTTAAATCATAAGAGATACTGAAGATTTGATATAATTCATTCCTTATAGATAATCTTCACTTTATGACAGTTAGATTTGGTTTAATAATGTTTAGCAAAAGGCTTTTACTGCCATTTTTTTTCTCTTCTTTGGTCAAAGCAAAGATTATAAAATGAACCAGATCAGCTCAATTAACATTGCGAGTTATCATTTCTAAAGGAAACACATACACATACAAATAAAACAGTGACTCCCAAGGCAAAATACTTTCAAATAAAATAGAAATTACAATTAAAAAAAATGAACGAATTATTTGTCCTGATACGACAACCCACTCTCCAAACATCTGCATTTTCTGTTTACAATGAATGCTTTTTACTTTCATCATTGTTCACATGATGATCTCAGAAAAAAAAAAAATGAGTAAGCCAAAAACTAATAAAACAGGGCCTAGAGGAATTGAAGGAAAAATTCAATACTGCTTACATTGATATAGAACTTCTCATACAAACTCTTTCCAAAAATAAATTGCAGATATAGTAGAATACAACATATTGTCAAACATAACATGCAGTATTTGATGGAGAACATACACCCTCCCTAACGCCTCAGGTAAGCAAACATAGTACAGCTTCTAAGAAGAATTTTAGTCATAACATTTGCCAACATTTCTCATGAGAAATCGCTCCTGCTTTTTTTTTGGTCACCCTGGAGCAAACACTCATTGCATTTATGCTCTAAATCGGGAACTTCACAAGACCTTGTACATGACTTGTTTGAGGACATCCTCTCATTGATTTCTCAGAAAAATCCGGTGAAGTGCTATGTCCACTGTACAGGAAGCTGAAGTTCAGAGAATGTTATGTATTTTCCTCAGACGATGTAACTAGTCATTGGAAGACTATATTCTAACATAGATTTTCACAGCTTCATGTCCAAGGCGCTTTCACCATTTTATAAGTAATAGAAGGTATTTTGAATGTATTTTTTCTAATTTATGATAAAATAAATATATGTACTCAAAAAAAAAAGGAAATCTCTAAGATAAATGTAAGTAATAGGTAAGGAATAGGTAATTAGTAGGTAAGACTAGTGTATTTTACGTGAACTTCACAATGAGACCAGTGCCCACCTACACTATTCCATGGAAGAGTTCGCTTTCTATTTTGTACCTGGGATAAGAGAGGGAGGGGACAGAACATTAGATGGGTGGTTATGAAAAGTGCACCATGGAATGGTTTAGGCCACTGTGAAGAGATCTGTGGCCAAAACGACACTAGTTTAGGACGCAAGCGATAAAGCACATCTGCCTGGAACTCTGCTTGGCAAGCGGTGATAACTGATCAGCACATGAAGGGGTTTCTTTGCAGCTGTGTGGCTCTGGGAAATAGATGCTGCATCAGGAAGTCACACTCGTAGAGACAACTGTGACGAGACACTGATCGTAAGAGCTATGCAGGCAGAAATCATCAAGAAAAAAAGTGGGAAGAAAAGAGTAAAGGAAATAAACATAATTCCGATCATTAAAAAAATTATTTTAGATGAGTAGGTTACAGAAAGGGCTGAGGTCTTGAAGTTTTTCACAGGAGAAAGAACATTCAGTGAAAGTGGGAATTCACAGAACTCTAATTTTTCTAAATCTGACTGTATTACAACCTGGAAACATATGTCTGTCTTACAAATAAAAATTATAGTATTTGTTCACTGTATTGAAAGTGCTAAAATTTATGACTTTCTGTAATAATAAATGAATATTTTAGTTTCTTAGCATTTTAATATTTCATATGACTAGTATTTGTTTAGGTTTTTTAGTATTTAATATAATTTTACATGTCTCATTTATTATTTATTTGAAAATTCTTAAGCAAGCAGTAATGCTCTCTCCATTTTATAAGAAATCAAAGCTCATAGTAAATTACTGCCTTCCCAAGGTCACCCACCAGTTTGGGGAACAACTTTTTTTGTTTTTCCTTTCCCAAATACGGCTTGGTACTATGAGGTAATTGGGATATGTATTTTTTACTCCCATGTTGCCAATTATAATCCAATCTAAGAGCAAGAGATAGTTTCCATGTACACAATTGTATTTTCTCAACTTCAGTCTCCTCTCTCCAACATGCTACCCCACCTCCACTTCCTTTCCTGTTCAAGAGAATCTGAAAAAGTCAATTTTAAACTGATCGATCTCAAAATTTAAAAAGAGCTTTAAGAATGATCGATTATTACAATATGATGCTGTATTTCAAGAGAGGGTCTCTGCTTGCTGCACAGCGATCTCTGAACCTATTCTTCTGAAATTCTCTCAGCTCCTTGTCTTCCCTTGTACTTGTTTTTATAATACAAATAAGGGTCGAATGTTAAAGAAAGACCTGCTCCAGAAGGCAGAAGATTCGAGTTTTAGTTCTAATATTTAGTAGTCTTATGACACCCGTGAAGTTGGTAAACGTAGCCCTCCACAGCCAGCAAATGACACTACCATCTCTTCAGTCACCTACGTCAGAACACCTCCCTCCCACTCACGTTACCATGCTCCTAATCTGTTACCCAAACCTACCTAATTTAACAATAAAATATATCCAAAATGAGTCTACATCCTTCCACCTCTGCTTCCTCTGTTGCAATCCACACTTTTATTCTTATTGAATAAGCCTCCTAACCAGTTTCCCCATGTTCAAGAGGAATCCTCCCCAATATCTTCTCCATACAACATCCAAAAATCTTCGCACGATGCACTGTGATGTAGCATGATTATTCTCCTTAAGAATCTTTGATAGTTTTCCTCTACTCTTTGGAAAAAAGGCCAACATCCAGAACCTCTGAAACCGACCCTATCTCTTACTCTTCCTTCTCACCTGTCTAGTCATTTCATACTCACAGCCAAATTCCTCTCTGCAAAGCATTGATTTTATTGGCAATTATCCACAACTTAGCAAATCATGTTATTAATGTCTATCTCTCTGACAAGGATGAAAGCTCAGTATGAGATGAGACAACATCCATTTTACCTGTAACACTGACGCAGATGCCCTCCAGCCAGAGATCGCCAGATCAGTAGTCAAAGTCATTATTGGCTCATTGCAACAAGGGAGGCAGCGACCATGTGAATCGGTGGCGGTGTGTATCTCATTAGAGGGTATTAAAAGGAGCTTGTTATAGAATCTGGGCTGGTGTTCCGTGTTTTCGTGAAAGGGTCGAGAAAATGTGATTTTGCTCTGGATTGGGTGCTATTAGAATGCACAGGCAATTCTATGACTAGACAGATATGTTCATAGATTTTATTTAGGAGGCAAGAATGGCAATGCAAAGCTAAAGCCAAAGATGGTAAAAAAAAAAAAAAAAAGTGACAGTTGCTCATGTCACTCATGTTACTACTCTTCTGAGAAAAATGGTATGTGTTCTGGTTTGCCAGTTACAACTTTGTATTTATCTGAAGCTTTCAACAGTAATATGTAGTTATGATATTAATGATACTATATGCTCCAAAGCAGAGAAAAGAAAATCATCAGTAAATTTTGTCCCCAGGGCCAGCACCAATTACTTTTACATAGAAGAATCTTCTACGCCACATGTAAATGATGAAGGTGACCGAATAACATTTAGTTATATTCATTCAATAAATAGGTACTATCTGCCATATCTCAGGCACTCAGCACAAATTACATAACCGTGAATAAATGCACAATGGTACCTTTTTTCATGAAGATCATGACTTGTTAGACAGACATTAAAAAAGCAATTTAAAAAAAATAAGAATTAGAAGCTGAAAGGAAAAAAAATGAGAAGTATCAAACATACTATGCTAAAGTATTTTTTTCTGAATAATCTATAGAAATTAAATGACCAATCTTTGTCCTAAAACTGATCACCTACATTTCTTCATGAAAGTTAGACTGACATAATCTTGTATATTAATATGTGACCATATAATATATGCATCCATGAGGATAAAAGGTTGCTAATTCTAAGGCAGCTTGCCACACATATCAATAAATCATACTATGATCATCTACTTAATTAGTACAAATTGATGGTTACTAATCAATTAATTGACAAGTTATTCTTTCAAGTTCTAAAAATACATAGGTTCCCAGAATTTATGTTAATAAACCATGGCTCCAGGTTGACAAGAACATTAAATAATGTGTCACATCATTACTACATTTGTAGCAATGTTCCTCCAATGGCCAATTAGGGTTAAAATTCTCCATTATTCAGTGGGCCACTTAATGGGACAAAATTTCTGACCTTTCTAATCCTCATTACATATACAATTAATTGCATCCATGTGCTTCTCATTGAAATGAAAATTAGCTTCTGGTGCACCCTCAATCAAGATCAAATAAAGCAAATTGGAGTCTGGCCTCAACATTGCTTCTGTAACTATGTTATAGAAATACATGCAGTATTTTAGATAAAATTTAAGAATAAAACTAGAGAGATAAAATATCATATTTCCCTGAAAGTTAGGCTTAAATATGATTGTCTAAAGTGTTTTTCATAAGATTTAAAAAAATAAAATAAAAATTGTAATAAGGTTCACATATATGCATATATTTAATCACAATAAAAAGTATCCCACCAATAATGTATATTTTGGGCATATATATGTCATGAGGTAGAAATATGATAATCAATGGTTTCATGGTCTGAAGTATGGTTTTGATGTTATATCCCAACAGAGAACAGGACTTGCCTTCATCGTTCATCTTCCCTAGGTCATAGATATTTAATGTATGACATGGATGTCCAGTCTTAATGATTTTATTCAAATTTTGGAATTTCCTCTAGATTCAATTCTCTTTCATTTCCCTTTCATGGCCATGATTCCGCAAGCTCCAAATCTGCAATTTGAGGATGGCTCCTGGCCTGATCTCTGCTCTGCCCTAGAAGAACAAAGGCGTCACATGGCTCTGCTAGAACTTCTGAAGAGCTACTCTGAGAAGAAACTCTTTCTCTAGATTTCCTGACATGCCAAGCTGGGCTTCACAGCTCAATGATTTCGAGAATTACGTTTCCTCAATGCAGCAAAAAGGTCCAGGATAAATCCCTCTGGATCCGAAAGCATGGGTTCTCCTCATTTACTATGAATTTAGAGTTCGGATCTTCCTAGGCTTTCTCACTCATGCCAGGACATTCATCTACTGTATCAGAGATACAAAAAAACTCATGGTGTTATGTGGTATCTCCCTAATAGGTTTATAGTATCTACGGTTTAGTTAGTTACTCAAACCACAGGAAGTTTTCATGTCTGGTTAGTTACTTAACCTTACATACTAAGTAGACTCTGAATGTTACTCTAATGATTTGCACCTTCAGTCATGAGTTTACTGAATTTGTAGAGTACCTCTCATAGACCACACATTGTGTTAGGCTTTTGAGATCTGAAAAGGAATCAAAGAGACCCAGGCCCTGCCTTTTACAGCTGGCAACCCAGAGAGAAGTGAGTCATTCATCAGAGAATCATGTAGACCACCGTAACTGTCCACTATGCTTAGTTTTTGTCCTTTTTTTAAGGTTGGGTAGATGGCAGCAACATTTACATTTCAATGGGACACTCCTGAGCCTCCAATTAGACTCCAATTACACTGGGAAGGACACGGTTAGAGAGCCAGGTAGTCAGAGAGACACAGTGCCCGGGAAACCTGTGGGGAGTAGCATCGGAAGAGAATGTGTCCCATAGTTAGGCAATGACTTTGGGAATGGAGGGTGAGGATGATAAGAGAAAAATAATAAAAACTGCCATTTATTTAACACCAAATGTACATTGCATGACTCGTGTGCATGATCTCTTGTCATCTTATAAAGTACATAAAACACAGACTTCTCAATTTCATAAATGAAGAAAGTGGCACACAGAAGGATTAAACTGTACAAAACCACAAAGCTAGTAAATTACACAGCAGGTACTAGCACCGCTGGGAGTCTGCTCTCTCCTCTAAATCTTTATCCACTCCTCCCCCATGCCTACCTTCTCTTCTCCCAAACCCCATACAAATCAGAGAATTCTCCCTACTACATCCAAGCTTTGGACAGGAAGGAAGAGTTATTATTGAAGATGTTTTGGCCAATAGCTAGTCCAGTGTATTCCCAAAAGAGAGAAAATAGATTCCATTATACTTCAAACAGCAAAGCAACAAGTAACTCTTGAAGAAGGAAGAGTCTGAGTGAGGTGAAAAATTCATAAAACTGTGATCATGGCAAATGGGGAAGGGAAATGAAGGTTTTACCATCTTCCAATACCAACTGTTGAGTTAGCATTAAAATGTGTTTTTACAGCTCCAACATATTTCATTCCCACTTTGCTCTTCAGGTGTGGGACAAGGTAAGAGAATAAAGAAGAAATACTAGCACCATTTATATTAAGCATAGAATTATTACATGTGTAACCTGAGCCTCTCTCTTGAAAACATGTGGAGAAAAGTAATATAGAATGTGAGGACTGGGGATTCCTTAATGAATAGCAACAAATTTCAGATTTATAGAATTTGAAAAGCCTAAGATCTCACATGCCACTTAATCCTACCTCAATTTCCAAAGTTAGAGAAAGTTGAATAAAAGTAAAATTTTACATAAATCTTCCCATCTGTTATTCTCTATAGGGTGCATTGTAGTAAAGATTTGGGTGGAATAGTGAAGGAATTTGTTTAGATTTTAATTAAAACAGTTTACGTCTTAAAGAAAGCTTCTAAACTAATGAATGAAATGGGTAATAATATAATGCGATCTAGGTATTTTCAATAAAACCTTTCTTCTCATGATCCTGCTTTAGAAGTGTTGAAAGCACACCTGCAGCAACCCCCAGAAGGGGTCAGGATTCACGGGGAGGGGATGGGAGTCACTAGTCCCCGCCCACCAGGTTCCAAAAAGAACAGGTGTGAGAAGAAGAGCTAAAACGGCCTTGGGGGCAGGTTTGAGTGTGTGGCTCTTTTCTTCCTTTTTCTTCCTCTGGGACTGAATAAATGTAGTATTCATGATTTGACCCAGAAAAGGAGTGTGTGGCATGGCCATGTAAGGATACAACAAGCGTGATGCTTAGAGGAATTTTAAACAGGCACAGTCAAGGGTGATCCAAGGTAGCTGCGAAATGTGTCTCAGCCAACACGACCAAGCCCTTGTCGTGCCTGCAAGTGAGACCAAATGGTAATTAATAGTGGCGACTGTCCAGAAACTCTTAATATCTACAAATACTCTTAGTGTATGTTATACCAATTTTTCAGTTAAATCATCATCATAGAATAATGTTAGGTTGAAATGTTTGCAAGCAATGGTGTGCTAGATAAATGTACACTGCTTGGCTCAATAAAACAAATATCCCTAGGGACCCCATATACCAGACAAACTGGTACATTCATAATAAAATCTGGGCCTTTATGGTAGCTATGGTTAGCATAGTTGTTATGCAGGTCTACCTATTCAAAATCATTCTTATTCCTTCTTTTTCTCGGGTTGGGAGGTGGGGTGGTAGGGGAACATCTAGTTCTAGAGAAAGATCCTACTTTACTTTAGATTATCCCCATCCTTTGCTTCTTAAATTTCCCCCTCAGGATGAGTGCTGTAAACTGATCACACTCTTCAGGGAATCCAGGAAAATAAGCATTGTATTGATACTGCTTTTTTATAATACTCTCCAGAACAAATCTAGTGGTGAGAATCAAGCACAGATATCTAAAGTGATATCCCAGATATTTTAGAGGATGCAAAGAAATAAATGCAAGGTCTCTGTACTCACATCTTAGCTCAGCAAACAAGATAAAGAATGAAAAATTAAACAACACTGGAAAACAACACCATGAGCTGTCAGCTACCAAAAAGTTGGGCTTGTTGTTAATATCAGAATCCATAGAGTTGTTTAGGTAAACGTTGTATATAGCCACATGAGAAACTAGTGACATTAATCTCAGTCCATAAATCTAAATTCTAAAAAATGCCAATTTCTTTATTCTCTTAAATCAGTACAAATCCAACTCTGCTAAAATCACATCTTGTGTTAAAAAATCAACTACCACCACATCAAAGATCATACAAAGATCTCAGACTCTTCTATGATGAAAAGGAATTGAGTACCCACAACCTTCAGTAAGGCCATTGGTCCGAACCATTGCTTCTCTCACTGTCTCAGCCAACGTAAGCCCCTTCTCAGCCATAAAAGCTGATGCTGTTGTGTCGTGCTTGGGATGTGGGATTCCTACGCCAGGGTCCATGCACTTGCTTGAAACTTGAGACAGGATGTCGTGCCTGGGTCCAGCCCCCTTAGGTGTCCTATAGGGCTAAATCCTCAGATGTTTTACCGCTTCCTTGGATGCTACCATAATCTACAAAGGTTCCTGATATTTGTAGAACTCTTGAAATATCTGAATTATTCCAATGGAAGGGGAACAAATCCTTCTCTCCCTTCCCCTTTTAAAATAACTCACATCACCTCTACGATCAATCTAAAGCTTTACAGAAGAAAGCGAGAGCATCCAGCTTCAAGCAGATTTATTTTCTGCTCTGCAAAATCCCCAACATAAGAACCAGGCTATCTGGTTGAAATGGGAAAGAATTACTGTAAGAAGAACAAACAGTATTAAAAACATAAACTTAAAATTACCATAGATTTCCTTCTACAAAGTAAATATTAACAGAAAAATGTCATTTCATAATTTTTACAAGACCTAGATAAATACAGAATTTTTAAAATATTTCTATTCTAAGATAGAATCACTCCTCTCTCAATAAAAATTCATTACCTGTCTTGGTCAGATAGGATTGCTATAACAAAACACCATAGACTGGGCGGCGTAAATAACTAAAATTTACTTTTCACATTCTGGAGGCTGGAAAGTCTAAGATCAAGGTGTCAGCAGATCTATTTGTCTGTTGGTGAGATCATGACCACCAGCACCACCACCATCATCACCAGTACCACTGTCACTAGAGATCACTAAGGATCTAACAGTTGTTCAAGCAATGAATTCCTCAGAGCTTTCAAGTAAAATAAAATCAGGTGTACACTGATGAGTGTGCAGGAAACCCTTTCGCTCTGTGAGTTTCTATAACAATAGGGTGAGTTACTTAGTTCAGAGTTCTGTGAAGGAAGGAACATTAAAAAGCAAAACTGGGGGGTGGGGGAACCCGACCTCCAGTTTTAACATACATGGCCCAATTATTTTCTGTGGGGGTGTAGACAGACATCTACAAGTACACATTGACACCAAAAACAAAATTTGCTGTTTTATAATTTGATAAAAGCTGGATGTAAATGGTCATGTTTATAAAGCAAGTCTCCATTCTCATTAAATTACTGCTTGTGAAAATGTTATAGAATATTTTTAAATGAAAAACAGAGTTCATAAAATCTCTTATTCAGATCTCTCCAAGCCAACACATTATCTTCCCCCCATTAAAGAGCTTTGGGCCATCTGTCCCATGTAGGCTACCAGCTGGTATGTTCTCCAGAAATACCTCCTCAATTGTAGGTACTAATTAGGTTTTTTCCATATGAACAAATAATACATTAACTATATTTACAAATAAAAAGTTTTAAATCCAGTTTCACCTTGTAGCAAGTGACTCAATTTCAACAATGCAGATGAATTCCACAGGCTGGTCTTTTGGGAGGTTTGATTGTCTCCACGATTAAAGCTATTTCTGGTGGGAACAATGGGATATTTTTGTTCTCCAAAATCAAACCTAGAATTATGATCTCATTTAAAAAAGCAATTGTAACAAACCAACTGTGGCTTCATAAGATGTTACACTGAAACCGCCAGATGAATGGACACTACAAAAATGAACCCCAACATCATGTGTACGATAATGTCATACAAAACATGATGCCACCATGCAATTAGCTGTTTCTAGTTAGTACTGAACTCTGAATATCCATGGACATTTGACCAAACCTTAGGAATTCAACAACTAAGATATAAAGCAACTCATCTTTGTAAAGGAAATAGACAAAAAGAAGAGCAATGAATTAAAAAACTGAAAAGAAGAAAGGACCACCCTCACCCACCCATTAAATAAAATGTCTATAAAAAGAAAGGCTTAGGAGGGAGAGAAGAATGTTCAAAAGCTGAGGTAAAGAGCTTTGGACTTTTATAGCCTGCTGATCGTATCTTCTCCATGACATACTCTGCTAAGCTACCTTCTAACACAAAGCCCCTTCTTTGTCCTCCCCTGCACTCCTAATCCCGGAAGTCCCTTACTATTTGCTCATCCTCCTGTCATCCTCTCAGCGTAGGATTTCTTGTGAAGATCTGCATCTGCTTGCCTGCTCTCTGCATCCTAACCCTTTATAATTATTACGTACTCTCCGAGCTTTCATCAGGAGCTCTCTGAGCCTAATTCAAATTTCCTAAGTTCACATCTTGGCTCTGTCACTTCTGGCTTGACCTTGGGCAATTTGTCTGACCTCTTCGCCCTCAGTTTCTTTATCTGTAAATTGACGATAATGATAATGACAATCTTAGAAAGCTGTTGTGAGAATTAATTGATACATATAAAGCTCTTAGAAAAATAGATGATTTTTAATAGATGATGATGATGATGATGGTGATGATGGCGATGATGTTATCCGTGTCTCTAATGCAGCCTCTTTGTTCTCCTCTCCTATTGGTTCCTTTGCTCGTAGTGCCGTTCATTTCAATTCCATATATTAACAACCTCGCCCATCCTTCAAACCCCAGGACCGCTGCCACTTCCATCTGCCCCATTTTTTTTCACTTAAAAAGCATCAGTTCCTCTTCTGAAATCCCTAGTAGTTAACCCAAAACTCAGTCATGTTTTTCTCACTTTTTGTGTTATTCCAAGGATTCACACGTGCATCTCTATGTTCTTGGAGGACAAGTTCTGTGCACTTCCCTGTCCTAACTGAGAACCCCCGATAAGTACGTAATAGATCTGAGCTGTTCAATACAGTAACCACTAGTCACGTGCAACTTTAATTAAAGTCAAATAAAATTAACAATTCAGTTCCTCAGTCACATTAGCCAAATTTTAAAAATTCAATAGCCACTTGGACGTATTGGCTCTACTGAACGGCACAGATATAGAATATTTCTGCCATCACAGGAACTTCCACTGGACACTGTTGCAATAGGTGATAATTTAATAAAAGTTTTATGACTTTTAAAGACCCTGTGCATTTTAGAAAAAATTTTCTCAGAAATTCTATCTCGCTATCATTTAAAAAAAAAAGCTCAAAATGAAAACCCAATTTATATCATTAAGATAACTTGAGCGATAGACTACTGATTAAAAGCATTTCTTGTATATGGAGTTATGAGGACTTAACCAGATCCTCACTGCAGCTAGCCACACAGCACTCCAATGTCGGGAAGATGTCCCCTCATCCAGAATGATGGGAAACCCACCGACTCGGTGCCACTAGCGTGACCAGTCTTATCACCATAGCAAATCCATACAGAATTCATGCTCGGATCCCTAACTTTCATCATCAAGTTTCAAACAGAGATTTTCTAGAAAATAAAAGGGAACAGTAGCCTTTTCTTTGCACTAATATTAGATGAGGCTAAAATCCTGCGATAGCTTCCTTTTGAACTTAGAATAAATTCCAAGCCTCTTAGAATGTTCTAGAAGTACTATCCACATAAGATTCATCTGTCGCCGTTCTCTCGACATTGATCGCTGGCCTCCAGCCACACTGGCCTTCTTTCAGTTCACAGAAATAGGCAGGTCTCTCTCGACCCGTCCCAACGCAAGCTCACAGCGCACCCCACAACACACGCTGCAAGCCAGATTTCTTCAGTCAATGCTTTCATTTTCACATCCTCAGAGCTGCCTTACGTGACCAGTCAATACAAAGCAGTTCCCTCGCTCATCCTCTCTCACACTAGCCCATTATTTCCTTTATAATTTGATATTTGTATGTTAACCTACTATCTGTCTCCTGCAATAGACATTAAGTTTGGTGAATGCTGAGTATATTGTTTTATTTCCCATTATTTATCCTGCATCTGAAGCCATGACAGCTAGATACTTAAGAAATATCTAAGAAATGAAGGAAATAAACAGAGTCTCAGATGCCGACATAATTGTGTTGGGGGAAAAAAAAAAACAATGTAATGACTTTAGGTTAAATAAAGGAATTTTAAAATAACCAATTTTTGTGGTTGCCTTTATGTGCATGTGTGTGAGAGGTACAGAGAGAGGAAGGTTTAATTTTCAAAATATCACATAAAATTATAAAATCTATCCTTTGTTCAGACTTTGAAGGTCTGAGAGACGTTTACATATTATTAGAGAGAAAATTATGAGGCAGTCATTTTTGATGTGCAATATGAGATTTGGTTACTTCAGAGACACTGAACTAGGATTTGGTCTTCGATGTTCATTATATTTAGCGGCTTAAAATACTTGAGCAATGCCCAGATGGAGGTAGTGAGATATTTAAGAGTGATATAGCTACCTAAATGCCATACAAATAATAAAAACAGGGCTTTCCATTAAAAGAAATTAATTGTTTCACTCTATTAGTTTGGGTGGATTAGAAAGTTAAAAAAATAAGACAAAGAAGGCAGACATGCTAAGAAAACGTCAGATCATCATAAAAATTAGATATCCCTTTGGACTTAGTTTTTTTCTCATGTGCGGCTTCCATCAAACATCTATAGAATAAACAGTAAACAGTACAAGAAGAGATTTTAAATGACACTAAATTCCAAGATACAAACATGCAAAGCATCATAACTCTGATTTCCTGTAATATGTTGATTTACATGTAGAACTGGTTTATCTATAGCCAGACAACACTTTCTGGCTATAGATAAGCTAACTGGATCTATACAAATTTGGAGAAGCATTTAAAGCCATACAAACACATCAGAATTATGGGCACTGAATTCAGCTAAGAGAAACAAATCACTTAATCAAAGTGGCAACTAATTCTGCTATCACCCTCTTTTTCTGTAATTCATAAAGTCAAGTTATAATCTTAATCTAATGTAATTGAGAATTGGAGCGGGCTTTAGAAAACTTTAGGCACACTGTTTATTTTGCTGTGCCAATAATTTCTCATTCATGTCATAATTGAATTTCTCTAAGTTCACCAACATGTCAGTTGGTTTCAATAACATTAAAGGCTTTTGTTCTTTAATCTAAATTTAGGTCATGCTCATAGGACTGCTCCTATGCAAACAAATCCATCAGAAAATAGCTGATTTCCACATTATAGGGCCATTCTATTTTGAGATACTCAGGTTGCAAAATCATTGTCACTGTTAACTGAATGTCAGTCGCTGTTATCAATGATAAGTGAACATCAGGCATATTCATTATGAGAAAAGACACTGAAATATATTGTCAGCTGTGTTATAATAATTCATTCTAAGGAACATGTTGCCATGTAAAGAAAAATGTCTTATTTTATGAGTCCTAATCATAAAATGCAGGTATCAGGTTAGCCATTACTAGTTTGAGAAAACTTACTATTCTTAATCTCTGTGTAGTATGATTAGAAGTCACTATTATTTGGGTGGCCAGATATCCCACGCAGATAACCTGGCCCTTTGCAGTTGACTTGTGTGTCTGGATCCACCAGTGAAGTACAAGTTTAAAGTCAATGTCATTGGAGGCCCCTTTTAGCTCTAATCTCTGACACTAAGTAGGACACCAGGATCCTTCTGCAGGTGTCATTGAAGCCTGGGTAATTCCCATGAACTATATTTAAGGTCACTGAATTTCTCACCAGATAACATTAAAGATGATATGTTACCTTGGGGGGAAAAAAGAAGTCAGAGCTACTCCATTTAAAAAGAAATAAAACCTTTTAAAATTTTTACCTTCTTTTGAAATTGAGCAGGATAATTTTTAAACTTTAAATAGTGAATGGAACTTAATATTACACTTGATTTTTAAACTATTTATAGAAATTAGAAAACATGAGAATAAACATTATAAAAATGTTTCAATGGTCTGAATAAACTCTTAAATGTAGAGTGGAAAATGTGATTGCATAAATAGAAATGTCTTCATTTCAGGATTTCTTGTGAATCACAGTCGCTTTGCTATTACCTAGCATATAATAGGTTTTCAATAATGATGAGATAGATAAATGAATGAATGAGTGAATAGGTACTTAAAGCCTCAGCAGAAATCCATATTGCTCTATATTATACATAATTGAACCTCTTATTTGTTTTATTTATTTATTTATTTATTTATTTATTTATTTATTTATTTATTTATTTATTTTTTAAGCAAGGCAACCCTTGGTTGACCTCAGATTGCAAGGACCTTGTCAGCTTACAATCCCTTTTTATTTTTTTCACCTACAGCACCTGTTCCTCCTAGGTGTTCTCCCATCCAAGTACTAACCAGGCCCAACCCTGCTTAGCTTCCGAGATAAGACGGGATCGGGCTTGTTCAGGGTGGCATGGCCATAGACAGAACCTCTTATTTAAAATATTTAAATTTTAAATCATATTTATTAAACCTCATTTTAAAATATCACAATGAAAGTTTAAAAAAATGTCATGATGAAATAATTATACTTAAATAGGGAAGACTGATATTTTTCACTTGGACTCTAATTACATCTTAGCTAACAAATCAGAAAAGTACTTAATATCATGTTTCTTAATTCAAATCTTTACAGTGATTTTCCTGAATGGAAGCACATTTGACACATGCATTTAAAAATTAAAAGTACCTCAAGATGCAGCTCTGAAGCTAATATTTACAATATAAAACACAGGGGAAAAAAGTTCCCAACTCATTCTGAAAGCAAAATCGATAATCAGTGAAATAAAGTAGCCATTAACTTTTAATCAGAATTACAAATGAATTCATCAGAATTTCTACCTAGCATCCAAGCACATGATTCACTAAGAGATATATGACATACTATCTTCGAACAAATAATATTTTTCAATTTTCCTTATGTTTTCAGAAAATAAAATGGCAAACATCATACTGGGAATCCTTTATTAGATGAAAATAAAACTGTTTAATTAGTTACTTTATAGAGGTAGAACAATTCTCCAGATGTCTTCCTGTGATTTTCTCTTAATAGTTGCAAAGAAGGGAGTTTTTTATCCTCTGGGATTTTATTAAAAAGAAATCCAGAGTCCCAACTTGATATTCAAACAAGCAGAGACAACCAGAGGGTACTAAGCCCAAAGCATCGCCAAGGACTCTTTAATAATATTATACAAAATCAAATGTTATTATTACACATACATTTGTTTCTTGTTATTTTCTAACCATACGTGCATCTAGAGTTTTGCTCTCTGGTAAATTGTTGGTATTCATAGTGTTTCAATGAGCAAATTATAAAGTGGTAGAGATTATTTACCTAGCTGATGGTTTACCTATATTTGAGTAGGTATAAGTCAAATTTGAAATATGAAATATAAGATTACCAGTAAAAGTATTTTATTAAAATATTTTCCCAATCATTTTCACATAAATAAAATATTTGGCCAAATAGTTACAAATTAAATACAGTTTTCCAGATTTATTATTTAGAAACACCACATATACTCTTCGGAAAAATATATCTGATTTGCTATTTTCCTATTTCCGCTACTCCCTTTTCTTAAATTTACAATATTCAAAATCAATAAGAAATACCTTTGTAGGCAAATATTTCATATAAGAAACATTTCATGCAAGGTATATTATCGATTATTAATTTTGTTAAATTTATTGGGGTGACATTGGTTAATAGAATTATATAGGTTTCAAGTGTACAATTCAGTAACATGTCACATGTATATTGCATTGTGTGTACACAATCCAAAGTTAAATTTCCTTCTGTCGTCCTATATTTGACCTCGGTTATCTACTCCCCTCTCCCCCTTTCCCTCTGGTAACCACTAAGCTCTTGTCCATGTCCACGAGTCTCCCTTTCTTTGTCCTGTTTGTTGCTTTCAGTTTTATATCCCATATATTAGTGAAATCATATTGTTCTCAACTTTTTCTGTCTGACTTATTTCCTTTAGCATGGGAATCTCAAGACCCATCCATGCTGTTGCAAATGGCAGTATTTCATCTTTTCTTATGGCTGAGGAATATTCCATTCTATGTATGTACATATCTTCATTATCCAATCATCTATCAAAGGGCACTTCAGTTGTTCCTCTGTCTTGACCACCATGAATAATGCTACAATGAACACTGGAGTGCAGATATCTTTACAAATAAATGTTTTCAGATTTTGGGGGGTAGATACCCAGAAGAGGGATTGCTGGATCATATGGTAATTCTATTCTTAATTTTTTGAGGAACTTCCATAATGTTTTTCATAATGGCTGAACAGACATATGAAAGGATGCTCAACTTCAATAGCCATTAGGAAAAATGCAAATCAAAACCACAATGAGATACTATCTCATACCTGTTAGAATGGCTATCATCAACAGGACAAGAAATAACAAGTGTTGGAGGGGTTGTAGGGAAAAAAGAACCTTCATATATTGCTGGTGGGATTGTAAATTGGTATATTTTAAGTATAACAACACTCTGCACCTCTATATTATATGCTTTAACAATGTTTTTTCATATTACTTAAGTTTATTTTCCTGAAAATATTTATCACATGGTAAACAGGTATTTAACTTACCAGAGTTAACTTAAGTTTTTGCTAGAAGTTAAAAAATTATTATATGATCCAATATTTTCAGGTAAAACATGAATTTCAAAGAAATAGAAACTTTCGACACATTGTCTCATAGTTATTGTCTAGACATAAGCATGCATTTGTTTCTACTCTGTCCTCAGGGAAAAAAAAATCCATCTATAAAAAAAAAAAAAAGATTTTTGGACCCCACCTCAAATATACTGAATCAGAATAGGGTAAAAGAACAATGCTATAATCTGCATATTACTAGGCATAGAAGAGGTTTCTTACATGCATCAAAATGTGAGAACTACTGCATAGTTGGGAATTCAGCTAAGTTAGAAAAGCATATACTCAGTGATTAAATTTTTTAATTTCATCCCTCTGTGAGTGTTTGATTCTGAAAGATGATTTTTAGGAAATCCTTTTAGTAAATCACAAAACTGACCACCAATTCTCCAATTCCTGCTTGTACATCCTTCTATGATGTGAGCCTGCAGCTCTTACCATTAAGAGGTAGAAAGTATATCTCTACCTCTTGGTATCGGGTCTTTAGCCCTGTGACACTCTTCAGCAATCGGACATTAGCAAACATGACAAAAGCAGAGACTTGATAAGTGCTTGTGCCATGGGGCTTTACCCTGTCTTTTTGCCACCATGTGAAGAAGACTGGGTGGTCTGCTAGATGTTAGAGATACATGGCACAATTGCCTCCACCACTGGAGTCAACATCCAGACCTGAGAAGGAAGCCATCTACTACCAAACTTCCCCGATCAATCTGCGAGCTGACTACAGCTATGAAAGTGAACTCAGAGGACACCTGGAGAAGTACTTCCCAACTGGACCCAGCCCATATTGCCAATCCACAATATTGTAAGCTAATAAATGATTGTTGCTTTCAGCCACTAAGTGGGTGGTTTGTTATACAGAGAAAGCTAAGTGATGCAACCTTTCTTACAAAAAGAAAAACAAACAGAAGATGAAGTTTTTGAAGTCAAAGATTACCACACTAGGATTGTTTAACATTTTTCATGTCAAGACTTAACATATACAGTAAACATATTTGTATAAGGCCAACTGGATTCCAAAAGTTTTGTCCTTCCTAAGCAAGTGCCACTGAGAAATGCAACCCATTCAGGAAGAAAAAATAAAAAGCGAACAAAAATACTTTCTAGAAATAAACATAAAAAAAACAAAAAACAAAAAACATCCAACTGGAAAAAACAGCTGTGACATTTAGTTTTGACTTTTAGAAAGGAGTTTCACTTGCATT
Source organism: Pteropus medius (assembly GCF_902729225.1). NCBI lineage: Eukaryota > Metazoa > Chordata > Mammalia > Chiroptera > Pteropodidae > Pteropus > Pteropus medius. The sequence continues at coordinate 3,039,968 of NW_024349804.1, read as the reverse complement.
ATTGAAAATCTAAGTTTACCATGGTAACTGCTTCCTCACACATCGTTTTTATTTCCAAAAAAGGTATTTATAAAGGATGAAGCACACTATACCGAACACGAAATTTGCCATTCTGTTTGTGTAAGATAATGTTTTGTATTATCAGGCTACTTTTATATAAACAATGCTTCATCATACTTAGGATAATTAGACTTGTTCCCCCCGTGACTGAAGATAATGACATAAAATATATGAATATGCTTTGAAAACTAAGACTATAAAATATTACATATGATTATTATAACAGTAATATTATATTGAGGAGAATTCCCTTTACCTAGACTCACTGATTTATTTAACATAAGAGTGCCTACTCTATGCCAGGCACATAATCAAGTATTAGAGACATCAAAGTCAATAAGACAGACAATGCCCTGCTCTTGTGGAAACTATATTTTTATAGGAAGAACAAGATAATTTCTGGCATTTATAGATTCTGTGAATTTTAAAAAAAAAGTTAAATGTGAACAACCATAGCAAATAATTTAGAATGGGAAATCAGGAACCTTTGAAGAAAGCGACATTTAACATGAGACATGGACGACAACAACAACAACAACAACAACAACAACAAAGCCAGTCATGCAGATTTTAAGGAGGGAGGATTGTAAGTTCCAAGGACTTAAAGTAGAAATAAAATTGGCCCTTTCAGATCTGAGAAGATGACTGGCATGGCTAATACCTAGTGAGCTAAAAGGAAAGGTGTAGAGTGGGCAGAGCACATAGAGTCTCATAGCCATTAAAATTCATTCAGATCTTATCCAAAATGTCTACATATAGCTGAAATCTTCGTCAGTCATTTCTGACAGAGGTATATGGGGATTTCGTTTGCTAACAGAACTCTGTGACTTTGAAAATCCACCATAAGCATACAAGAAGTGTGGATTGTTAACTGAAGTAATGAAGCACTTCCACAGTAACTACTAAATGAGAAGGAATTCAGAAGTATTCGGAAAGGCAGATGGTTTTCATAAAAGGTTTACCATCCTAGTTAAAATCCTTTAAATATTTTCCTAGACTCTTCCTAGTCAGCTATCTTGGTCTTGGCATATTCATAGAAGGGCAACAACAAGTCCAAAACTAAGTAAATCAAGTGTTTTTTAATAACTTATTCCAATCAGTCTAGGAGGAAAACTGAGTACTTATTGAAATTAAAAGAATAGTCACTGAAATAGGACTGTTTTAGTAAATTAGTGTTTAGGCATATTTAAGATATCACATGTGGAAAAAAATAAGGATGAATAAAAATTTGCAAGTAATCTAAAGTTCAATGACTCTACTAAAAACCAGGTAATTGTAAGTTGGAGGAAACTCTTTGCTATAAATAACAAAAGACAATTTATTACTTCTAAATTAACTATATAAAATATATCATTTACATCTCATGATGAGAACTGAGTGAATAAGTAAAACTTGTTATGTTTAGGTAAAAAGAGTTGACAAGTTTGAGCTTTAAATACTGAAAACCTAACAATGACACCAGAAGGTGACTTAAAAGATTTTTTTTGAATCTGTGCACAAGAGGAAAAAAATGTTTCAAATATACAGAATTGAATAATATAGGAAATAAATTACCATGGGAATGAATTTGAACAAACTGGTTTATAGTGTTATTGCTACCTTAGATGATATTTTGGTGGTGTAATGGATTCCAACATAAAGTAAACTTACAACTTTATCTTAAAATAATAATCTAATTGGTCAATAACATAAGTGTAAATAAGCAATAAAAATTAAAAACAAAATAATTTCCACTTGTGTTTAAATATTTCACTCTAAGTAGATGCTCAATAAAATCTACAGTACACTATCAAGAAAAATAATTACAACTTGTGCATCTCAAATTCCTTCTTAGTAAAAATTCATAAAATTATGTTTACCTCCCATAACCAATTAGTGAATAAAAACAAAATAAGAAGAAAGAAAAATAAGGAACAAAGCAAAGGAGATGAAATTTAGTAAATACTTCTTGGGGACATCAATGTCTAACAGCAAAGAAGAAACGATCGTAATGCTTAAAACAATATCGAAAAACATTTCTAAAGCACTGATGAGTTGAAACAACCCAATTTCAGACAGCCCAAAAACAAAGTTAAAGCAGAAATTAGTAGATAATCAAGCACCAAAGTTTGCTTTCATCCAGAGAATTTCTGACAAATTCTAGAAAATTTGTTTTAAGATTCTTCTTTCAAAGATATCCAGAGGACAGAGGACAGGAAATCTCTGTATAAAAATAGAACCATAAAGTTGAAGAAGAGATAATCTTGCCACACAAAACAAGATAATAAGAAAACTTTCCTGTTTTGAATTTGTCAGAGTAGAGGAAAAATAAGTAAATAAGCTCTCCTGAGACTATATAATCACAAGCTGAACCTCATATGGATTCACTGTCTAAATTTATGCTATTGTGTCATAAAAAGCAGCAAGCAAAAGATTTAATTTAAAGGATTCCAGGTGTGGTGGTACTCCGAATGTCTGAAATAACAAATAAAAGCTTTCTCTAGAAGAGAACTCATTGAACCCAGGCCTCAAATAATTTCCACATATAAAGTTTTAAGTAAAATAGGCAGATCTAAGTTAAAAACAAGGAAAAAGGCACCATTATTGAGAGTCAGGGGGCAAAAAAGACAGTAGACAAATACTTCACTTATTGGAACTACCTCCATAATATGCTAAATATATTAATACTGTCAAAAATAAAATAGAATATTAAAATATGACTTAGGAGTAAGAGATTCATCATTTAAAATAAGCAAGTATATTTAAAAATTTAATAGAATTTCTATAAATAATGTGTCATCACTGAAATTAATGATCAATGAAATGACTAATTTGATAGAATATTAGAACTGGTAAACTGGGAAGCACTTTCAAAGTATTCATTCTAATTAAAACATAGAAGAAAAGATATTAGAAATAAGAAAAATCACTAAGATACACCTAGTAGCATAAGAAGATCTAACATATTCACAACTGAATTTCCAGAAGATAATAGATAATAATGGAGAAACAACAATATTCAAAGAGGTAACAGAAATTTCCAAACCTGTTGAAAGACATGAATCTTAAACTCTAGAAAGAAATATAAATTGAGAACAATATAAATAAAAAATCCATTCCCAGATGCACATAGTAAATCTATGAAATACTAAAAATAATGATAAGGTCTTAAGGCAGAAAAAAAAAAAAAAAAAAAAAAGAAAAAAGAAAAGGATCACTTAGGGCTGTTTAGCAATTAGAATAAAGGTTGCTTTCTAAATAATAACGAAGGCAGCAAGAAATACCATCTTCTAAATGCCAAAAATATATAAATAAATACAAATAGAATTATATATTCAATAGTCCCAAACCAAAAGTGAATCAATGAAATTTCAGACAAAAGCCAAAATAGAGTTTACCACAAATATATACTAAGTAAAATAATCACAGATATACTTAAGACTGAAGGAAAATGATACTAGATGGGAGCTCTGAAATACAATAAGAAATTATGAGAATTATGTCGGTTATTATTTTGGTAACTCTGCGAGGTGGAATGAAAATATAGGAAAAGATAGCACTGACAATGGAAGAGAGTGATGGCCATTAAAGTGTCTTTAGATCTTTATGTAGGTCAGAAAGATAGGTACACATGTTTATCTTAGGTTTTATTAATTAGGAATGGTAAAGTATAAAACTGACTAATAGAAGAATGGAAATTGAGTGTGAAACTTTCAAACAAGCAAGAAAGAAAAAGGAATGAGAAAACAAAGGAAATTTTAAAAGAAAGCAATAAAGAGGAGAGGAGAGAGGAAGGGAGGAAGGGGAGAAAAGAAATACAAAAAAAAGACTAAGAAAAAAACAATATAGACACAAATTCAAATATTTCATCAAAGTAAGAAGCAACAGAGAAAAGAATGTCAACTATATGTTGCTGACATAAGACGCATCAAAACATAACAATGAATGATTGAAAGTAAGATTTGGAAAAAATCGTGTCAAGCAAGACATGAACCACGAAAAAAGCTGGTATAGCTCCATTAATAGTAAGCAAAGTAAACTTTAAGGGATGAAAAGCCCTGTTAGAGATAAACGAGACAATGTAATATTAAAATTTCCCATAAATCAGGAAAATATAACAATTCTGAACACATATATACCCTATTAAAATGACCCCATAATATATAAAGCAAAATTTAATGGAATTATATGGTAATACTGAAAAAAAAATCCATGGTGCCCTAGAAATTTAAATATCAGGCACACAGAAATTACTAAAGCTATGGAAAATGTAGACAACACAAAAACAAGCTAGCTCAAATATACATACACTGAACATTTACATATACACACACGAACATACACAAACACTGTTTTTCTCAATAAGTTCTGAAGTACTGGTATCATAGAGCATATGCCATATTCTATCATTACAAAGTAATTAACTTAGAAATCAATAACAAAATAACAAAAAGATAACTAGAAAAACTACATCTTTTATATATTATATATATTTGGAAATTTTAAAACACTACTAAATTACTCATCAGTGAAATAACTCATTAAGGAATTTATATGATATTTAAAACAACACTAGGTATCAAAACTTGGTAGATACAACTAACATGTTATATACAAAAAGAATGGAGAAAGTTCAAAATTAGTGAGCTCAGCATTAACTTATACGAAGGTAGGACAAGAACAACAGACTAAGCATAAAGAAAGCAGAAGGAAGAATGAAGAATAAAAAATTAACAAAATTGGAAACAAACATGACTGAGAAGGTCAAAGAAGCAGCAAAAAAATCTTAGCAAACTAGGAGTAGAAGGGACTTTCTTTTTATCTTACATGTCTTTTCCCAGCTTTTTGAGAAAATAGGCAAAAAAAAAGTATATATTTAGAGTATACAACATGATGATTTGATATACATAGCATTACAGATTAAATTTAATATTTTCATATCCTATAACCCAATAACTCTTCTTTAAAGAAACATTTGCATATATGCATCAGGGGACATGCACAAGAATGATCTTTGCTGTTTGTGTTTAAAAAAAAAAAAAGATTAGATGCGAACCCAGTTTCAACCAAAAATAAAAACTGATAAATGGAATGAGGTATATTTATTTCATTCGGTACTAAAAATGAATGAATCACGGGTAACAGCTTCAGCATATTTAGCAAATAAAACAGTCACAAAAGAATACATATAGGATAACTCAACTTTATACAGTTCAACTATATGCAAAACTAAAGATATATTGCTTAGGGGTAAAGGCATAGGTGGTAAAACAATAAGGAAAAGTAAGGCAATGATTAAACCAAAATTCAGGGCAGTGATTACTTTTGGGGGTTACTGGTCGAGAAATCATAGAGGAGCACACAGAGGACAGGGTACCTAAATTACCTACTATGCTTTACTTTTCCCATGGAATGTAGGTATAATAATTCGCATTTTGGTAATCATAAAGTTATACATCATTTATGTATAATCTAGTTCAGAATGAAAATATTTTATATTTCAGAGTGAAATGAATACAAAGAACTCAGCTATACTTCTAGATGACATGCCCTTTCTTCTTTAGACACCCTGGGAAAACTCAATTATTGTACATCAACAGCTACTGCCTGAAAGTAGAAAGAGGAGAAAGGAGATAATTGTCTCACCTTTATGTGTGATTGGGATGCAATAGCCCGCTGGGAAAACCCAAGTGTTCAGCATTGGCAAGAGATGGCCTATTTTTCCATGTTTTAACCCAAGAGAATGGTGTTTACGCTTCCCTCATTTTATTGTACTTCAGTGTACATTTTCAGAAAAAAAAAATTTTTTTTTTTAATCACAGAACACAGCTGTTGGTAACTTTGCAGTTAACTAGATCTCTAATACCACGATGTTTGAACATGACATCTTACTTCACACTGTAAAAGCTGCTGTTCTCTAAAGCAAAGGGAAATGTTACAGGAAGGAAGAATGGCAAGAACCTTGTCACTTTCTTATAAAATCAAAGGAGCATTTTTCCAGAAGACCCCAGGACATGTTTTCTGGGTTCAACTAGTTTAGGGCCCTAAAAATAACCCTGTGGTCAGAGCCAAGATGTACTCATGACTTTAATCCAATAGCTTGCTTGATTTCTCTTTTCCCAGAGGTTTTATGGGGAAGATCTGGAGGCCCAAACACAAGCTGGGATGAACACCTTAGGCAGAGGTAAAGGTACTGAATAGAAAAATAACTAACGACCAACCATTTTGAGGTTTTCCCTTTCTCCCCATAGCTCATGAAATAAATTAATAAATAATGCTGTCTATAGAACTTCTTCAAAATGAGTTTGCTCTCAAAATTTAAATTCTTTTCATAGAGATGGCAGAAAGTTAGAAATAAAATTTTATAAGTTGGATTTCCAGACCCTGAATAACCCAAAGTCGATTATCTGTCATTGCTAGTGAACAGGCTGTCCTTAGAAATCCCATCCATATTTCTACCAAAAGAACATCTTAAATTCTTTTGGGAAGCACTGGGCCAATTATCTCCAGGCACATTTTTCTTCCTATATCTGTCATTTTGTGGAATTACATTAAGTTTTGTTAAAAGCAGTCCATAAATAATGAATTAGGACAAAAATAATTCATTATTCACTTAAGTGTCATAAAATATTAAATACAAAATTTAAGGATGAAAGGCAATTTCTGATTCTCATACTTTATACCAGATAATAAGGCTTGCATCTTCTGCCATACCGTGGAACGGAAAATATTCCACTTGATTATCTCTGTTTGAAGAATACATTGCAATATATGTGAAGTGATTCACTTTCTCTATCCCACAAAAGAGAGAATACTCGTATTTTTGTACAAGTTTATCCTTTTTTTGAAAAATGTGAGCCAATGCTGAGCACAGAATCAAGTTTGGCATGGGACAAAAATGGCGGTGGCATGAAGAGTTATCACTTGGGGTATTATGCAGGTAAGATGCCTTAAATCTCCATCTCCACTCATGTAGAAACTATCCCTCTACATCCTGTATCCTACCACTCTCATGAATTTTAGGACGGCTTAGTGTCCTGGTCAAGAGCTTGCTCCCCAACCACATGATGTACTTCTGTTACCATACTGCACTCCACACTGATAGAAGGAACAAAGGGTCATTAGGCACAGCAGACTTGTAGGCAGGATTAGGGTTATGAAGAAGGGTTAGGGCAGGGTAAGTGCAGGCGGCGACTTAGAATATTAGATGCGACTGTGCTAAAACTCCATGAACCACCCCTCATGAGGAAGTCCATGTTGGCTACGACCCGTTATGGGTCCAGACATTCTGTACTGGTGGGCTCCTCTACTTCTGTTCACTGTAGACAACTTTGCACAAGCTGCTCTCCGAATTTCTAAGTGCCTTTCATCTTCTATGCAAAACACCTCTTTACCTCCATATCATGCCCTGTTCTTCCACATGCGTTGTAAAGAGGGAGGGTAATGAAGGAGGCTGAGAGGGGTTAAGAATTCAGGTCTCAAACCAAAGTGGCTCATTATGGTGCACACCTGAGTTTTCTCCTGCCCAGCTTCTATTCCTCCTTCTAATGATGCACCTCAATTTTGCTTTGGGAAGCTATCTTCTGCACCCCTGCTACTGAATATTTTGTTAGTGGGTTGTTAATCAAGGAGTTTTCCCAGGCCAAGGAGCGAGCATATAACCCACGTAGGCTTTGAAATTAACACCTTTTCACCAGAATGTGAATCTTGAACACGGTGACACGGAGATCTAAGACGGCCTGCATTCAGTACCCTGATGGCATCCTGGAGACACTATATATTAGTTCTTTCATAGGACCTCTGGTTCATATCCTTCCCAAAGCCAATGTCTCATCATTTCTTCAATTCTGTGAGTTACCCTGTATTATCAATAAATTCTTCTATGGCTGATGACACGCACCTCCAGTTTCTATTGCTTACAACAAAATCATACTGATACCATTGAGATATTTCCCTAATAGAGATCCATCTACTCTTAAGTTAATACTACTCCCTGATATGTGAAAGAAATCATTATAAATGGTCTTATATTTGCCTTCCGAACATTTGTTTCATAAAATTTATTTCTAAAATAAATACTAAAATTATTTTTTGGCTTAAGCTATCCTTGAAAACATTTATAAAGAGCTCTAAGGGATGCTCTTTCTTTAATTCTTATAACACCCATGAACTAAGGCAGTGACTCTCAATATTTTTAAAGCTGGAACACTCCATCGCTTTACTTTCTCAGATCACTTCATTTAAAAGGTCCATAGAGATCATGTCATCTACACTCAGCAAACCAAATGAAATTATTTCCATACCATTCTTAACAGATGGTCAATTGGTCTCTTTTTAAACACTCATTAATTTCTTCCATTAAGTCATTCCATTTTTATGAGCACTTATTATGAGAACTTTTTTCCTTATGTTGAAGACGGAATTTGATTTGCCTTCTTATTCTCCTTCCCCATGTCCCTTTTCACCTTCTCACACATAGTTTCCATTTCTGCATGAGCAATGACTTCCATCTGGCCATTCTTCAAAGATTTCAAGACGGCCATCCAATCGCATGGAACATACCCTCGTGCAGCTAATAGCAATCCATGCATATGACTGAACCTCTTGAAATCTATAGGACGAAGTATTGTTCTAAAATTTTCAAAAAAGTCCTTAAAATAAATGGATATCCTCATTGTCAAAAGTCCAGTATCGAGATTTTTAAAACTAAGCTCTGAGATAAACAAGATTCTGTGTGAAATTATGGTGGTTCCTTTTTAAAATGAGTCCATCTCTATTGTGCTTAAGAAAGCCTGAAAACAAAATATTGCTATAACTTCTGGCTAGCAAAAACAATTTCTTTTATCCAGGAGGAGGTTAAAGATGGCTCCTTTCAGCAGCAAAATCTGTGTTGTTGGAGACTCTACTGCAACTTTCCTCCTTTTTAGGAATTCCTCTCTCAAGTGTTGACAGCAATCACAATAAAGCACATCCTTTGGCAGAATCTGTGTATACTCAAAAAGTAAAAAGCATTGCAAACTTGCCGGAATAAATTATTCATTAATAAAATCACATGTCTGATAATTCAGATCCCAAAATAATTTTTCCTATCTTGATAACTTTTAAAAAAATAACTGTAATATGTAGAAATCTGATTCACAGTTAATTAAGCACCTCTAAAATGCCTACCATGCATGTGCGCTGACAAAAGGTTTCTCGTACATCATCTCAATACAAATTTGGCCTATATTTTAAAAAATACAAATACTCCCATACTAGACCTTTGCAGTTCCATGGAAATGCTTTTACTTTTCTAAACACTCTATGTTGCAATTTTCATCTGGCATATATTTTCACTTAATACAAATTTCTGACAAGTAATACTTGCCTCTCAATAGGATGTATTCTCCAAATATAACTCTCCCTAATATCAAAGGAGCATTACGTGACGATTACAAGTGCAGGATTGAGAGTAAAAAGCTTAGACTTCCATCCAGGCTCTGCCATTTTGATTCCTCTCTGTTCCTCAATTTTCTCATCAGTAAGTGAAGATAGTCATTATACCAACTTTGTAGGGTTGTTGTGAAGATTCAGAGTTAACTGCAAAGTACTTAAAGCATCCCTGGCACATAATTAATGCTCACTAAAAATGTTTCATATCCATGTCACAATAATAAGAAATATTTTTTATCTAGAAAGACCAATTCTTGTTTTGATGTTATTTCAAAGTGGATATTAATAGAATCCTCATGAAAGGAAGCTAAAAGCCTCAAAATTCTGGAAAACATGTTCTTATATATTGTACCATAATTCATACAATCAGACCGATTGATTTTATAAAATATTATTCACTTCGTCAATTGGCATCCTTTGAAAGCTAAATTAACACTTAAAAATAGATATTTATTGTGCAAATGGGAAAAATAAAATCCAACTACTAATATTAACTACCAATTCTTGAACACCTTTATATTCCAGATACCTTATCAAAGCCTTAATATTTTAGTTCATTTAATTTTCCCATCAACATTATGAGATTGACATTTTCTATTTCCACTTTACAGATGAGGAAGTTGAGGGTTGGAAAATACAGCTAATAAGCAACACAGCCAGGACTTGAACTTGATCTGATTCAAAGCTCATGTTATATCACTAAGAGGTATAAATCCAAACTATTTAATAGTCTGAACTTCATTATAGAAATACCAACATATTTTGATGACAATCTACCAATAAACTTTCCTCAAGATTATCTTCCAAATAATACTCTCTCCATATCAAATACGTAATTACGTTTACAATATGGAAATAAATGTTATTTTTTTAACTTAACTTTTTACATACTACCTGCAGTATAAGTTGACTAGCTACTCGGTGAATATTACATACGTATTAGAATGTCTGGTAATATCTAATATTCTAACACCCAGATCCTGGATATAATTTTCTCTATATTTTTCTTAAAATACCATTTCTACATAGTTCTGAATTCAAAATTATTTATGTTCAAGTGAGAATTTCAAGAAGTTGCTTCATGTAGTTGGTAAAAGTGACTTGTGATAAAAACATGTGATGAAAATGTTTTTGTACCAGGATAAGTTCACTTATAATTAATTCTCAAGTTTTCTGTACTCACTCATTTATCTTGAGTGATAACGTGCTCTTGAGTAACAGTCTAAGAGTAAAGACAGCATAACGCAGTAATATTGATGAGGCAGTCAGATTCCAGCCCCTTTTTCTGTTTAGAACAGCTAAAAATTAGAGCTTTAAAAAATAGCCTCTCAAAGCAAGCACTGGCGAAAGTAGCCAAGATAAATAGAGATGAGCAAGTGGAATATTCATGGTTGGTTTGAAATTAACTGCCATCATGGGAGAAAAATATCCTTATCGGTTGGTAAAGCCAAATCAGTGTGTCGAAGTGTCATAAGGAGGACAGGAAAAGGTGGGAGGAAGGAAGTGGAAATGAGACAAGACTAGAGCTAAAGTACGCAATGACATGAGCTGTAGGGACACTTTCAAACACGTACTGAGAAACAGCAAAATGCAGACCAACTTGACGTGACTAACAGAAAGAGCTGGAGAGAGAAAGAATATGACAATTAGAATATAAGCAACTGGAGGTCTTCGATAAATGGATATGGTAGCCTTGGATTCTTTAATAAGCTCACAGGGTCCTACTATATTATATCAAGTGTTTGGATGAAAACGAACGAACAACTCATAACATAGCACAGCGCCTGTGCGCAGACATTCACAAGTGTGCCTGAATGGAATATTAGGGCTTTTCATTCCATTTCCATTCCTTCATTTGCTAATTGCCTAATCTATGCCTTTAAGTTTAGTAACTATAAGAAACAGGTAATGAAACATTTCTTTCCACAGAGAGATTGCAGTACATTCATTCATTCATTCAATCATTCTACATGCATTTTTCTACATAGGTAATTTGCTGGTGATAATGTCCTGAGTACTATGGGAAATGAAGAATGAGTCAAGGACACCACCCTGAGGAAACCCAGTCCTTTACAAGAATATAGGACACGTGTATATTACACAAGCAGTTACAACAGAAGATAGAAAAAGTATTTCCTAAGAACTCAGAGGGAAAAGTTACAGAGATAGTAGGTGAGTCCACAGACAATTTTAGTATCATTCTTCAACTTGTATAATTAGATATACATTATATATAGCTATAGATACAGATACAGACATATAGTATGCTTCAAATATTTGTAAATAAAGAAATAAAGTGTTTTAAAGAAAATACATGGGTAGGATTTATGAATACAGACATAAGAAAAATTATCTGGTTGGTAATTATAGACAAACAAACAGTATAAGCACACAATTATAGCAGTAAAGTTCAGTGTAGAGTTACTGTGGCCTTTTCGAGTATTCTTTTCTTTGCCTACGGTATGTCTATGCCATTCTGTGATTTCTCTATTACAATACAATGGAGCACGGGAATTCGAACCCTTCTGCTGACCGGCATGTATTTATTATTCCACTGCCTCCCAAATCTGTTGATGGAGTGAAAGAAACCCAAAAATTATCCATTTCACAAATTTGTCATTTTAAGAAAACCTCATTCCCAAACCTAAATGTCTTCTTTCTTTATCTTCATGCGACTACATATTTCAACAAGACACCGTTTTCTTTCTTTTTTTTCTAGTGACTACTGTACAAGATGAGAAAGGAAAAGAAAGCTCTAAAGATAATGGTTGTGAAATCACTGGAGAAAGGAAAGTTGCAGAGGCAACACGTCTTAAAGAAGAAAATGAATAAAATGTAGAAGTTAGTAAAACAATTTCTCAGTCTCCGACGAAGAAAGGTTCTTGGCATGTCACACTTCAAAACATATCCACTGTCAGGTGCTTGCGTTCCTAGGATTACAAACTGCATATTAAGATGACATATTTCAACAGGACACAGTTTCAATAAAGCTCTTCTATTATTAGATGAAACACAGGTATTTATGTTATAATGAAATCGACACCCCATGACATCACTTGTCAGAGGATTGTACAAACTTGTCACACACAAAAAAAATTTCTAAAATAACACTGCATATTTCAATTCAACCATGATTTATGATTTTAATCCAGGAAGTAATAACATAACAAGATGGTTAAATCACTTACAGAATCAGACTCTCTCTCTCATTCTCTCTCTGTCTCTCCCTCTCTCTCTCTAGCTCTCTCTCTCTCTCTCTCTCTCTCTCTCTCTCTCTCTCACACACACACACACACACACACACACACACTCACACTCTCATTTGTTTATTCATCTTTATTTGTTTGTGTCTAGGCACTAACTGTGCCTCCTTAGGATGAGCATTTCAAGCTCTTCCTAGGATCCAGGCTTTATTATTCTAACATGGGCTCACTGATCTGTTTCTGTGAAGGGCCAGGTAGTAAGTATTTAAGGCTTTGTGGGCCATTCAGTCCCTATCACAATTACTCAACTGTGCTGACGTAGCACAGAAATAAGGCATAGACAATATGCAAAGTAATGACGGTAGCTGTATTCCAATTAACTTTATTTATGGACACTGAAACTGGAATTCTTCCAAGTCACAGAATATTATTCTTCTTTTGATTTTTTTCAACCATATAAAAATATATTTAAAAAAAATACCAGCTGTGCAGGAACGAGTGCTGGATTCAACCCATTTGTCTGCCCCTGTCCTAAGAAACAATCATGATTCGAAGACCATTCTCTTCTAAAAGCATACCAACAGAAAACTGTTTACTTGTATGTTTCTATAATACAATAGGAAGTTATGGGATCCTGATGCTTTTTATTTGAATAAGATTTTTGTTTGTTTTTGTTTTTCTGGCAGCCTATAACAGTGATGCATGGTGAAGAGAGTTAACCTTTTCAATTCCACATACATCTTGGCACGGGATTCACATACTGTAACTTATTGGGAATCCCTGCAAAATACACCCAGGTTCATTGAATTCAAGAAGTCCTGGCACTTGATGGTTCTTTGAGATTATTTTTCTGAAATATCTAGGTAAATTCTTCTCTAGCTTCCCCAATACAATGTTGCTGTTTTTTTGTTGTTGTTGTTTTTTGGTTGTTTTTCCCTACCTTTGTGACAACATCCCTAACTTTGAAATTTCCCAGTGCTTGGCTTGGTTAAATATTCTAGTGCATAAAATATTTTAGTTTTCTATAAGAGATTCCTCCCCACGGTCTCGTTTTCTACTACTGAAAAAGATTTGGCCAGCTAACTAGATGCTCTTACAGAGAATTAATGTCACATAATGTATGGATGATTCAATATTATGCTCATTTATTTTAATGTTCCTATTTATACCCTTTTCAAAACACGCACAGATATATAGTTTCTTTTTAAGCTCTAGTAGTTATTTGCATCCTTGTCCATAACACTTGGACAAAATTTTAGAGACTTATTCCTATGCACATAATCAACATTAATCTCCTAGTTTGTAACATTAATTTCATTCTTACTGAGAATTTTCACATTACAGACAGGTAAAATGTATGTATGCATATGTGTGTGTGTGTGTGTATGTGTATAGAGTGTATATACATATATAAGTACACATACATATATAAATACACATACACATACACAGAGAAAGTCAAACACATACATACACACACACACACACACACACATACATACACACACAAAAAGAGAGAGACCAAAAGCCAGAAAATAAATAGAGTTCACAGAGTACAGTTTGACTGTCTGGGTTCAAATCCCAGCTCTGCCTCTTCCTCTCTCTGTGAACTAAGGTCAAGTCATCTAACCTCTCTCTGCCTTAGTTTATTCATCTGTAAAACGGAAATAATAATGACACATACTTCACAGCGTTGTTGTGAGGATTAAATGGTTAGTGCGTGAAAGTTAGAAGAATGCCTCATAGTATAGTATGCATCAGTAAGTGTTGGCTATTATCATTACGTACTCCCTACCCGTATTCTATAAGACTCTGATTTGTAGAGTGACAAAATCTCAATTCATACTACCCTGAAGATTTATCTGTTACCTCAAGTGAGAAGTTCAAGGAAGCAGCTAATTCTACTTTCTGGAGGCTCAGTGAGTAGGGCCAACAGCTCTGGCTGTTCTGAGTTTACTGTCAGGCTCCCCCCATGAGGTGGATAAAATGGTGGCAATCCCAGAACCACATTCCCCAACCAATATCCTTGGAAAACAGTCTTTGCCATCTACTCTGGCAGAAAGTAAGCAAGAAAGACAGATTGGCCCAGTGAGGGGCATATGCCAATCGCTGTTGCTTGAGGGTGGAGAAGGGCTGACAGGTCAGCTCCACCTAATGTATTCACAACCAAGATGAAGAGAGAAAGAGATCTTGAGCAAACGGAAACAAGAGATGACCGCCATAGTTCATGCTCATTTTGTATATGCTGCAGGTGGGTGGGTCTGGCTTCTCGCTTCTATGCAAAAACCACTGGCCCCGAGTTTCGGGCTCATGACCCTCTATGACTGCCCAAGTTGTATGAACAGGAGTGTTTGACCCTTCTTCTATAATAAATGCACACAGCCTAGCTCAGGTTAGTAAAATGCCACAGATGAAATATACTCGGTGCTGTAATCTTCACATACCTTCATCCGCCTTGGCTATATCAAATTAAGAAGGCAGAGTCACCCAGTGACTAAACTTCCCCAACCTTATCTGGTGAAGCCATCTACGACAGATGTACTTTTAACGTTAGACAACAATGCCCAGTCGTCCATCATGAATGTGAACTTGATCGGGCCAGAACACGCATTTTCTTGTTTCAGCTCTACCGCTTACTCAAGAAAGTGGGCAAGTCCCTCAGCCTCAGACACTAGGTTTCCACATTTCCAAAAGAGAAACTGAAGCATCCACTTAGCCTACTGCACAGAATTGTTGTGAAGATTAAATGAAGTATCATCCGTGGAAGTGATTAGTAAACGTAACAAAAAGAATTAGGAATATTACCTCTAATAATTAAATTGTACTTGGCTCCCTAATCCTTCTCTTAAACATAGAAATAACTTTTCCCCCTTAGATTTAGATTTCTTTTCCACTCAGAACAGCTGTCACTTGACACCTAGTTGTCACTCTTTATACAAAGCATTTTGCCTTCTCTTATCTTTTCTGACACGGCCATCTAATTTTTCTATTTGTCACGCTCCTCTCCATTTTTTTTTTTCCTTAGATTTTTCTTCTTTCCTTTCTCTTTGTTTTTTTTTTTTTTTAATTGTTTGTTATCCTGTCACGGAGATAAAAGCCCACCTTTCTCTTTTTATCCACAGTAGAATCACTGCAGAGTGCCAGTTAGAATGTCGGATCCTGACTTTATCTTGGTTATTTTACTTGATTCTGACTAATCACAACCGCCACACACAAACTTTCCTTTGGTGTTTCGCTCCTGAGTTTGGCACCATTCTGTGGGATGGCTCACTCCAAATAATTTAAAAAGCTGAACTGGCCCAGTAGCTCGAGTATTTCAGTAGCCTCTCAGATTCCACTGACTAGATTATTTTTCTGTGCATCTTGAAAAAAGAAGCACTAGTCCTGCATGAAAGCCGAAGGCAACACCTGCCTCCAGGACAAGGGTTCAACACCTGTGGGTATTTGAGAAGACTTGATTGGATTGACTTTAGAAGTGGAAATGACAGGCAACAGTAACACAAAGCCTGGAGAACACACTGCTAATCGGACAGTGCCGAGTTGACATGTTGGCTCTGTCACTTACAAGCTCTGTGACCTCCAGCAAATTATTTAAGTGTTCCTTGGGTCAGATTACTCTTCCATAAAATGAGCATATTAACTCCTTTCTCACAGGATTTTGTTGAGGACAAAAAGTATTCCACAAGCAGAGTCTACCAGCATGCTTGTTATCAGTCTTATAAAAACAAAAAACAAAAAAAAAACACCTCTTAACATTTCTCTAAAGTACCCACAAAGGCTTCAGTCCTCCAACACTCGTTAAGGTAAATGGTCACGTGTTGGCTCTCTGCAGGCACCCAACACATGGGTGCCCTTACTGTGTTCAACCCTGAGATTCTTTCTGGCTAATATTAGTATTATCCAGCACATGAAACCAGGCTGTGGCTGGGAGCAAATATCTCAGTGATAAGAACACATGTGTGTTCTAAAAATGAAAGGTACCTAAGGAGATAATGGGTCACTTTGTGAAGCATGTACGGGTCACTTTGTGAAGCATGTACATGTTTCCTTGAAAATATATATATATATATATATACACATATATATATACCTTATATATATATATATATATGTGTATATATATATATATATATGTGCTTCCTACTCATATCTATATATATATATATATATATATATATATATATATATATATATATACGGTAATTGAAATAACTGATTGGCACACGCCAAACTTTTGTTGAGTTTTACCCTCTGTAGGAACGATCCCTTTGGAGGGAAACAAAATAAGGAATTAGCTCAGCCTAACTGCCTGTCTCAATTCATTTACAATGAATATATTCATTTCTAATGAATGGGATATTTTATGAAATAGAATAGGATTAATTCTGTCATACAATCCTGGGTCTTCAGTTTGCATTCTAATCTGCCCTAGCTGTGCAAAAAGAATGGGAGAGAGCTTACGTCAATATTAATTACACACATCTTGAAAAGGGGCACTGTTAAAACATTAAGGTGAACTGCATTATGTTAGCACATAATTCCTGCTGTAAGTGTTTTTTCTCTAATCTAACCATGTCTCTTTCTGTTATTTTGAAGAGTGCATCTTCAAAATCTGCCTGCAAATCAATGAGGACACCAGAGGAGAATTTTACATCAAAAGAGAACAATTATTGAAATTGTGCTCCACATTATTCGACAGCAATAAAAATCAGCTTGATCAGTGTATACTCACCCTATCCCAGCAGAAAAAATCAATCAGAAACATTGATCACCATGTTATATTTTGTTGTCAGAGACAAATTACTCAGTATCACACAGGACAACACCTATATAAATTGACAGCAATGCTTACTAACTAAATTTATATTTAATCTAGATCATTAAGACAATAATTTTTATAGTATAGCATAAGAACATTAGATGTATAAAATGTCAAGAAGGTGGATAGTGCTCTTCTATAACCATTATGCACAGCAACCTCAAAGTACTGAATCGATCATATATTATCACATCTATAATAACGGGCCTGTGCGCTTATGTGGGTGTTTTGGAAGAAGGGGAGAGGTTATGATAAGACAAGTTTCTGTGTTAACTACATAAATTAAACAGGTTCAGAGAGGATAAGCATCTTAACTACAATGACAAAACTCATTGGTGGCAGAAGTGTGTCCAGAACCCATGTACTCTGAATCCTAATCCAGTATACTTCCATCACATTTAAAATGGCAAAAAAAAAGGAAATTCAAGACAGAGTCACTAAAACAGGGTTATTTTATGAAATAAACAGCCAACCTACAAATCTCAAGTATCTTCGAAATCTGAACATAAAAATTCATTTTAAAGATATTTTAGAAATTCTTATATTTGGCCACTATGCAATGCAGCTCTTTAGAATGTATAAAATAATATCTCCCCAACCAACAACAACAAATTCCAAAGTCCCAGGCAAGGTCCTCTTACCCTAGCAAATCAAAGAACACAATTGAGCAGTTGTTGTTGTTTCTTTTTAATTGGTTACTAATATGGGTGATCTAAGTGGCCTTGTTGTAGGGTTCATTGGATTTCAATTCTATGGTCTTTCCAGTTTAAACATTTAAAATAATATAAAGTAAGACTGCTTCATTTCAGTTTGATCCAGATACGATGACCTTGAGACTAGAGGTGGTCCCATTCATTTCAGCTCGCAGACTCCAAAGTCAGGCATGACATGGCTCTCATGAGTTTTAGTCCAAACACTACATATCCCTTCATTAATTGTGCACTCGACATTTGTGCAAGATTCAAAACTGACTGTTACACTTGCATGAATAAAGCAGATAAAATCCCGTCATCTTGAAGCTTATAGTCTCACAAGGCAGACTAACAACATAATTACACACACACATACACACACACACACACACACACACACACACACGAGTGCTGTAAGCCCAGGGCGTTACAGGGAGGCCTTCAAGCGACAGTTACACGGGTGAGGAGCTCGGAAAGGCTTCTGAAAGTCACACTCAGAATTCAGACTCGGGTTCCTGAGACTCCAGAGCACATCCCTTCTCCCCCAAGTGAGAGGGCACCCTATGACAGCCCCCTTTATGTTGAAGGGTGCTAATCCCGGGAAACTAGCCACACAAAATATTTCAACGACACTGTAAAACGGCTATCCCATGTAGAGTACACTAACACATGGTCGACGTGGACCTCCAAAGCTTTGTTTCTTTTCGGTTGACAGATGGATCAGGAGTGAAGGGGGAGGAAACACAGAGGAGGACAGCGAGACACCTGAGTCCTCACTCGTCTCTGCCTTAAGAAATAATCCTGGTGACTTTGAATCAATCACTTCATGTCTATGTATCATCTGTGGTGCTCTCTTGACATAAAGAGATTTAAAAAAAACTCTACAATTTAATAAATATACTAGATGTAATGATGTGTGTACGTGTGCGTATGTGTGTGTTTAATAGAATTCTGTATAGTAAAAAATCCTTTGGAAAATTCAGTGAGAACATGGCCCTGCGTTTCCACTGCATTGTGACAAACATATGCACTTGGATCGTTTGATCTGCCATGACGACATCATGTATTATGACGGACGGTGAGATGGCCTTGTTTTTCTTTTTGAAAGTGAGTCTTACTTTCAGAAATATTTTGTTCCAAAGATGCAAAAAAAATTGTGTGTATTCTCCACTGGTACCTTTTCCAAGGTCAGGTTGCAAAGCGCTCTTAGGAAAATAAATGAATCTGGGTAACAAACACGTACTCAGCATCTATCATGCACTGGGCAGAATCTTTGCTATTATTGCTCTTAAAAGATGATGGAGGCAAGAAAGAAGTTAACCAACACTTAGAGTGGTAAGTACTATAGTAAGAGACCATGAACCAGAAAGGGGCGCCTCTCTGCCAGTGCTAGAGATGCCCCCTTTAACACTAGGCCAACATTGACAACAGCAGTGTTAACCCCAGTTAACACCTGCTGAGCACTTGCTAGGGTCTAAACACTGCCCTAAGTGTTTTACATGCCTTATTTATTTAAATGTAATATAGAAAAGGAAGTACAAAGTAGTGGTTAAGATATCAGGCCTGGGGGTAATCCTGTCTGTATTCAAATCCTTCAAGGAAGCCCTCCATCTGGCTAAGGAAGCCCAGAGAGCCGGTCCAGAAGTCTTCCAGACCACTAATTTATTCAGCCAATGATTATCGGGGTCCCATTATAAGCCTCACTCTTTCTGAGGTTTTGTAGGCAAATACTGTGAACAAAAAAAACACGGTCCCTGTCTTCCATTAAGCAACTCACAATCCCAGTGAACACTGAGAAAAGAGCTGTTTGGCTACTTTTTTAGTGAAGATCCTGGAAAAACTGAAAATGTTTGCCTCTTCTCACAAGCTTCTCGAATTCACGTTTAATTTAATCACAAAGAGTATCAATCGAACTTCAGCAGAGCAAAGCAACAATACAACCCAGGAAACTTTAGTTGTTAATTGGGTTGATTCAGGTCATTGTTTTCTAGCGCAGTAAACACAAGCCTAAATACTCTCTAATTAGAAAGAGTGTGAACCTGGCAGAGAATACCAAATTCCCCTTGAAGTACTAGCGGACTTCACTCCGGATGCTGCTCGGAGCATCACATAAGTAATTCAGCATCACACCTGATGTATGCAGGCTCATTCTGTATGCAGCCAATTTGTAGATTTCCTCTTTCTGCATTTTCCTGTTTATATCTTTAATTAGAATTCTGAAAGTTCTATCATATACCATTGCCTTAGCCCACACAGCACATGCTTCCAAAATTCTTCACCTTTCGAGCTAAAATAAATAAGAACCACAATGTTCTTACCGTAAGAATTCCCCTAAAGAGCAAAAGTAAATCAGGATATTGTTACTTGGGTGATAAGTAACTTGGAGAAAACTGTTTAACATAAAATCTCTAGTCCTTCCTTAAAAACCATCTTTACTGACAGAGCATTGCCTTGCTGAGTTAGAAAAAGAAATGTCCTTTCAAGAGCAAGTACTAAGATCGAACAGGGTTCTGTGGGTCCTCTGCATTTGAGGAAATTGAACTATTTCGATTCTAAGTCTCTTAAATTTTGAGTTTTGTTGCCTAATTTGTGGAACAGTTTAGCTCCTAAACCAGCTTCATAGGTTACAGTTATAGATCCTGTAACATAAGAAAGCATTTGGAAAACTACAAGAAAAAATATAAATCATTATGCTGTCATTTTACATTTGGGGTTGTTAATATTTGGCTCCCTATCACTTTCAAAGCAGTGAGGCATAGCAGGAAAAATATTGGTCTGGTATTTGTTTTTTTTTTTTTTAATTTAATTTTTAATTTCAAGCATACAGTACATTGGTTAGACATTTATATAGTTTATAAAATGATCCCCCTGATTGTTCTTTCTCTCCTCTGGCCCTTCACCTAGCGATTACATTAATGCTAACTGCGTTCCCTATGCCATGCTCTCCATCCTTATGACCATCTATCAACTGCTAATTTGTACTGCTTTAACCCTTCGCCCCATTCTCCCAGCCCCCCAACCCCTCTCCCCTCTGGCCGTCCCTAGAGTGTCCTCTATATTTGTGAGTCTGTTTTTGATTAGTTTGTTCCGTTTCTTAGATTCTGCATATAAATGAAATCATTCGGTATTTATCTTTCTCTGACTAATTTCACGTAGCATAATAACCTCTAGGTCCATCCATGTCATTCATTGCAAATGGTAGGATTTCATTTTTTTAATGATCTGGTATTGAAATACGTAGGAGAACAGTGATTTAGATTGGGTTTATCACTAAAGCTGATGACCTTAGAACAGGTCCTGTGATGCTTTCCGAGTTTCGTTCTCCTTCTTAATGAGAGGACTTCACTACATTATTTCCAAGTCCCCTTTCAACTGGTAAGAATTAGTTCTCCGATGATCATCTGTTAATTCAATTAACATCTACCGAGCACCCCACCTGCTCAACACGGTATTCACCACTGTGGATCAGGGTAGGAAAAGGTAGAAAAAGATGATAAGAAAATCCAACCAAAGAGGCAAGACAACATTATTAATCACTCAGTTAAGAGGCACGTGGCAACACCTGAGAAAGTACATCAGGCTGGGGTATCGGTAAGAAAACAAGTTTAGTTGTGGGGAGAACAGAGCTGCTAGGCAGAACTAGCTGTGTGGACATAGGCAAGTCACATGACCTCCCTAGATCTCAGGTGCCTCAACTATAAAATGAAGAGGTCGGGGTCACAAAATCATCTCCATGGTCCTTACTACAACATCTCATGTAGTCATGGAATGCTACTCTGAGCAAGGTCTTGAGGCGATCCAAGAACCATGTGACCCAGTCAGAGGAATAAGGCTGGTGACCGCACAGCCTGGGGTGCTCAGGACGGTCCCCACTTGTGCCTGTTGTACTTCAGGGGTTCTTAACAGCACCAACAGCCCCATCTCCCTCTCCTAGTTTTACTCTCCAAAGTGCTCCAGCTTTATAATCCTCATCCTAGGAAGCACGTACAGACACCAGCTGATAAAGCAAGATAGAAAAACAGCTAAGTGCCAAGGAAGGGACAGACATAAGCATTCTAGGACCTCAGAAGTAGGAGAATGAACAACCGGTTTGCCTGATTAACTGAGGTTTCATGGAGGAGCTGGGACAGGGTTGACACCTAGAAAGTGAGACATCAGAAAAAAGGGGGTTCGGGGCAACGTATATACTCATGTTGAACTTATGTTGAACACTGAAGCTCAATCTCTCTAAAATGGCTAATACAACATTTGTTTTGTCCCATTGGTATTATTAAATGTTATTTAAATGTGTATCTGCCTTGAGAGGTTGGGCTATGTCTTAATCAATAGTGGATCACCAAGGCCTTGTCTTGTATCTCAGAGGTCCCCAACCCCTGGCCAGGGCCACACAGCAGGAGGTGAACAGTGGGCTAGCAAGTGAAGCTTCATCAGTATTTGCAACCACTCCCCAGCGCTAGCATCACCACCTCAGGTCCATCTCAATTCATCAGGCATTAGATTCTCATAGGAGCCCCGGTCCCTGGTACCAAAAAGGTTGGGAACAGCTGTATATGTGACAGTGTCCAATAAATACTGTTGAATTGATATGACTGTTGCTTTTTATTCCCTGTTCTAACGTGTGCCCCTGCCAACTCTTCATATTTTTGTCTCTGAATAGAAATGATCAAGAGCTCCAGGATAACAAAGGTTATTTAAACTTGTCTTTATTTGTGGGGAGAACAGAGCTGCAAGGCAGAACTAGCTGTGTTGTGTGGCCATAGGCAAGTCACATGACCTCCCTGGATCTCAGCTGCCTCATCTATAAAATTGAGTAAACATAACATTCACTGTACAGGGAGCTCAACAGAGAATCGTCAGTTGTTCAATTTTCAGTATCAAGCTAACTCAGACTGGGGAGGTTCACAGCTGCAACCCGCTCTTCCGTTTTTCTAGCAGCGCAGTCTACATGAGAAATTTAAGTTCCTGACTTTGCCTCTCACTCTCTCTCCTGCCAGTAACTGTAGACTGACCTCCGTTTGCTTTTCCCCCATCTGTTTTACAAAATCATTCTGCTTCTATTTTCATTTCACTTTCTAGCGTCTAAACCACTGAAGCCATGACCTTTCAAGCAAATGTAGCAATGGCACCAGCGCATCCTCTGATTGAAAAATCAAAGCTGAGCCCATACATGGCATAATTATTTTGTGCGCACAGGAGTGGTATCTGTACTTTAGGAAGACAGATAATTGGATTTCAGATTACTGATAAAAATATGCACATTCCACCTGAGCCCCAGCAATTTTTCGAGTTTGTTTCTTTTGGGGGTTTTTATTTTCCCCTCTGGGATCTCAGAGAAATTTGAAGCTTCAGTTCTTCTGTGGAGTCTCATCCCTACACAACTGGCTTCTAGGTCCTGCTCGTTCTGTCTCCTGAAGGTCTCTAGCCCACCTCTTTATTCTTTCTCCAGAACTATTTGCACTGCTCCAGTACTGACCAGCATTATCATTCCTTTGGCAGCTCATCCTTAACTACCTCCCTGCCTCCAGCCATGCTTCTTCCCTCCATCTCCCACATACTTACGAGTTACCATAAAACTCTAGTTGGATTTTCCCTCCAACATTTCTGTGAGGTTCCCTAGTCCTAATAATTTCTTTAAAATTTAGTTACCAACATGAATAAATGAGATTTTCCTGTAAAATGAGATTGCTGACTTAACAGACATGTCAGCACTAGACCACCAACCCACATGACCACAATGCGCTGCAGCTGAGTACGGGGCTTAGGGTAGGAGAGGAGCTGTCTCTTTTGCCATCGTCTTCTCTGTTCCCTATTGTTGTAATGTCACCTGAGGTGGGGTCATTTGTCATGTGCCGATATATCACCAGAGACACTTCTCTCATTTACACAGCCTGAGTGGTTCCTGGGGACAGTGGTCATTTGGAATTCTCACACTGTGATTCATACCAGATAAAGGGATGCCAAAATACTAATTAGTAAACGTTTGGAGCTACATTTGAACAATAATCCCAAATAGGTCTTAAATTTATCTGGAGGTTCCTGTAAGGTATAAAGTTATAAGGGCTGTCTTTACAAACATTTTAGTTAACATCTCAGGTTTTAGTATCATGGTGTCACATCTATAATTGGATATTTGAAGTGTAAAGGGAAGATGAAAAAAAGGGCAGGAAAAAATTTGATTTCTTAATAACTCTGAGAAGCATTTTTTTTTTTTTGTCATTTTCTAGACTGAATACTAGCACAGGGGGAAAAAATGAAATTGTCTCAGATTTCTCTGAAACGGAATTTAACTTAAAACTACTGGCCCAATTTCTGCCTCACTTCATTCCTTAACTCTGTAGAATTTAAGTAGAAATTACGGTTATGCAATGAAGGACTCAACTCAAAACTAGCTACAATATTACAATGGAAATCAATTTTAGAAGCATGCTGGCATTTTTAACATACATTCTAGTTTATAATAAAGTGACAAAGTAAAATAAAGTTAAAAGCAAGTTAACACACTCAGTCGCGTGTACTTTTACTGTCAACACTCTTTTTAAACCAAATTTTAATACAGTCTCAAAATTTTTCTCATAAGGCACCATCAAGTAATTTTTCTTCCTGTGACAGAATATTCTATTGATGATCGTTTTAAGGTAACATATGTCTCTATAGTTATTGTAGCTGGTAATTGAGGCCAGAGTATTCTAAGCCATATTCTTATAAGGTATTAGTTTTTTATAGTCATTAGGATCACAATTATAAAATACTAGAAATTTACAAAAACAAACATTATAATAAAACTGTATAGGAGTTGAGGAGCAGAGATAGGAGCATATAGGTTTAACCGGTTTTTTATAGATAAGCCTCAAAGCAACATCAAAGGAAAATTCTGGAAACCACTGCTCTTGGAAAAAGTAACCTTATCAGACATAGGGTATAAGACCAAAAAAAAAAAATATGTGTAAGTAACAATCTCCACAGAAACACAAATAACCTTCTGACAAATTGCTACTGCAATGGTCATCCCATGCACAGTTGGCAAGGGAAGGAAATTTTACCATTTTTTGTATAAGCAGGCAGAATGGTCCAGAGAGGATAATCAGCGCCCTACCATTATTTATAATGTATGGTTGGGGAGTGCCACTTTTTCGTTCTGAACAAGGAAGAAGGTATGAGATAAAATTAGGAAGGCTAAAATCCGTCCTACCTAACATGTAGATGAAACAAATCCAAACTCAAAGCAGCAGCATGCAGGGATGACAGCATGGAAAAGGGAGGGCGAGAAGGACAGGACAAAGAAAACGAGAGAGAAAGAACCCTCATGACTGTGTTTGAGCTCCTACATGAAACCACAGCCACGTTTCCACTTGCTCTTTTGAGCTGTGGAAGGTGAAATTGGTCTCTAAGATTCGCGACTAAAGCAGGCCTATGAATACATTTACAAAACAAAGGACTCATTTATTATGTGTCTCAGTTTTGCTTGGCAAATGCAAATATGAAACTACAATTCTATTCTACTTAAACCCAAAAGCAATTAGTCTTTGATTTTGCCATAATACACTTGAAGTAATATACAATTTTTTCCACAGTTAGAAATATAATAATTCTGTGAAACTTTGATTAATAGTGACTTTGTTATGTGAATATTTACACATTCCCAGGGACTTACGCTGTTGGTCTACAAAAATCGAAAGATGGCTTAGAGACTCAGCGTACTTCCTCACGTGGGGTATGACTAAGCTGTCTGGAGTACATTCATGCTGCCTCTTACGTATCTTCCATGCTTTTTACTGCAACTTATTGTACGCAAAACTAAAATGTTGTCATATATTTGTAATCAAGGCACACACAATATGTAATAAAGTAATTATTTTGTTTATTTTCAAGAATATTCAACATAATGACTCCATTTTATTTCTGGCACCTAGTGGTGAAAACACATTTTCCATAATAACCATGTTTTCTTGGGCAACCTTACTTGTTCACACATGCATGAAGACTACCATAGATGTGATAATGCCCCATACAAACAAGCAATGAAAAATACTCATTTATGTGTCTTGTATCCGCACTAGCAGACTAGAAATCCTGGATTTTTCCAGTTACTGGACACCTGTCACACATGCTCATGGCTGGATTGCCAGAAAATAAAACTATTAGAAACAGAGATACGTGTTTCAATAGATGAGGGACTAAGAATGTTTCCCTCCCACTTTCATACATATACTTTTATCCACATATCTGGTGCTGGAAAAGGGTGCCATGCCCAAACTTCGGTTGTTTTTTTTGTTGTTGTTGTTCTTTTCCAAAAAGGAGTTTCTAGACTCCTTCAGGCTGATAACCAAGTCCTTACAGCAAAGATCCCAAAGCCCCAAGAAGACAGGTTTACAAAACCAATTTTAATTACTTTCTAGTAAGGTAAATACACAAATTCTGGAAGTTCGTGTGTCTACTAGATGCCTGCATGGGCAAAGAGCAGCTCAGTTCAGCACTTCCCACATGCTGATGATTTGAACTTTTGCAAGGTGATGTTGAAAGAAACAAACTGGATGATTAAAATAATGTGATTTTTTTTTAAAAAAAATCAGTACTTAGTGATGGAACCACATGTCTTATCCCAAGGAATTCATATTTCAACAATTTCAGTCATACCTAAAAGAAGATCACTCATTCATGAGAAGAGGGGAGTAGGAATCTTAAATAACTAATGAATTTCTTTTCAGAATAATGATTCATCTGTTTGACTTCTGAAAGGTGACTCTATGGGAAACTGGATGATTCAATCATTTGTTGATCTATTGAGACACAATCCTGCACTACTCATGATCACTTCCATCATCAACAAAAAGGAAGGAAGGAAGGAAGGAAGGAAGGAAGGAAGGAAGGAAGGAAGGAAGGAAGGAAGGAAGGAAGGACAGGAAGGAAGGAAGGAGGGAAGGAAGGAAGGAAGGAAGGGAGAGGAGGAGGGAGGGAAGGAAAAGGGAGGAGAAGAAAATCAAGTCCCAAGGGGAAAGAGATCAACTTCAGACATAATTTGGCACACTGATTTCTGAATTTCACATCAAAATAAGACTATCAAAATTAATAAAAAGGTTTTAATCATACACTCACAAAAAGAAAACATGAAGTATCTATCTATAAAGTGACTTTGACACACTTAGTAAAAAATAAATCTTAACGCAAAAATAAATGCTGTGAGACCAGAAGAATTTTTTTTCAAAAATGATCGCCACAGTAACATTGTGGTTCTACATGGAAGCTTGCAGAGTTACATTCCAGAGGGTTGGTATTTGAAATAATCTGCTTTTCTACATGTATAAATATATACTCATAATCAGTACGTTAAATTGAAATTGGTTACAAATACCACGAACTGAGACTTTATTTGCAAAGCATCTCTGGATTCAGGCAAATCACAGCAAATCTTCTCCGTCAGTACCACTAACTGAAATTTGTCATGTACAACTGCCTTCTCTCTAACTCTCTGAGGAAGATCAGGGTCAAGCCTTATGCTGTGTTTGTTCAAGGCAAGGAGGAGGAAGCACTTCCACGACCCTAAGCCTGTTGGCCTTTGCCATTATATCGGTAGCGAGCTGCTGCTCCATCCACCACACAGATACCCTGAAATGGAGGCATGTCTGGACATGAGAGGCCAAAGGTACTAAGAAAGTCATTAATCTCCTCTGTTTTAGGGGTCTAACAGTAAGAATGACCAACAGGTTACCTCAAAGGAGGGCTCGGAGAAATGGAAAAGGAAAAGAAGGTATGGAATATGCAGTTTTTACCCACGTATAACAACAATCGCAACAAAAATACATTGTCTGGATATATAAGTCAAACAGTAGTTTACTTAGTTTCTGTTTCGGAAACTAAGTAAAACTTCTAATTCCACCCCCATCTATAGCTTAGCCTGGAATCTTTTATAATAGTCCTAAATCGTACAGGAATTATTTAAGTATGTTTCTTTCTTCCTCATGAGATTGTATTAAGAACTGTAATCTCAATCACAGTCTGCCATGAAATACCGCAAACGATAGATGTAATAAATTAAATTAGATGATGAATTTAGTGCCACAAATTAGGGGAGGGATCATTGAAATAACCTGACCAACGTGATGGTAGAAATGTGTCTCACCTTTTCTAAAAAAATAATTTTACCAGGTGTTGTACAGAGCAGGCACATCATCTTCAATCTCATAAATTCTTGATATAAATCACTAGAATCAGTTAGTTGGCAAATTCCCTACCACTATGTTCTTTGTCTTTAGATTCCAAATGTGCACATTAGTGTCATATACTTTCTCTAGCAGACTGAGCCTGTTCTTCCAATTGCTCACAGCAGACCACGCCACTGGCCAGGTCAGAACTGGCCAGGTCAGAACTGGCCATCTCAGGGCAATGATGCTGATGAAGCTGGCAGCTGAGCTTGCTCAAGCCAGAGAAAGCAAAGTTGCTGGAGGGTCCCTTCACACAAGCCACAACTAGGCCTAAACAGCCAACATCAAAGAATGGCTCTCACCAAAACAACTGAATGATCGAAAATTCCCTAAACAGCAGAAACCACAGTTGTAAGAATCACTCAAATGTGATGACATCATCATTCTAAAATGAATCTTTTCACCCAAATTCATCATCTTAATTTTTTAGAGCCATGTTTTTTTTTTTTCTCCATAAGTGTAGAAAAGCATTTGTACTTTCTAATTGACAGAGAGGGTCTATGTTTTAAAGTGTTAAAATAATCTTCCCTCTGTGTCATTCTAAGTTGTCCAAAAATTACCTTCTTATATTTTCTCCTATTATTTTAGTTTTTAAGTCATCTTTCACTCTTAACAGAAGATAAGCATGAAAATTCGGTATCTAGCCAAAAAGTTTTCCACCTAGAATTTTTGTTTTTTATTTTTCAATTAGAGTTGAGATTCAATATTGTATTAGTTTCAGGTGCACAGTATAGTGGTTAAACATTTATATACTTTACAAAGCGATCCCCCTGATTGGTCTAGTACCCACCTGGCACTATACACACTTATTACAATATTATTGACTATATTTCCTACTTTATTATATCATGCTTTATTATCCCCATGACTGTTTCGTAACTACCAATTTGTACATCTTAATTCCTTCACCTTTTTTACCCAGCCCCCCAAACCTCCTTCCATCTGACAATCACCAGTTTGTTCTCTATATTTATGAGTCTAATTTTTTGTTTATTTTGTTCCTTAGATTGCACACATAAGTGAAATCTCAAAATAGATTAAGGACTTAAATAAATGTAAGACCCAAAACCATAAAACTCCTAGAAGAAAACATAGGTAGCAAACTCTGACATTTCTCTTAGTGATATTTTTTCTGATCTATCTCTTCAGGCAAGGGAAACAAAAGAAACAATAAACAAAAAGAACTACATCAAACTAAAAAGTTCTTGTACAGCAAAGGAAACCATTAACAAAACGAAAAGAAAACCTACTAAATAGAAGAAGATATTTGCCAATGATACATCTAATAAGGGGTTAGTATCGACCTAGAAGTTTTGAATTGCTCTGGAGATAATCAGAGAGAAAGGAAGCGTGAGCCTTTCCAGTCTCCAAATTTCTCCGGATAAAATTCTCATGTGTATTTATTAACATAAGTTCCCAAAGGTTGACATTTAAAGATAATCCTTCCAGACCGACACCTGGCAAAGCAGCAAAGGTACTTTCTTAAAAGTTTAGGGCATGAAAACAATAAAGTGGGATCATCAAAACAGTATTATTTCCATTAGCCAAAAATTATTTTATCAAGAGACTATATAGGCTTGGAGTAGAATCCAATCACCTGAGTTTATATCCTAACTCTGCTACTGACTATTGCTGTGACATCTGTTGCTATGATATCTGGGTCAAAAGACCTCACATCTACACCCATGTTTCATTAGCATGAAAATAAGAAGATAGCACCTGGTAGGCTTGATGGGTGCGCTGGGTCCTTGGAACAGTATCTGGCTCACAGACACCCAGTAAGTTCTAACCATTATTACAGAATTAAGTTCTATTTTCTCAAAGAAACACAAACATGCTGAAATCCTAAAAAAGAGGTAATTGACAGCTGACTGGAAGATAATGAGGCTCTATCTTGAAACACACTCCAGAGAGCCTCATTTGGAAAATATCTACAAAGGCGGAGTGGTACACAGCGCGAGGCGCTCTCGTGGCACGCCCCTAGAAAAGTGTCATAACGAAAAATGATCAAAGCCTATCAGAACGGATCTTTGCCCAGATATTTATACAATAGGGCAGACCAAAAAAAAAAAAACAAAAACAAAAAAGTGTTTATAAAACCAGTTGATATAAAAGGAAGTATTTGTTAAAATATTCTTACGAGGGGAATACAAAGTTTCAAAAAAAAAAAAAAAAAAAAACCATCTTAAGAGAAGCAACCGTTCACTTCCTCAAAGCAGGGGATCGCCTGTGAAATAAGAGCCCCGTGTACTGCAATCACCGGGGTCACACTTTTTTTTAATATCCGAGCAACACGACTTCAGTCTCCACCTTACCTGCTTGGGGAAGTCCAGCGCCGCCTGTGGTTGCTGGGCATTGCTGAGGGAAATAGCCTATATTTTCTTGTCACTGCTGATCGCAAATTTCTTCTCCCAGCGAGCTCCTCACCCGCCCCGCACACCATACCGCCCTCCCGAGGCGCCGCAGCTCAGCCCCGCACTGAGCGTCCCTCCTTCTTCATCCTCCAAGGCACAGGGGACCCCAGGCAAGTCCCTTGGGAGGCTGGAAACGTCACTGGGGGGATAGAGTCCAAAACAAAATGCAACCTAAATTGGACTCTTTTACACGGTCAAATTTCTAGACTTTCTTCCCTCTGAGTTTTTGTTTTTGTTTTTTTGTTCTCTCACTGCTCATTTTCTTCCTTAAATCTTAGCCGGCTGCCTTGGGCCATGATCTTGCTGATGACTCTTCTGGCCCCTGTCTCCTCCCTAATCCAGAGCCCCCAATTTTTCTTGAACTACAGGAAGTCAGTCTAAATTAACCATCACTTTATTATGCAAAATAATTCAGTCCCTCCCTCCTAACCCTCCTAGATTCACCCTGGAGGTTTAGCTTTGTGTGATCTGAAGGCCCTTTAAGGATATGTCACAGGTAACATTTCTCTCCATGAACCAATTGTGCTTTTCTTGTTAAGGCCGGAACCACAAACTGAAATGGCTACAAGTCCCATGTAGATCTCTCTCTCTAGATATAAATAGGCAGACATAGAGATAGAGATAGAAAGAGAGAGAATAAATATATAAATATAGATACAATTATAGACATATAGATGGAGACATCACAGATGTCTCACACGCACACACACGCACACACAAGTATGATGTCTTATTTAAAGCAAAAGGGACTCCTTGGGAGAGGACAAACCAATCTAAAAATATTTATATTAAAAATGATAAAATGCCTGGATATACTGCCATCATAAATATGTGGATTTTTGAGTCAGATCTGGGTTCACACCCCAGGTCTACCATGCACCAGTCGCGTATCCTGGGACAAGTCAAGAGCTTAGAAACCCTTCTAGAATTCATTTCCTCATCAGGAAGAGAAGTAATCACATTTCAAAATTGTTGGCAGGATTAAATGAGATGATGTATATAAAGTGATTAATATACTGCATGAATCACACAGTAAGCATGAGTAAAATAAACAGTCAACCAAATTTAAAAAGAAAAAAAGGAAAAACATGAGCAGACAGGAGAACATATTGGAAGGAGATAAAGCAATGAAAAATGGTGACGCCTTATCCCTTAGCTGCAAACCCCTCTCCTGGGAATCCCTGGGGCCCTCAGAGAAGGGAACAGTCAGCAGGGCCCAGGAGACACTGACTAGGAAGGGCTGACATTTGGTTAGTATCCATAAGGTCCTACCAGAGGTTAAAATATTTCTGAACTGCTTTGTACCACCGTCCTAGGCACCAAGAATGAAATCCCCTCTAGACCACATATTTAATTCTTCCCCTGAGACTCTTGGGACCTTCCCACAATTCACCGACTAAAGGTGAATGCCTGGCATTCCTGCTTGGGGCATTACTCCAGCGCAGGGGTCCAGCATCTTTTCTATCAGGTTGCTGACTTTTGCCCTGTGGGTTGTTTGAATATCATCATTATCCTCACTAAGGGAGGAGTGATCCACAGGTTAAAGAGAATCGGCAGGTGTCTCCACCATCGAGGGTATAAATATATTCTTGCTTTAATCCCGGTTAAGGTATAGAAAAGTGAGGCAAAGTCTAGATGTTTCTATGCCTTAAACACTTAAAGGGGGAAGGAAGAAGTGTGTGTGCATGTGTGTGTGTGTGTGTGTGTGTGTGTGTGTGTGTGTGTGAGAGAGAGAAAGAGAGAGAGAAGCCGTGAGAAAGAGAGAGAAAGAGATTCAGAAACCATCTGATAGAAATTACCTTAAGAAGGAACAGGTAATGAATACAATTACTGCGATTCACCCACTCTATTTTCTCGCTCAACATGCTTATAACAATGACAACTAATGATTAATTCTTCACCAAGATGGACACTCCTGAGATGTCCTATTGAGAAACTTCTTTCAATAATTGTTAAAAATTGTTCCCAAGTTGCAAATTTTCAGGATTTCTTACTAAGGGTCGAAGGGGACCATCAACTTTTGCTTTGAAGCTGGCACAGAATACACCCACGTAACTGTCACAGAGAGATAATGTAATCTTACTCTTCACTTTACAATCACGGCTCAGATTCCACTTAGAAGTGGTCTGGAGCTTAAAACTCAGTCATCTGTGATTTCAAATACTCTCCTTTAGCTTCGACATTCATATAGATAGATCATCAACATCATTATTGAAAATCTTCAGAAATGTGAGCCACAGAAAAGTATCCACCATTTCATATGTAAATTTCCACTGTCACTTTTCAAAATATGATTGATGTTAGAAGAAAGTGAGAATCGCACATTGTCCACAAAAAAAAGGGGGCGGGGAGGAATAATCCCTTTGAGTGTTTAAGCCCTTAATTAATTTATTCGACCAAGATTTTAAGAGTCCTCTGGGTGTGAGGTCATATTTACTGGAAGTGAACTTGTCTCTTATTATGAAGTTTTCCTCTATCCAACAGAGGTGGTGCTAAACCTGAATGATGCGATGGCCAGCCAGGCGAGCAGACCACACGGCTGAGAGGGCTACAGCCTCCTGCCCATGTCTGTCACAGGCAGTGCTCATCAATTACAGAACTCTTCTCTGCTGAGCCCAAGCCAGGTCTGAGAATCTATCTCAGAGAACGACGCAAAGACGGTATCACCAGGCCATTAGGATTCCAAGAAATAAAGCTGATTTGCCCTCTTGAAGCTAGCTAATGCATCTCTAATAACCACCACAGTACCTGGCACAAAACAGGCCCTGAGAAAATGATCAGCGAATGAATAATTCACTGAATGCCTGTTGAACATCTGAATTCTTCTATTGCATGGAATGATGAGACCAAGCATTTGGGACAATCTCCTTGAACATACAAACAGCCTTCCCAACCACAACAAAATTATAAATAAGACCCAAAGGAGTCCCTGGTTAAAAGCGTTCCTATAGCAAAAATAAGTCCTGAAATGAATTTTGTAAACAGATCGATAGAAAGTTTCAAATGAATAGGTCTGGTAGGAGTGATCAATGGTGCTAACGGAAAGATTCAGCAGGCTCCAGTACAACAGAGGGTATTTGTCTTTGAACAGATTACCTGGCCACTTAAGGATGGGAAGCAGCAAGGCTAAGACCCATTGTCAGGTTAGTTGAAATCTGTACCTCCCCATATGTTAGTCCACTCTGTGAACACAAGGCAATTGGCTTGCTAGGCAAAAAGCCTGGGCTTCTGTGGAGCTATATCACATACACCATGACTGATGAGCCACCAGAAAGAAGAGCATTGTTATTTGAGGGGGGCCTCCTGACCCTATCATTTGGTACAATTGTTACAGCTGAAAATTATGTCACACTTAAATGGAATGTACACATATGTGTGTCTAAAGCAGGAATTATTTATAGCACCTGGATTTCATTATGACAGCAGCTCCATGTGACTACTCCAAAACTTATGGCACAGCCCTTCTCTGAGCTCTTAAATGCTTCTTACAGCATTTTGCAGACCAAACATCGTTGGCACCTTTCAATCCACTATCCCTCTCCATCACGCTCCGAGAGGCTGTCTGTGTAGACTGCGTTACACAGCTTCCTGAGCATTTTGGCTTCCGGTCCATTTTTAGATTTGGTGGAGTCAGAGGATGTGGGTTAGGGTGTATGTTTCCTGGGCTCCCTCCTACAGAGCGATGGGGAAAAAATGTGCTCCTCATACAAGCCTGTAACTCTACCAAGAGGCACTGTCCTACAGTGACAGCCGAGGCGCCCTCCAGATCCTGGCAATGGCTTCCTGCCTTCCCGAGTTCATGGGGTAGTGACGACTCCCACATCTTCTATTCCTTGGGGGGGACACCGTTCTGTGTCGGTTCCCTTACTCTCGCCCATGTATTTGTAAGTTGTCCTTTCATTAAACGCTCTTCTGTCTTGTGCCATGATTCTAATTTTCTAATATATATATGTATGTATATATAATTTTAATTTATATGTATCACAACACATTTAGCATTTTTTATTATTTTTTGGCATTTTTCTTTAGATTCCAACACATATATAATTTCTATCTTATTTACATTTCCCTAAGATAAAGGGCAAGCGTGCGCCAAATCCTCTGAGTCACAGTAAAACTGAGTTTAGAATGTGACATAATTCTCAAACTCTTATTGCACGGAAAGGAGCATATCTGAGCAGAGTTTGGACAACAATTAACAACAATGAAAATTTCTTAAGCGCTCACTATGTGTCAGACAACTACAGCAGGCATTTTCCATATAACCCTTTAAATTCCCATAAGTACCTTGCAAGTCGTATTTTATTATTCTCATTTTCATGACAGGTCATGAGGCTCAGATGTAATCTTCACGAGGTCATACAACTACGAAGCGGTAGAGCCAGGATGCAGACTTGGGTGCATCTGACACCTGAAATGAGGCCCTTTACCACGATCTGACATCGACTCTTACAGTGGAAGTAAGAGACACCTGCTCCAACGAATCAGTCACTGTCACTTCACTAGGTTCAGAGTCACCAGAGCCAACGGAAGCTCAGGAGTTAATTATTTGCAGAATTCAATTCAGACAAATATGCAAAAATAAGTATTTCTATGCTTCATTTTTTTCACCATCTGCATTCTCACATAGTGCTTTTCACCTTTAAAATATTCTATGGCGATTTGGGCATGTTGCATTTAGCACTCTCTGTGTGTTGTATTAAACATCCGTGTACCAATACATGTGAATATTATTTGCACAGTGTCTAGTATATTATAAGCACTTAATAAATATTTTAATCAATTAAGTTGTTACAGAAGCCTTTTTAAAACAGAAAATCAATGCCTGTATTCAGCATTTGGAGAAAGAACATCTTATCATTCACAGCCGAATAAGAGTTTTGATTATTTGATGCTGAAAAGGGAAACATCGCAAATTTTCAGATGAGTGTAATTGCACTGTGATAATTACACAGGTCTGATTTCATTATAGTAAATGCTAATTTAATGTCTGATTCATTATTCTAACTGGCACTAAAAATGTTTTTACTTCACATGCAATATGAAAACATTAGATCATTGGATTTTGGAAGAAAACACTTTTTATTTATTTATCTTTTTAGGGGCATTGCAGGATAAGTAAAGGACATTCAAACTATGGTTCATATAGAAAAAGGAGACTTCAGAAAAAGCAATTTAAGTTCTTAACAGTTTTTGAACCATGGACCCTTTTCATAGTTTTTATAAAGCCTATGGACCTCGTTCATGTAACGAGGTCCATAGGCTTTATAAAAACTATGCTTTTAAGTGAATAAAAGAAAATGCGTAGACTTATAAAGGAAACTAATTATATTGTGAAAGCTATCAAAATATCACAAGAATAATTTGATATAATAATATACTTTAGTGTAAAAATATTAACTATCAATATGTAACAGTGTCTAATAAGTACTATAATTCTAACTGTATTTGCAAAACCTGCAATGTGATATTATGATTATGATTATATCTATGATTGCATTTATGATGGAGCTACTCACAATTTCTGTGGTTTGTTGCTTATACAATAATTGAAGGATTTGATAAATTTCAGCTTGCCAGACATTGCTAAAATAAAGATAGAATTTTCGTTCCTACGTAAGTTCAATGAACCCCTGAATTCTGTTGGTAGATCTCAAGTGAAGAAACTCCGACACTGAAGCATTGTAGATAGAGTATGAAAAGAGGAAACACAGTAACCAGAAAGGGTTAGGATGAAAAAGCCTTCTATTCTCCAAGATAAAGTAGAGAGAAAATGAGAGCTGTTGAAGAGAAATTAATTTTAGAGCCAAATATACTCTTGTTCTATAGAACAAAATAAAATGCTATTTTTAAAAAAAGTTAAAATAAACTTCAGCAGTCTGTTTTATAAAAGTCTTTGAAAAAGGAATATATTGGATTTTTAAGTGATTGACAGCATGAAGCCTCTTTTTAAATTTCTAATGTATATCATCATAAAAAGTGAGTGAAAGTTCCCAGGGAAAAAATGGTAGAAGTATTCACTTGTTTGACATACATGATAAAGGCAAACATGTTCGGTCTACTTGGGGTTTAAATGTGGATTATTAGCGTTAATACCTTCCCAAATCTATAGTGATATTAACAGTCCATATGTAGACCAGCTCACCTGTTAGAGACTAGTCAGTCTTAAAGAGGCATCATTTGATTGCGTGAATTTGAACTGAAAAGAATTAAGTCAGCAAAAACACACTAAGATCAAAATCAGCAGATTAAAAAGTAGCTGTATTAAAACTAGATGCTGAGTTACCATCTCATTAAGTGTATAATATACTGCCAAGATCCATCATGTGGAGTCACCCTAGAATTGATCAAAGGGATCAATAACATAGAGGGAATATAAAAGGGACTTCCTAACAGAAACAGATGGCTATTGATAAAAACAAAACAAAAAAAGGACAATAGACCCAAAACAGAGTCACTTATGCTAAACCCCACATCACCAAACCAAGACTTAATTACAATTTCAGCTCTCCAAGAAATGCAATTGTAAGCCAGTCAGTCAGGAATCACCTGATCAGCACTAGCGAGGTCACCTGCCATCCTTCAAGGGAAAGTACTTGTCATAACCCGCTTTTTTGTTTGGTATAATTTTTCCCCACTCTCTTCTAGCTATCAAAATATTTTATTTGTACAGCTCCTCCAAACTCCTTTCTATCTGTGGGATTGGATACTGCCTGATTCCAATCTATATTTGCTCATATAGACTCTTAAAAGTTTTAATACGCTTCCATTTATCTTTTAACATTACCTTAGCACCCTAGTGCTTTGTGCCTAAGTTTTATTCTAATTTCCTCTCTTTTCCATGTCAAAATGAACTAAGGTTCAACTGTCAAACGAGAACTTCTGAGTTTCTTGATTTTTCCTACCCCTCTGTTTTGTTCTCCGGAAAATACTGTCCTGCTTATGTCATTCTTAAGCACTGCTTATTCTGACCTGAAGCACTTAGTGCATTTTTAATACAAATCACCAATCCCCCTGCAGCATTTCCTGGGTCACCAGATGTTTTCTAGTCCTGGTTCTACTTCTGGCCCTTCTCCTTTGGAAGGAATAGCTGTTAGGCAGTATATTTTAACCTAGCAAAGGGATGGAAGGGCTACGGACTTACTTGTAAGTCACTCAGTCTCAGAGTAGACACTAAGGGATGTTCTAGGGTTTTGGGCAAAGGGCCAGACCTCAGAACAAGGAGAATAAACTGGGAGGACAGAGAGGTACTTGAGGGTGAGTCTCTTGGAGACTCTACTAGGGGACATGAGGTCCATGGGAGCTTATCCCTTTGTCTGGAAGGTTGCTGTGTTCCCTGCTCAAAGCTCTCAGCATACAGATTAGTTCCTGCATTCTCTGCTTATTAAGTTTGTATCATTTCCCATGATTGGTTGGCATCTTTTTTAAAATGTATCACCACCACCCTTTTAAGAAGCATATACCTTTTCTGTAGCTTTGGGTTCCTATAACTCTAGCCATGTCCAAGATGACAATGAGTGATGCTTTCAACAATTTGGAACATATTTACTACTTTAAAGCTTAGGTCATTCCTAAAGCAACTTCTATATTTAAATCAATTATTTAGTTTTCTTTTAATTCTGGACAACATGAACACAAACAGGAGGTCTCATAGACAACACAATAAAATCTGGTCATAAAAGCTCAGTGTTCCTGCTGAACCACCTTCAGTCCCACCAGAAGGACAGTGATTATTGTCAGAATGAAGGAAGGTGATTATCAAGATGTTCGCCTAATACTTAGTTCATCATTCCCTATGTGGGAATTCCCAGGCCCATTCTTGTCTCTGGTGATGCTTTCACGTGTCTATGAGAAAATTAAAAGAAAAATATTATGACGTTTACATAGGTAAAATTTGTTCAATTAAAACATTTTTATTCTCAGATTATGATGTGCTGGCTACATTTTGGGGTAGAACTCTTTTATAAGATCACTATGATTATAGATGGCAGTTCTCCCTCTGTCCGATGTACTTTGAATATAAAAGTGGAAATATGACCCTATGCCGTACCGTGACTCTATGTTTTAAACAACTGCACTTCTCCAAGAAGTAGAGAAGTCTGAGAAGCCCAGACCTTAGTCGCCAGGTACAAAGTCCTCTGAGCATAGCTGAGCTCTGAGTTTGTTTAGAAGCCCAGATGAATTGTAGCGAAGCCGGGTAAACCCTGCACACTGAACTGTTTGTCAGACCACCACTTCCCAGCCCTCAGCATCCTCTCCCTGGGCGGGGCCTCTGACTTGTGAGCGGCTCCTCTAGGACCAGGAACTGATCTGACCCCATAGCCTATGCCTTCAAGTGAGCGTGGCTGTCAACTGAAGAGTTATGTCGCTTCCTGCACTTTGGCTTCTTGGCCAGCTGTCTTCAAATCAATGGATCGACTTCATTTGTTCCTTAAACTTTTTTTTCAGAACATGTAATTATCCTATGCACATTGTAAGAGATTTAGAAAACACAGAAGAGTAAAAGGAAAGAAAACAGAACTCATCAAAATCCCACCATTCAAAGACGACCAGTGCTGCCATTGGAGTCTTATTTTCCTGCCTTTGATAATTAATTCATTTATCCTTTTTTTCTTTGCATAATTTGGATCATACTCTATGTATAACTGACTGTCTTGCTTTTTTTTTAAGGGATATACCTTGATAGAATTTTCTAATGCTATTAAGTATCCTCTTAAATCACTGTTTAATGATCACAAAATCTGTCACTGTATAATATTTTCCTATTATTTACAAACAGCATAAAGGAAATTCTTGTTTATAAATCTTTGTAAGAAAATACAATTATCGTTGTAAGCAATTAGTAGAATTAGTAAATCAAAGAGCATGAAATTTTAAGATAATCCATATAGCCAAATTACTTGGGTTTTCCAAATTTATACTCACTATTGATGTAAGACACCTGTGTCTCCAATATTGGTTCCTATTCTTACCCATAGTTAATTTGAAAATTGAAAAGTTATCTAGTTATTTTTATATCTTTATCTTAAAAAAGACCACTGAGGTTGAGCATTTTAGGTGTTTATTCATCACAAACAGCCCATGGCCATCATTTCATAGTTGACTTAAGTTTTCTCAAGAAAATATAATTTTTATGTCTATTTCTAAGAACAAAATGAGAGTAAAGTAAGCTGATATTAATTAAGAACTCATTATCTGGCATGTATAAAAGTTTATCCCAATCTATGGTAGCTCTTGCAATTACTCTATTGGGCAACCACCAAGGCTACTCAGTAAACAGACATGCTAGAATCCACTCGGGTGGATTTGTCTCCAAAATCTTGTGTCTTGCAATATGGTCCAATTCCAGGGATGCTGTCCATGTGGGCAACCTAACGATTACCCTATAGTTTTATATTGCTTTTTATTTTTCTTATTAAATTTATTAGGGTGATATTGGTTAATAAAATTATACAGGTTTCAAGTATATAATTCTATAATACATCATCTGTACGTTGTATTGCATGTTCACCATCCAAAGTCAAATCTCCTTCTGTCACCATATATCTGACCCCTTTACCCCTATCTACCTGCCCCCTGCCCACTTTTCCCCTAGTAACCACTAAATTATTGACTTTGTCTTTGAGTTTTCATTTGTCTTGTTTG
Source organism: Pteropus medius (assembly GCF_902729225.1). Taxonomy (NCBI): domain Eukaryota; kingdom Metazoa; phylum Chordata; class Mammalia; order Chiroptera; family Pteropodidae; genus Pteropus; species Pteropus medius. Next base: position 2,999,525 of record NW_024349804.1, on the reverse strand, counting down.
TTTGTTGCTTTCAGTACTATATCCCACATATGAGTGAAATGATATGGTCCTCAACCTTTTCTGACTTATTTTGTTTAACACCTGCTCTTTAAATGGATTTACCAAAGACCAAAGTAAGCCAGAAGTGGCAAAAATAGAGATAAAACTATTACTAACTAGCAGTTTCTCACATCCTCCTTTTTCATGAATACCTGATGCCTTATGTGGGAAACTTTCTGATGTTAAATTGTATTCTTTTAGAATCGTGGGTAATTTTTAACCATTATTGGGGCTTACATATTTTAAAAAGTTGTAAAGTTCTTAATTTTCTAGCTTCTTCAAAAAATTTCTTTATTTCCATTTAGGGAAACCCTGCTGCCTTCTTTTGACAAACATTTTTTTTAAAGATATGTTAGCCATTTGTTTTTCACCAAAGACATTATTCAATGGGAAATTAACTTATAATATCAAAATAATGCAAAAGTATAAAACCGCTATCATAGTTGGGCCAATACAGAGTAGCCAAGTATTTTTTTTTTCCTAGCATTAATTCTAGTTAGGTTCAGGAACTGAATATTAAGGCAATGAAATGCTAATGTTACATGAAGCAAAAAATGCTAATGTTATCCGAAGCAAAAAATAGTAAATATCATTTCGATTAATAAAACAACAACAAGGATTTAAAATACTAATTGCACATTTACTTAAGAAAATATCCTATTATAACTACATCACCGTGCTTGGGTTTGCAAGGGCTTCTAATCTAATCTAACGGCTCTTGTGCCAGATATAACATTAAATCATCAGATTAATGCATAATACATGAAGTTAAGAGGCAGCACAATACCTGGGTTTGTGTGAGCATTCTGAACAGAAGTAAATATGTTTGTTTTTATGTCTATAATTTCCTAAACATGTTTTTAGGTGAGTTTCATGTAGCCTTGTTAGTGACAACTTTCAGAAAACATCATCAAGCAACTTTACAGCTTTCAAGTGGGCTAGATTGCCTTGGCCCAAACTTGGCCCAAGATTTTTCAGTTGTTTCCTATAAAATATAGGATAGCAGGTGCTCATACAGATCAGAATTTGTCACTTCATTTATTACCAACCCCTCCCCCATGAACATTCAAAGTATCTGTTAAGCATGGAAAGACACTTTCCACACATTTGCACACTAATTAAGAATCTATGAGGATTCCCATTGACACAGATTTGAATCTACTAATATATTAGCACTTATTAAGCAAAAATTATATCTACTACTTTTACAGTTAAGTGTCCTTTTTCATACGACAGTGAGTGCTATTAAGTAGAGCATATGCCTAAGATGTTACCTTCTCTTTCCAAAATTATCATATAATTAATAGACATCAAGGGGTGAAGGGCATAAAAAGGGAAGCACTGTGCTAAATACCTAAACAACATTAGCTTATTTAATGCTCAACTACCCTGTGAAGCGGTATTACTGTCTTGCCTTTGTGAGAAAACTGAGGCTCACGGAGAGTAATTAACTTGCCAAATGTCACATGGCATTCAGATCACGAGTAACCACTGAAAAATATACAAAGACTTGGAAGAGTGAAAGGCATGGTTTTGCAAATTTTACGTTTTGGGTCTTATTTGGTCTTTCTTTACTGTTTCAGAGATATATTTAGAAGTTAAGGAACGTGCGCATTTCAAGGAGGAGGAGAGAAGCTTCTGGAATTAGGATGTAGAGAATCCAGTAGATGGGCTGAGGAAAAGCTTGTGGGGTGGGGAAGAAGGGAAGTGTGTAGGAGGCTGGGCTGGATTAAAATAGAAACTGAGAAAGGAAGCCAAAAGGCAGCCTAGGGCAGTCCCTTTCAAATCACTGAGTTCCTGACTTCTGTAGAAGAGCAAAGGCTGTTTGAACTATCATGGACTTTGGGAAGCTTTAACTTTTATTTGAAAGCATGGCGAGAACTCATGAGCAGAAATGGGAAGGACAACCTTGCAGGTGAGTGGCAGTGTTCCCCAAGATGAGTCTCGAGAATGTCTCACCAAGAATAATCAGATGGTGCGAGCTCCCAGGTGCTACACTTCATGGTAGAGTAAAAATGAGTATTAAATAGCTTCTCAAATCTTTTTAGTACTTGACTTTTTTCCTGAAATTTATTTATATACAGTGTAGTTATTTAGAATCTCAAAATATAATGAAAATAGACTCATCACAGACCTTATGTTCTGTGCTATCTAGATCTAAGAAGTAACATTCTAAGGCCACTAAGTTGGCAGGGAAGCTCTATAAAAACAGGGATGTTTAAAGAGACAACAGTAGAAAACGTGTAAAAGGTGACTGGAATTAGACTAGGCTGACAAAGCTACAGTAATATAAGAACTTTTTAAAAACCCTAGATAACACAAAGCCACGTGTGATGGCCCATCGTTCTTATTTTCTGCTAGATCTAAAAGTGCTTTTTTTTTTTCCTGACCATCACTCTGGCAAATAATCCTAATGAACTTTGTACATAATTTCATTACAGCCATTGTCCTTCTACAATGCCATTGCCTACACCTTGTATGTTCTTTTGAGGGGATGGGACTATAAGTTTATTTTTAAAAAGGGTCAAGATCTTTTCATTGTGTTTTCACCTTTGCATCCCTGGCTAACAAATTTCCTGGGACACAGTGAGCCCTCAATAACTGATTAAATAACCTTCCAACTGACTGATCAATTAACAAAGTGGATGGAGGCTGAATGGGTAACCAAATGAGTGGCTAAATGGAAACTCACTTCTTTGAAATAAGCTATATAGCAATTAAACATATTTCCATTGTTAGAGGTTTTCAAGGGTGGGTCACATTATCGTTTGCCAGGAATATAGCAGAAAGAATTGAACATGAGGTGAGTGTTAGACTAAGCTTGCTTTGCTTCGCTTTGTACGCTTCTGCCAAGCTAAGAGCCCCTCATTCTATTGATATTTGTAGCATGAAAAGGATGGAATAGATCTGTGGAAGATGCAGAGCGATACATTTTAGGATGACAATAAGACCCATAGCAATAACAGACTTTTTTTTTTTTTTCCTAAGCACAAATAAAGCATCCTGTGCTTTCATTTGCCGATAGCATGCTGGCCAGTTCTTAAGGACAAGCTACTGTGCAACATAATACTCCATTTTAAAAGAAGGTAATGGTAAACAGCAGATCCAGAAAGGCTGTACTCAAGAGGGCCGCTCAGTTCTGAATGGTGTAATGCCCCTTAGCCTTAAGAGGAGGACTGTCAGAGAAGAAAGTACAGCCAGAGCAGCTCTTGCTAGAAGGGAACGCCCAGCCCCACAGTCAAGGTCAAGGGCACTGAGTGGCACAGCAGGCCCTCAAGCCTGCCCATTACCTTGAGAAAACTCAGACGTGAACAAATATGATTTATCTCTTCGCAATTCTCTAATGAAATTAGGGAGCTCTGAATTTTGTTATTTTAGACCTACAAATAAAATAGTTGGGGGGGTGGGGAGAGGAACAGGAGGGGGAGAGGGAGGAAGAAAGAGAAAGGAGAAATTGAGGGAAGAAGAGAGGTAGGGAGGGAGGAAAGGAGAGAGACAATTTCTTTGTCTTCTTTCAGATTCAACAAAGAAAGAAGAATGGGTTCAATCATTTTCACATGCAGTTTAGTAGATTTGGAATTTTATGAAACATCTATCTTGACATATTTACCTCCCTTCCTAAATATTAATATCGTCTTTGTAAAACTTTCTTCATATATCCAAATGGAATTTAATAACAAGCAGAGTAACTACCACACTAACCAACACCAAAAGTACAATTTACATTTTCAAGCTTGAGGCGAAGCTACACTTTGAAGCCTCTGATAAAAAGAAATGGCGAGATACTTCTGTGTTCTGTCCTTCTAGATAACAAAGCATACATAAGTACTAAATGCAACAGAAATAGTTCCTAGGGAAGCAGTGTACAGCCGGCCATTAGCTGGCATTTCAGGCCTGACTGCCAGGTCTTGAATTCTGTGCCTTATGTTCACAGACTCTGACCTCAAGTTATTTTCTCTCTCTAAGAATGCATTGCCTCCTTTATAAATGGAGATAAAGATAATAACTACTTTGTAGTGTTGTAACCATTAAGGAGAGTAATTCCTGTAAAGGTACCCAGCCTAATACCTGCCATGTAACACACACTCAATAAATTACATCATCGTCATTATTAGCAAGTCTTGAATTTCTGAGACTTTCTATGTTGCCTATCTCAGTGAATCCCATGTGAGAAAACTATACACAGTCAGAATAACTCGAGGAGCTATTCTGGAACAAATTCAAGGGCTGGTATATTTCAGGTTATTGTGCCAGGCTCTTCGCACTTAAAGATATCATTTTGAAAGACATCACTCATAGTTCTTTTCCTCATTTCATTCAGATCTTGGCTCAAATGTCACCTTTTCAGGGAGACCTCACTTGACATCCTCTCCTGCCAGTCCTCTATCATGTTACTCTATTTTAATTCTCTGCCTGGCACTTTCCAGTAACTCCTTTATCATCTGCCCTCTCTACCCTTCCTCCCACACAGACCTTGTATGTCTTCTTGTCTGTTCTTTTTCTAATGCCTAAAACAGTACCTGGCCTTGATATGCCCTAGAAAAAAGACTTGCTGACTGAATGAATGGGTGCTTACGTGAGTCTGTGGTGGATGCTGGCATCGGGGTGATTTGTGAACAAGGGTCGATAAGAATATCATGATGGCCTAGTCAGAATCCTGCTCGGCAGGGAAACTGCAGTGGGCCTTAAACCACTATCTTCAGGATTTGTTTCTAGGGACAACCAAAAGAAAGGAAATAGTACTGTCCCCTTTCTTACTACTTTCTGGCCACACCACCTCTCTTCCAGATTCTAAAAGTTGATGTCACCACCATGGTCACTGTCATCCCTCTCATGACCATTATTTTCTCACTCAGTTCCTTGACTGGGTCCTTCGAAACACTTGCCGCAATTTGTAATTATTTAACCTGTTTACTCTCATTCTATTTGGCCCATTAAAACGCAGGCTCCATGAGAGCAAGCCCAATGTTGTGTTATTCGATACTGCATCTCTAGCGTCTTAGACGAGTCCTACGCATAAATGGAGTTTGATAAATAAATAAAAAAGAAAGAGGGACGAAAAAGAACCAGGGGCAGAGGGAAGAAGTACTTGGAGCAATATTTCAGTCAATATTCACTTACTGAGCGGCTATTTTTGACTGTAGGAAGACACCGCATTCTGTAGAATGAAGCACAGTTCTCCCTCTGAGTCTCATAAAAAATATAAATTCCATATTTAGTAAATGTTTAGTATTTTGCTTTGTTGTTATTGGAAAATCCTGAGAGAAACAGCCTCATTTCTGACCCCTGATCCACAACTCTCTATCCTTTATCCTAAGAACTGTAGGAAATGACGATGAATCACCTTCCCACTAACTTCTATTTCTCATGTTCTTGCCACTGACTCTATTCCCCCACTTTAAGAGCCCTAAGTCAATCAAACTTTTAGAAGCAAATCTCCTTAACAAATGCAAAACTCACTTCCCACCAAACAACCTTAATTTAGCACAAACTTTAAATTTCAAAGGAAATTAGAACGTGCTTTGCTTTAAATGTCAGGACTGGATATTCAGATGAAATAATGAAGGGAGAGGAAACATTTCCTTCCAATAAAAAAAAGATTGCTAGTTGTGCTAAGTACTAAAAATATTACGTTTTAAATATGCCTGCCTGCGTATACTACTGATGATTCGCTTAAAGCCTACCTCCCGTCCTGATTGCCAGGAAGACAAGAACATGGGCTCTGAACTTCAAAAGACAGCCTTCACCTCTGAGAAGGCAGATCCAACAACCCGTGTCTCCTGATACACCTGTAGTTTTCAAATATCATTACTCATTTTCACAGTAACCTAGAATCTCTTTGCTATGTGCAGAAGGCCAGTGGATTCTTCGCCTTCTTACTCTTATAGAAGCAGTTTTTAAGTACACCTAATTCTTTGTTGTTTAGGAAGAAATAAAGTTCAGGCAGTTTTATAAAGAGTGTTTTTATAAAAGTTTGGAAATTCTCCTAAAACATATTAGGATTTTCCAGGTTTGGTGTCAAGAACCTGATAATTATGACTGTGAAAGTTATGTTACATATTGAAGCACATGGTATAATCTTCCAATTCATCGAACAGAAGTTCAGCTCTAAAGATGCAGAAAACAAAAAGCAGATCTTCAGAAAGTATTTGTTCACAGCATAAAAATTTTCATACAACATTCTATTTTCTCCCCAAACTCATTTTCTAAAGGGCCTTCAGTTTCTCTAATTATATCAGGGAAAGCTTCTTGGTGAGTTACTAAAATGGAGTTAATATCCCCCTTCAACACATATTTATTCCTAATGAATTCTTTGTGTCTTATTAAGAGACGTAATATTTATTAATTTCAAATGTCTCTGAAGACTTATTCAAAGATCAGTGATATTCAAAGTGACGTAAATGTATCCAACACATGTGGCAATCAATCGGGGCACAAAAAGAAATATTTTATTTAGCTATTTCCTCTTATCCTTTTTTCATTTTTTTCATATTTATAATGTTTAGAATATTAGGGAAGTAAGACATATGTATAATAAATGCTTTTGTTTTATAGGATGTGAGTGCTGATTACACCTTGCAGAGGCACAATCAAAAAGTCTGAGAACAGTGAAAAGATGGGACAAAGTCACACGATAAGGAAAATACGCTGAAAGCCCTGGTCTTAATCAAAGCTATCCCAAATAGCAAGCTAATGACATAATTATCCACTTCAGGACAAAACCTAAATAAAACATTTTTAAAAAAAGAGAGTACTGAGTTTCCTGTGTAAAAATACAGACTCAAGAGACAAAACATCCTTAGGAAATGCTGTTTTTAATGGTAGATGATAACTGCCTGGGGACAAAGAATTTTTCTTTACAAAGATGCCACAAGGATATTTTAAATGGTGAATTACTCCCTCTCCCTATTTACTTTGCTAAATTGTTCCAGACACAGGGGCTTATGAAACAAAATGAATATTCTCTCTTTAGTGATTACAGTGCTTAAGGAAATTATACTAAATTCATTTACATGGAGATGATTCAGCCCTTTGAATAATGATTTCCTTAACTAACACAGTTATTATCATAGGTGAGGTTATGTAACAGAAAAGTTTAAAAGAGATTGTAACCACCCTTGATATATTCTAACTCATACAGAAAACAGTGCTGAAGATTGAAACCAGCTGATTTTGCTCAATCTTTGCTGAGCTTATAGAAGGGTCTTTGCAATTTCTTTTTGACTTTCAAATGTAAACTTTGGCCAATACCAAAAAAATGTTACAACTCCCTACCTAGTGTTTTGTTATTAGCTGTCAAATTATAATAGTTTATATTTATATAGCACTTACTATGTGCCACTCACTATTCTAAATGAATTATGCTCATTATTTTCATTTTATTGCTGTAACGACTCTATGGCATATGCACTATTAGGTAAGATTTTTATCACCAATTTACAGAGTGATAAAAATTAAAATAAGACAGAAGGAAGTGAAGCGACTATCCCAAGTTCTCACAGATAGTTAAGACTTGGAACTGGGATTTAAACCCAAAAGTCTGCTCCATAATCTTTGCTCTTAACTCCATTAAATTAAACCTACTATACAAAATAAGAAAAAATCAAAAACAACTTCAATACTGACTCTTATGCAGAATAAGTTAAAGAAAAGATGGGAGAAACTGATGTGGGCCAGAATAATTACTTAGGAATAGTCCTGCGGAATTGTATGCAAACCGAATTGGATAATTTTTGTCTTTATACAAAACAACAACAAAAATAGAGCTGTTTACTAAATACTGACTCCCCTTGCCTAGACTCATAGGAATTAGTTACAATAAAGACAAGTAAAAACTTCAAGTCCATATATTCATAACTTCATACCCAAAACCTATGAGTCCAAGGAGAAAGAGGAGATAAAAGGGAATTAGAAAGATACAGCCAAAGGCTGGAGGGCTGGGGAGAAAGGGGTGAAGGGTTAAAGAAGTACAAATTAGTATTTGACAGATGGTCACGGGGATGGGGAGCACGGCATAGGGAATGCAGTTAGCATGAATGCAATGGCTAGGTGGAGAGCCAGAGGAAAGAGAGCGTAATCAGAGGGATCGTTTTGTAAACTATATGTCTAACCAATGTACTGTATACTTGAAATTAATAAAATAAAATTTAAAAGAAATAAAAAAGATGCACGAGTCTTCCTTTAAAAAAGCTATGACAAATAAGGCTGACTCAGAATCTCTCTCATAGAGAGGATGACTATTTGTTTTCATCCTCAAGTGCAATTATGCCAGAAGTAGTTAATTACATACCCTCCCCTCAGCTACTTTCATATTTTGTATGCTCTGTTCCATTGCACTAACCACGCTATTATAACTAACTACCCAGCACCTTCTAAATGTTTTCCGTTCCATTCTGAGCACTGGCTTAGAGCTCTGCTCTCTGTGGCTCATGTAACTGTTCCAGGTTTTGCCGCCCACTCTCCCACCTGAAATTTCTCTCTCTCCTTTGAGCCCTGGGCTTTGGTTTTATATCGAGTTTTCTATTTTCCTGGGCTTTGGTTTTATATCCAGCTTTGTTCTTTATCACCAGTCAAACGATCACCTGTCTAGTTTCACCATTACTAACTACCACTAATAACAGCTACCTGCAAGCTTTGTACCAGGCACTCAACATTCATTTACTTCTAATGCGGATCAACCAAGCAAAGTAAGAACTATTATGCCTACTGTCCTAATCTGTAGGCAAGGCCAGAGAAGGTTCCTCTTGGAAAGTGACATTTAAGCGAACAGCTTAAGTGTAAGAAGGGTTTCAACCTCTGAAGATGAGTTGAAACTAATCCAGGCAGAGGGCTCAGCATATGCAAACATCCTTAATTGGGAGAAACCCTAGGTCTTAGGACAATATAGTGTGACTGTAGAAGTACAGTGAATGTCTATTGACGATCGCTTCCTAAATGAAGTCTCATATCCACTTGCCATGTGTGACAATCCATACCATTCATAGGCAAATTAATAGCTAACACTGAATAGCTAGACTAAGAGGTGAAAAGCAATTAAAATAGTCGAGCGGGTTTTATTAACACGCTTAACCAGAGGCAGACCTAAGTAAGGACTCAGACAAAGCTGATTAAATCTTTTATACTCCTTAATGATTACATCCTCGGCATAACTTTTTCCGCACTTCTATAATATGCTTTGGCTCTGATGCAAATATAGCCTAACTCCACCTGAACCCCTAGATAGGCTGTCACCCGAGAATGTGAGCCCGTGGGGAATGCATTTGGGGACCTTAAAAACTCATTTTACACTTTTGTTAGTAATTCAGTATTTATCCAGAAGGGCAGAGGTGACAGGGGAAAAGGCAGCTTCCTCTTTCATAAGAATGTTGTTATCCATCAGCCAGCAGAACTTCGATAACTTATAAGTTCCCTCAAAAATGTCTAAGCACCTCCCTGAAATACTGTTATAGGGATGCATAAGACAGAGTCCTCGACCTTTTAGTAGCTATTAATGATAGCATTTATTAAGTGCCAGATACTTGTATTAGGTCCATAATATCTATTATATTATTTAATCTAATGAAAGTGTGATTATACCAATTTTATACTTGAGAAAACTGAGGACTAGAGAAGTAACTACCTTACCTATTGGGAAACTCTTGCATTTGTCATTCATCATTCTTACTTCCCTTCTTGCCCCTTAGATAAAGATACCATAAAATATTTAATATGACTTAGTGACATCGGTGATCCTTAAAGTTAAGATCTAGGGTCTGTCGGAGAGAAGGCCATAGAGTCCTTAGGATCCATTCTTATGAAAGGACTTGGGGACAATGTCGTATACGATGGACACGAATGCTATAATCCAAAGTTGTATGGACACACTCTCTGACCAGTGTTATTTGATAGAATGGGGCTGGGACCTACACGTGGTCAAACAACAGTCACTGAGTAAGAAGCCAACTAATTACCTAATCATTTTGTGTTTCCTTTCAGCCAAAGGAATTTAAAACAAAACTATATGTCAAGATAAGAGAAAACCACTTGCTTAGCTCTGCCTATAATTCTTTTATGCCCTAAAATTCCACATTCAGAAAGTTGTTCCTTTAAATCAAGGTATTAGCCTTTGAAATAAATTAGGAATTACTAGACAAGGTATACCTTACGGTAAATTAATTTGGCTTTTTCTTTTTTCAGAGAGATTTTGATTAATGAAGTGGTAGTAAGAATTATAATAAAAAAGAGAAAATTTATAAAGGAAAAGCTAGAGGTGATTCCTGCCAACCTAAAACTTAGAAACTATCATTTGAAAAGTTTGGGGTTTACCTAAGTATGTACGCAATAGAAATACATACATGCTCACAAAAGATCTGTACCACAATACTGGCAAAGTACTGGTGGCAGAAAGCAAAAACTGGAACTATTGAAATTTCCACCATGACTAGAAGGGGTGAGATAACTGTCATATATTCACACAGATAAACACTATAAGCCGTGGGGGTAAGTAAATTAATCATTGCTACACAAAACAACATGGATGAGTCCCACAGATGTAATGGTCATCAAAAGAAGCCATACACAAAGGAGTTCATATTGGATGATTTTATTTACCCAACTATTTAAAAAACAAGGAATCAAAGTAATGCCATTAAATGTGGTGATCACTGTCTCATAAGGGCTGAGAAGTTAATGACTAGTGATGACAGGGGTCCACACCAAGGCATTTTCGGTGCCAATTACATGGGGGCTTTCAGTTTGTGAAAATTCAATAAGCTGTACATTACTGACATGGTCATTTTTCTGCATGTATATTATGTCCCCCCCAAAAAAGGAGACAGGAAAAAAAAAGGAGTGATTTTGCATCAGAAGCCTAGAATTAACGTTAAGTCCCTAATCACTTAACCTCTCTTAAGTCTTGAGTTATTTGTCTATAAAATAGGAATGATACCTACCATACCAGAATAAATGAGATTAAAAATTGTGATGTGCTTTGTAAAGTTCTGTACAACTGTTAAATATTTATACCAGTGGTTTTCAACTCTAGCTGTGAGTGAGATTCACCTAACGTGATGATAATGACAAGTAAATAGATGTCCTAATCTCACTGACCTACAGATTTTGATTCACTAGATATGAAGATTTTGATTCACTGGTTATGGAGGCCAATGCATCTCTAACTTCAGAAACTCCATGGGTGACACAGCCACAGTTTGGGACCATCGATTTAGAAAATATCTCCTTATTTCAAAAGTTAATATGCTATTCCAGGCTCGTTTCTGGGATCTGTGTAATTTGTCTACATTTTGCCAATCGCACATTACACAGACACAAATGAATTTTCAGAAAATCTAGTGCAGCTGGAGTAACCAGTACCTTAAGAGTGAGCAAGGGCATTGATGAGCAAACAGACATCCCATATTAAACCAAGTATCCGAAGCAAAATATTTTTTATCTGTGAAAAACTCGCAAATGAAATATAAGAGCAGAACATCTTCAGAGGGATATCCGAAGCCTAAATGTATGCCATTGCATATCTACGTCAGAAATTATGAACCAATTTACACTTTGTGTTTATCCTCTACTTATGAAACAAACGCCAGCTGTCAGAACAGTTTTTAGTAATATTTCTTTTGACAACCTTTTTGTGTTTTTAATGGTATGTTGTTTCAACACCAGGGCTCTTTGACGCATAACATTGCAAGACTTAAAGTACATCAATTTCCATCAATAAGTAAAAATGCATAAAATCAGAATTCTGAGGTTTTTCTTTGAATCCCTGTGAGATTGGAATTGCTTCATTTCTCTTCCTGTAATTTCTAATTTTCTCCTTAGATAAATTCATTACACACAAGAAAGGGTTCATAGCAAGGCAATCCAACATTTGTATTTTGCATGTGTATATGTTGCCCCAACAGTAAATACTGAATAAACAACTGCTGAATTTAACATTAGTCATTTTGAGACTAGATCGTATTCCATAACCAAAGATCATATATTTTATGTGGTCTCGTTGTTAAAATGCAGTTAAAACTAATAACTCTTCTTTGAATCTCTAAAGCTATATTTGTGTGAGACTTCTATAGACCAATGTACAGTGGAATACATCTGAATTGAATTTTTAATGCTGTTGCGTATACGTTAACTGATTGTTGCCTTTATTTTCTGTTTTAGGACCCTGGTCAGCATTATTCATAGCCCGAAAATAATCTATTCTGGCAGCATCCTACCTTTTTCTTTTATCTGGAAGAATTTGTCAAATGGGTAACGGTTTAAATTAACAACAACAAAAAAAAATATGCAACAATGAAAAGTCACTTATTAATTTCTTAAAAACTTGCTTAAATTTAACTATGTATAATTCCTAAATTCAAAGCCATCTTAAAAAACAAATACCACAAAAATAGTAAATATATCATTTATGACTAAGAGCATCTGAAGAAAAACAGAAATCATAAAGAAGTAACTGAGTAATATCGGGGTAATAAGGAATTTTCCATTGTCAACAGATGGCATCATCCAAAACATAGTGCAGAGAATTATAGACTATTCAACAGTAAATATTAAAAATTCATATTTTGATTAGTGTTATTTTATCATGTAAATAATTTAAATAAATGTTTGGCACTGTCCCGTTATTTGACATTGTTAAGGTATGTGCTATTTCGACTAGGTTTGTTTTGTTGTTGTTCTTTTTTTTTTTTTCCAAAGAGAACCTTAACTTTTTCCTCTTACACAGCCAGGGATAAAATCTTTCTACAGCTTAGCGCAGAGCACATGCTGAGTTAGAAGTCCCAACCCTCCAGTTCTTCACTTCTTCCCTGACCTTTGCTCCTTGAAGTCACCCTGAGGTCAACTACCTGCTAGCAGTGCTGCCCCCTCCTCGGTGGCTTATTTCTACAGAGGCCTCTCTCTATTTCCTGTGCCTCTAATCCATGTTTTCTTATCTCTTCTCTTCTTCTCCCCCTGACTTTCTCTTCTTACTTTCCATGTGAATAGAGTCTTTTCCCATCCATTGTGGGACAACTGCTTTTCCCTAGCCCCGCCAACCCCAATTCTAAACTAGAATATTAGTGGATTGGCAAATTTAGTGGACCATCTTTGATATGGATGCTTTGCTAAACTTAATAGCTCCTCCCCCTTTTTTCCTTCATTTTGGTGAACAATTAATCTTAATTGAGCAAAGATTTAGAAAGATGAGGTCACTTTCAGTCAAACTGGGATAGGCAACTGATTTCAACATTTCTTTTTCTCTAGGTATGTGATAGGGAGAGAGGATTTAACACAGATTTAACAGTGCTATGAACAAGAGTTGCCTTTAGAACCATTTCATCAGCACAATGCCATGGTGAAAGCATGAGGCACTAAGAGTCACACTTTCTAAATTCAAACCCCAGCTCCTCCATTTATCAGCTGTGTAACCAAGGCAACCTCTCCAAGTCTCAGTATTAGAAATGACAATAATCCTATTTCATAGGATCACTGTGAGAATGAAACAAGTTCATACATTTAAGACACTTAGGTAACATAAGTGCTCAAATGTTAAATTCTTAGTAATATCTTCTGGATTTCATTACATTAGTGAGAGTCAGTTACTGGCACGGTCATTATAGTGAGAATTGCACTAAGAGGACAGTAGTCACTCTAACTATATATCTCGTAAACGAAAAGGAGCTGCTGAGAAAGTGACCTAAAACACCTGCCCTCAGATCCACAATGTCCTCCTCAAAATGGTGGTCATCCAACAACATTCAATAAAGCTCACACTGAGTGACTGACCGATTGATCGATATCTTCCATCTTTCTATCAGTGCTTTACCCTTGCTCAATAGCAGATTCTGTGGTGTCTTCTCTGAATCATTCAGGCATCCCTAGAGAAACAGCGAAAAGCCAGGTGGAGAGGAAGACTGGTTTGTCCACACCAGTGACGTTTTGCCAACTCCACCAACAATCCAGGGCTCCAAGTGTCTTCAAACAAAGGTATTTGCTCTAATCTATGCTAAATCCTTTACACAGACTGTCTCACTCCCTCCTTACAACTGCCCTATGTAACAGAGCCTATAATTTTCTCCATTTTACATACCATCATTTACTACTTGCCTGACACTTAAATTTGCAGATAAAAAATGATTCGGACAGACGTAATCAATACCTCCTAGAATTTACATCCTCATGAAAAAGACAGACATTTAACTCTATTAACAAAATGATTTACTTAAAATTGTGATGAACAGTGCAAAGTGCTATGAGTTCATATCCCATGGGGATCCAGGTTCTAGGGAAAGAGATAAAAACTAGTATCCGTATACATGCAAGCGATGGTCAGGGCTGGGGAGGGGACGGCCAGGAAAAAGAACGGGTGTTTGCAGTAAACCTGAAGAAGGAGGTGGCGTGACCACTCTAGGATGTGAATGATGTGGCTGGCTGGAAGTCAGAGACAGAGAAGGAGGAGAGTGGCAGAGGTTAATGCGAGCGAGGCCAGTTGGAATTGAATAATGCAGGGCCTCGTGGCTATGTTAAATATTTTGGGCTTGATTCAAAAAAAGAAAAAAATGGAGAGTCGATGAAATATTTTAATCATGGAAATGATATGTCCATATTTGTTTAAACCCTGGCTGTACTGTATAGATTGGATCTCTCTCTTTTGTGTTTTAACTCTTCAGACTCTTCTGTGATATTTTTGTATCAAGTTCTATATGTAAAAGATTTTATAATTTGACACTTTACTTTTAAAGTTATAGAACAATGTGCCTTTCGGACACATTTAGTTTTTACGAGGATATTTATAATCCTCAAGAAAAGACAGTAAAGGAAGGTAATGCCTAAAGAAACAGGAATTTGGGAATAAGATTTTTTTTCCTTTTGCCAACTTTTTAGTATTTCAGGAATACTAATAGAACAGCGAGAGAATAGCATGCCTTTAAAAAGCAAGGCTCTAATTTACATACCAACTTAATTGGCCATGAGATCTTTAACTTCACTTTCTTCTAGCCCAAGTGTCAAAGTTTCTTTCCTTGCTCTAAAAATCCTCAAAGAGTAAACAGATTTATATAACACAAAGAAGTTCTTAAAACTTTATCCTAGTCATAATTCAGTGTTATTTTAACTCATTTATAAATAAGTTCTAAGCAACACACTGCAGTGTGAAATATGAAAGTGAAAAAGACACATTTTCTGTCTTTTAGAGTTTGGAGGGCAAGAAAATTTAAAACTAAAAAAAAAAAAAAAAGACAGAGAAATAAACTGTGAAAGCTCCTTAGAATGGAAAAAAATGACTTTCAGTAATCAAGCTAAAACACTCAGAATTCTTTCAAGACCTGAAACATATATTTGTTATTTTGTCCCATAGACTACAACGTAGGTATTAAATCAATATTTAATCGTTAATCCTTTGTATTTCTAATAGTAACAGTTTTTTAAATGATAAGGGAAAATCTAAAGCTGACATTTCTAATTTGAAAATATGCAATTTTTAATTTGTTTTCTTGTTTTATTAGACTTTATTAAACCAAAAGGGTCACGAGGGCAAAACTTTGTTCACTTAACTCACTTCTATATGCCCAACATCACTCCACATTCACAACTTAGCTAAGGGCACTGGAAGTATTTATGAAATCAGTAAATGGCTGATGGTACCCTCTGCATGAGACAGGAAGTGCTCTGTATTCACGAAGATTCAGCCCCAGATCTTAAATGACACCACCTGCACAATCATTATTTCCTCTGTTTTTGTTCCCCCTTTGCTTAAATTTCCCACAGAGCCCTCATCTCAACCCCTGCACCCAGACTCCTGTGAAAGCACATGCTCTTCAAGCGTTTCAAGAGTTTCAGGTAATATGTCTGGCTATAACGAAGTGAACAAGTAGAACAATGGGGTAAGATGAACTTAGAAAGGTGGGCAGGGGCTGAGTTATCAGGCAGAGAGCTATCTGGAGACCGGCAGACAGAATAACATGGTTGAGGCTTAGAATTATTTGGGACAGATTAGACTGAAAGAGACTTAAGTAGGAGTAGGATGGCAGTGAATTCAGTCACATATGGGAAGCCACCAGATCTTCCCTTGGAGGGGAGGAACACAAAAAAGTGAGTTCATATGGAACCCATAACATCACTACTGCAGGGATCCTTGCCACGTCTCAGGTACTAGGAACTGGGAGGAGGGGTCCCAGCTGGTCTCCCTGCCTATTACCACATATAACGGTTTGGCGAAATGGTGAAGCATGATTACCATGTAAACCAGAGTGATAATTTTCATTCGGGTCCTACTCTACCACGGAACTACTGGTGCTAGCAACTAATTCCCTCTAGGGAGAAAAAAGGTAAAATTAAAGTCAGTGTCTCTAACCTTTGATTATGTCTATAACATAATCAGTTATCTTTAAATATAACAGTATCTTTAAATATGACAAAACTATGGAATAAGGGTTGATTTTTTTATTCCTTTTGAAGTCATTTACCTCTCAAGTTAAAAAAAAAGGTTGTTTTGGTACAGATAAAGTAGGTCGTAGAAGAAATACCCCCACCCCCCGCCACCCTGGATAGAGTGGGTCTAGGAATAATAAAATAATGAATAACTGAAATTCAAGTCCATCTTAAGCCAAAAAAATTATAATGAAATGTTATCGATCATATGGAAACAATGGCTTTATTGCTACATTAATTCTGCTACCGCTAAGATTAGTAGAAAGGACTGAACGTGGCCACTTCTCTAACATCAATTGGTCTTTTGAAGCTCAAACAGAAATGGCTATTTAGAATCAGTTTACGAAGACTGCAGGCGCTGATTTTTCAAAATAGTGCCATGAAAAGGGAAAAAATAAGTGCTAAGAGGCTTAAGGACATTATTAAGCTCATTTATTATTCTCTTTTTTTAATGTAGAGTAAATTATAGAAATCTTACCAAATCGACAGAGTTGGAAAGATAATAAGCCATAATGAAATACACAATTTATTTTTTAAATGGGGAAAGAACTATTGAATCATAAATGGCAGAGCCATTAGGAAGTTATGTAAATGTTTCCCTTTCAAGTAATATAAATTCCTTATCACCCTAATGTCTATGCCTCAATAGTTTTATTCGTTATTGTAAATTTCAGAAGTCTTATTCTTTCATGATACATTTCAAACAAAGAGGTTTTATTTTCATTTTAACAATTAAACAATTTTATAGTCTGGTCCCTTCAAAATATATTCTGCAGTTTGTTATAATAAATGTGGCTTCCTAGTGGTTAACAAAATCAAGAATGCGTTTATTCTGGATTTCTTTTGCTGTCACAGCTATCTTGGATCTTAAGGAATCACACAGTACATGGGGCTGGAAACAGAGGAGGCCAAAAACATTCCATAACTTCAGGCATCTTGTATACATCTTGAAATAATCTTGACATAATAACTTTGCATTAAGAATGAACAGGAAAACAAATATCTTCAATACCTTCACAAGCTTCAGCTTTTACCAAAAGAACAGAGCTGTGGCCTAACAAGTCTTTGGGTTCTAGAGTCAAACATACCTGCATTCAAATTCTTGCTCTTCCATTTACCACGACTACGCATTTGAATAAGTAATTAAGCAATATCTGGGCCTCAGATTTCTACTCTGGAAAATGGACATAATAAAACCCTAACAGAACCATTTACAATGTTATAAGAATCTTAGCATAAATTAGATGTTCCATAAATACTAATTTTGCTTTCCTTAGGAGCCTGCTGGCACACATTTTCAAAGTCTGGATCATTGAACCTGTGTCTCACGAAATATCTTTTCAAAGACAAATAGTCTTAGTCCACCTAAGTTGCTATAATAAAAATACCACAGACTGGGTGGCTTATAGAAAACAGAATTTATTTCTCACAGTCCTGGAGGCTGAGAAGTCCAAGATCAAGGCGCCAGCACAGTCATGAGAGGTGATTAGGTCATAATGGTAGTATCTTCATGAATGGCATTTTTTCTCTTAGAAAGAGACCCCAAAGAACTCCCATGCCCCCTGCCACCATGTGGGGTTACATAAGAAGACAGCCATCTGTGAACAAGGAAGCAGGTCTTCATCAGACACCAAATCTGCCAGCAACTTAACCTTGTACTTCCTAGGCTGCAGAACTGTGAGAAATAAATGTATTTTGTTTAAGCTACTCAGTCTACCATAGTTTAGTCGTAGCCCAAATGGACTAAGACAGTATTGCTCTAATATTTTCGGAAAGTTAAAAAAATATATTGCTTAAGATTATTTAACAGTGATAATGTTTTTTATATTTTATTATTTTGTTGATTAAATATATTTTTAAAAGCACACAAAAACAATAAACAATAAACAAAAAATAGTTATATATCTACCCTCCAACTTAAAGGAAAAAAAAACTATGTGTTGTTAAAGCCACCTACATACCCTTCCCTGTCATTGCCTTAACGTGATGTCTACCTAGCCTGTACGCCTCTTTTTACATTTATCAATAAAGTACCTATCCAAAAAACAATAAAATATTGTTTGGAATATGCTACATTTTATGAAAAATGTTACATTTTTATGAATCTTTCTGAAACTTGCTTTTCTAACTCAACCTAATATTTTAAAAATTTGTCCACTTTGATACGTGAAGCTCTGGTTCCCGTCAACGTTTTAACATACTACTATTCCTATATCCATGTGGATCTCTTCCTGATGGTCATTAAAGTTATTTCTCAGTTTTCATTATGATGAACAGCACCATCACGAGTGTTCTTTTTAAACATGTCTCTCATGCACAATTGTAAGAGTAATTCCAGGGTTTTTATTTAGGAGTGGACCTTCTTGGTTATGGGGCCTGTGTATCTTTAGCTGTATCCTACGGTGCCATATTGCTTTTGAAAGGGATATAATCATTTACACTGCAAGCAGTGGTGTTTAAGTGTTTCTATTTCTCCTATCTTCACCAACACTTAACATAGCAGGATTTTAAATGCTTGCTAACATCATGTGTATAAAGTAAGCATTTTCTTTTTAGTGTAATAAAGCTCCCTTTAGAAAACAATAATATTTTTAAAAGTAACTCCCGTATAGTCACATCAGAAATATGGAAATAAGTCTATCATGATAAAAACAAAGATAAAAATAATGAAAAAGAAAAGAAAATCCTTTCTGAAACATAAATCTTGTTTAAACTGTATGTAGTGTATGTTTGGAGTATTGGCAAAAAAAAAGCTGTGTGAGTTTAGGTGTCATTTCAACTCTAATGCAAAAGTTTTCTCACTCATTAAACAGGTGGTTAAATTACACTCTCCGTGGTTCCTTCCTCCTCGTAAAAGAAATAAAAAGAATCCCAAGCAAGACTGGTGATTCTATTTCCTTAATGTCTCATTTCTTCAAGATGGATGAAAGCCTACCCAAAACAGTCCTATGTGCCTTGGACGACATTCTGCCGTACCCCCTATAACATCTCTACAAAGCAGGAGCTAGGCCACGCCTCCCAAATTCTACAGCTCCAGTAGCCTTGGCCTTCATTCATTCCCTCTTGTCACAGGACTTCACATGCGCTGTTCCCTCGCCTGGAACATTCTTCCCTCCAGTCTGGGCCCTGCTAATGCTTCCCCTCCATCAGTTCACAACTTGCTTCTTTGAAGAGTTCTGCCTTAAGCTCCCTCAACAAGACCACACTCCCCTGCTACGGCTTTCTGAGCAACGTGCTTATCTCTTTAGGACAGTCAAGTCTCCATCATTATGAAAAAAAAGAGGGTCAATATTCAATCAAATAAAATATTGGATCAGATTACATAAAATTAGTGAAAAAACAATACTTTGTAGTTGTTCTCTACAATCACAAAATGCAGAAAAATAAACAATGAAAGATACATAGTATGCAATGGATTGATCTGCGAGTCCCAAACGATCATGAAGTGGCCACATTCTAATCAAGTCCCCTCCAAGAGATTAAGAATTGAGAATGGAGAATAAAGACTGGGCAAAGCATTAAAGTCACTTTGCTATAGCTGAGTCGATGTTATTTCTAAGTTTGTTTATTGTGACTACGTTTTCTTGACTTTTGTTCCATATAAACTCTAGTTTATGTGTTATTACATCGATGTCCATCTCCCCACTTAGACTTGAAAGCAGAATTCTGTGTTATAGAGGGTATATGCTCAGTAATTATTTCTCGAAAGAAAATGAAAAACAAACAAATAAACAACAACAAAAAAAACAGGACTATAAAAGTAGTTTATGACTGGGAAAGAAAATGAGAATAAGATATTATAGAAATGAAATAATTTCTTGTTAAATTTAAAATGAGCTTCAAAGTCCTTGTTTAGCTTTATAAATCACTGAATGCTACCTCACCCCTCTCAACCCTCATATCACCCCGCCCCTAACTAGCCATCCTCCAGATAAATTCCTCTAAGTTCCTAAGGCGTACCAAACTTCTCCCTTTGTCTAGAATCTTCTTCCCCCAGGTCTTTCTTTACTTGACTGGCTCCTTCTCATCCTTCTCGCCTTGGTTTAAACATCATCACCTCCTAAGAGAATCCCCATTTGAAAGAACAATCTAAAGCCAATCCCAAAACCCTTGATTCCAGTTACTTTCTGCTCCTTGTTTGCTTCATAATCCTTATCCTAGGCTGAAAAAGTGTTGTTTTTTAAGTGGCTCTGTATTTAATTAAGTACTGACTCTTTTCTCAATGGAAGCTGCACAGGGCTTACCTCTTTGTATTCACAACCCCTGTTACAATGTCTAGCCCGGAGCAGATACTCAATAAGTATTTGTTGAATAAAGAAATGATGATGACTTTACTCTGAATGCAGAAAGCAGGGGCCGGGAAGAGGGCAAAGAGTCAACAGTGGAACCAAGAGGAATTCTGATGCCCCCCTCTAATGAGCCACTCACACCCTGACCCATCCTAGGCAGAAGGAGGTAAGGGTGAGAAGCGGGGTCCAAACTTCCCTTCCAACCAGCAGAGCAGGCGGCTCTAGTCCTCAGTATTGATGAAAATGCGTTGCCTGTAAGCTCCTAATGGCATTGAGTTACCATCAAACTCAAACTCAAAAAAAACTTTTAAAAAAATACAAGCAGCATATATGAAAAGGTTTCTTTTCAAGTGGTTTAAATGATTTCTCATAAAAATCTGGATCACTTCAAGACCATCCAAAAATAAAGTCAAACCAGACTAGATGCTTCTGCAGATGAAGTCTGCTTGTGTCATTGTAGAATTAAATATGTCTCGTTTGGGAGCAGTCTCTGAAGCCCCAGAGATACCCTCAAAATTCACTCTGAAATTACAGATTTATTTCTAAAAGCAACCATGATTAAGCATGACACCTACAGATGCCAGCTCTTCAGTAAAGCTGCAATTTGGGAAAAATCAAAGCCGTAAGAACTAAATTATGTAAGGGAGGCTTTTCATTACTCTCTAATCTAGCTCACTTTGAGTTAAGAGGTAAATGAAATTTGATTATTTGGCCAGTAGCATTACAGCTTCTGCGTTTAATTTACTTTTCTTCAGAAGATTAAAAAAAGTCATATGAACTATTATTACATGTAGATTTGAACTTGACTTGGTTATTTTAAGCTCATTCGTTAAGTGATTAGTGTTTTTAAAGAGCAGAAGCCCTTCATTTGCTATGATTTACCCTAGCTTGGCCAATAAAATGCCTTAAAGACTAGCTGAAATCTGCTCTCCACTTTTTAAGAAAGCTATTCAACATAAAAGTAAAAGGCAACCTTATTTATTGACTGTTTAGAGTTTTCCTGGTACATGCAAAGAGTTGACAGCCTCAACTAAACAAAGAACAGATTTTTTAAAAATCAATTTTGGTATCTTCACATTGAAAAAGCTTCTTTTAAAAAGTAGCTCAAAATATAGTCTCTGCTAAAGTGTTGATGCTTTTTAAATTAAGATTTAAAATAAGGCAGGCTTATAAAAAGACAGCCAGCTCCTAACATCTACTGCAAATGCTTCTGTACTTGTCAATTAGACAAGACTCTAGTTTTCTGTATATAGGGTGGCATCTATTTATACAGTCTACAAAAAAGTTTTAATGGCTTAAAGGAGAAAAAGAAAGTTGGTAATCAGATTCTCTCATTTTAACTGCGTAGTACTTCCTAACATTTCTACCCACGTGATGAAACTACCTGAGCTTTAAAATAAACCAAAAGAGAACATGGATAATTTTTATAGCTACAATCCTGAGATGCACCGAGTTGGCTTTTTGAGATATTCTTTCTAAATGTTTTCCTAAGTCACTAAGAGTTTGCATTAAAACACACACACGCCCACGCACGTGCACACACACACACAGAGGCACATCTTGAATTTGGAATTTGTAGCATACTTTTACCTGCCAGACCCCTATCTAATAGCATAAGCAATACTGGGGTCTCTTAGTATGCAGAGCTAGGTCCCATCTTTTAAATCAACTGTTAGCATTTTTATGATTACCAATTCAGTGACAGCCCTAAAGTCCCCTTCAGTACAGGCCAGGATTCATCATTGTCATGGCCTTTTTGACCCAATGTGATCTCTTCTTAGTTCTCGCCTTTCCATACTTTACATCAGCAGATGCACTTTCCTCTCACTAATTCTGTAACCTCGGCAAAGCCCCAGCTCCTCCCCCAAAGATCTCCTGGATGGCATAACAAAGAGGTGGTGATGTTTCTTTATCCCTTCTCCACCTAGCAACTGATTTGTGCTATAAGTACAATTGCAACATTCCTTCCATTATTGCTCATCTAGCACATCCCAGGCTTTTCAACATGTCATGTTTTAGGGTGTACACTGAATATTTATCAGGTCTCTACTGTGTGCTGAATATTGTTACGGGCACTGGGGACACACAAATGATTATGGTATTGTTCCTGCAGTCTATGTGTTTACTATCTAGTCAGGGCAATGGAGAATCTGACGGATGTTCATGGTAGTGTAGGAGAAGTGCCATTCATTCATTTATTCAGCAAATATCTGAGCACCTCCTATGCACCAGTCACCGTGCCACTCTTCACTGGCTACTCAAGGGTGAAGAAATCAGTTCTTGTTTTGGTCCACATGCTCAGAGAGCTCACAGTCTAGGGTAGGAAACAGACAGTAAGCACACAAATAAGCCCAACTTTAAAAGTCAAACAGAAGTAAGAGCTGTGAAGAAAATCACAGGAGAGCTGTACAGAAAGGGGATGTAGGCCAACACCGGGACACAGAAGGAGTCAGCCATGCCAAGAGCCGCGACGTGTGGGCCAAAGGAGTGGCGTGTGCAAAGATCTTGAGGCTGACTGGAGCCTGGCACAGCCAAAGATTGGAGGAACAGGTCACACAGCCAGTGTGGCTAGAGCTTAGCAGAAAAAGTGAAGAGTAAAACAAGATGAGGCAGAGAGGCAAACAGATGATGCAACGATGGTTTCTAAAAGAAATTGGGATGTTATTTTATACCGTATATATAATATTATAGTATGACATAATATATACTCCCTTCATTACAGTAAGAAACACCGACCTCTTTTAGGCTGTGACTATCTTTATAATTCCTCTCTGACTATTATATAGGGAGTAGATTGGAGAAAATGGGAATGGAGGCTATACAGTTGTCCACTAGATGACAACGGCTTAGACTATTCGCCCATCTTGCAAAAAATTATGAAGCCATCTATTCCACAAGCTTTGTGCCAGGGATTTAGCATCGAATAAGGCAAGGTCCTTGCTATCAGAGACCCAGCATTCTAATAAGAGAGATGAAAGATAATAAAAGTAAACAGATAAACATACTATGTTATGTGGCAATAAAACTGACAAAAAAAAATTAAGAGAGTGAGGGATCAGAATGGTCAAGAGTGTTGATGGGGTTATGCTCCATATAGCAAAGGATCAGAGAGTGGTCCACATCAGCTGGGGAAGTCAGGGAAGGCTTCTCGGAAGAGGAAACACTTGGGCTAAAACTGAAGCATGAGTAGGAATTGGCCAAATAATATAAGTAGGGGGAGGTGGGTGAGGGGATGGAGAAAAATGGATGCACGAGAAGGTTTAAGGAACTTAACCTTAGAGCCTGAGTGAAGGGATCTCCATAGAGAGAAAAGGAAGACAAGACCAGAGCCAGCAGAGGTTGGAGCATGAACCAGAGGCCTGTGCAAAGCTAAGCATCTGGATCTCTATCCGAAAGTTCTGGAAAGGGCTTTAAGCAGGGGGATAAATTAGAACTATCCTGCACTCAGCATTGTGGGAGATGGTTGGGAGAGGGGCCAGCCAGGGTAAGGGAAGTCCATTAGCAAACCCTGGGCGTGATGCAGGAATCAGATGATGGTGGCTATGGAGATGGTGAAAAACAAAAAACGGTGATCTGACAGATGGCGGAGATGTACAATGGACAGAGCGCGATCGTCGCTTGGCCGTGTGCACAGGGGTGGGGTGGCAGGAGGAAAGTCCAGTCTGCCCAATCCTGTATCGATATTCCCACACTGCGGCATCACTAGCTTTCTTTCAGCCCTTGAACCTACCGAGCTCCTTCCCAATTCATGGTCTCTGCCCCGGCCACTCCCTCTGTCTGGAATGCTGTCTCCCTAGGCCTTTTCCGGGTTGCCCTTCCCTCTCATTTATGTCTCTGCTTACATGTCATCTCCCTGGATAGGGCTTCCCTCATCATCCCCAGCCTACCTGGATTTCACGTGTTCATCACACTCTGCTCTCTAAAATCGGCTCACGTGCTAATTTTCTCAGAGATGTGTTGATCCAAACTTCCATTAACATGTTTATTGTTATACGTGGTAGAGTCCCCAGTCAGGGCCAGGACAGCCGTGGCCTCCCCTTCTTTGTTCAGCACTGTCTCTAGCCCCGTGAGAGCACTCAATATAAATCTTTTCAAGGAATGAATGAATGAGTGAGTAGAGAAGCTGGGTAACAAATTACATACAGAGCTGAAAGCTTAGCAGGTGAGCTACCGAAAATAAAAAGGTTCGGTTTTGGAAGCACAAATAGAAAACAGATTGAAAGGTACACATTTGAAAACAATGAACAGAAGAAAAGGAAGAAAATAAACCCATCTGAATCTTGATGTCCATTAAAATGTTGACTTTAGACCAAGGATCAGAATACTTTTTCTGTAAAGGGCCCCATGGCAAGTATTTTAGGCTCTGCAGGCCATGAGGACGCTATTGCAAACTACTCAACTTTGCCATTCTAACATGAAAGGATTTTTTGCATAATGCATAAATGAATCAGCATGGATGGCTATGTTCCAGTAAAATTTTATTTACAATAACAGGTTGAAATTGGCCAGAGAGGCGTAGTTGCCAACTCCTGCTTTAGATTAATCCAATAGACAGGGTGACAAATAACTGAAACGTAAGAAAGAGGAACTAACCTATACTGAGAACATACCGTGTGTTAGACTTGGTGCAAGATGCTTTGCATACATATTTCATGGATCTTCTTAACCATTCTGGTTGGGAAGCATTATTACACCTATTTTGCGATAATTAAGAGTTCAAACAAGAGGAATTACTTGCTTAGGTCACATAGTTCAAGAGCCAGGATAAAATACAGGTCTTTCTGACTCTCAGCCTCCATGTTCATCATTTATCCTTTTACTGATTCCCCTCTCATAGCCACAAACTATTTTCCTACTTCTTTTTGGAAAGAGAAATAAACACATGTACACACACACAGACACACTCTCTCTCTCTCTCTCTCTCTCTCTCTCTCTCTCTGATTCCAATTCCACGCACAGTGAGTACATACTATCAACATGCCAAGCACTGTGAGAGGGGCCTGGGAGTCACAACTGCTAGGCCATCTTTGTCTACGATTTGTCTAAATTGCAGCTTGTTAATTTCAGACACCGAATTTCGAAGCCCAGCGTTTGGCATCTCCTGCATCACGTTCTCTTTCATTTTAGAAAGAATTGCTAATGGTGCTTTCCACCAGACTAACGATATCTTTTCCGTGATCCTGTCTGGCCCCTGTAAACAAGCACGGGTGTGGATTTTGTTTAGTCTTCGTACGAGGCCTCCTGCTATCTGTCTCCCTGCAGAGAAGAGCCCCCTCACCCCCCGCGCCCCGTGAGACTGCTGCCCACAGCACCGGCTGCCGTTTCCCACCGCCAATTCCCAGCTACGCGGCTTCCCATTACCGGTTGATCCAGATGGGGTGATTCACCTTGTCTCTGAAGCATCGCTTCCACAGGTTTGGGTGAGATACCCTACCATCCTTGCAGGGCATCATAAATAATAACCAGAGTGTGAGCTCTGTGTTCTTAGATTTAAGAGTGAAGATGTAAACATATATGCCACATGAAATTTGTTTTGAAAATACCTGCTTCTCTCCAGCATTGACCCGTGGAACTTCCGGTTTAAGCAATAAAAATCCCATTTTTCTTATGTAGCTATAAGAAACTACATCTCAGGAAAATGCTACAATTGTGCTTCTGTTTCCCAGTTTCTTTCTGTGCAATAGCATCAACATTAGAGAAAAATGTTTGAGGAGAAGGAAAAAGTCCTGCTGTCATAAGTGATCTCAGACTGTTTCTCCCAGGAACCACTGCCTTTATTTATTTGGCAGTCTATACCTGTCAAATTTAGCATATAGGTTCATTTAGCAGAAATTTTCGATGATTACAAGTTTCCATAACCCATTACACATTTAACAGAAACAAACAATATTTTCTATCATCTGTGCACTGCCCATCAATGTCCGACTCTACCTATAAAAAGTTACATGAAACATTTAGCCTGTTATTTTCAAAAAGCTACCACCTTTCAGCATTTAGCAGGACCATAGTGTTAGAAATCAAAGTCATTGCTTTTCTGGGGAAAGGCTGGGCCTTGAGGATCGACAAATAACAACCCGAGTGACATATTTGTTACCCAGCTTGTCTTGGCCAGAGATCTGTCTCAAGCAGAACTGAGACCGATCAGGAGTCAAGATTCCCCCCCATTTTATCAGTATCAAGCTCTCCGCCTGTTTCGCCTTCTGAGTCAAGCAGTGAACTGAATATGTTTAGTCACGAAGATTATTCTATCTTCTTCCATTCTAAATTATTCTAAATTATTCTCGCGTCATCTCCTCCTCCACCTCTCTCTGCTGTCAACTGAGGCCTCTGAGAGTTCCCAACTACGTGGAAGCCACGGCCTCCCTTCATGTGGCTTCTTTCCTCCAGGCCTGCTCCTGTGTGGTCTGTACTCTATACGCCTACCATTAATGACAGTAACAACTACTATTTGGGGGATGGGGTACTTGACATGCATTACTCACTGAAGTCAAATAGATATACACATACACATATGTAGGCTCACACACTCCAAACCAGTCCCAACTCTCAGTTTTCATATGAGGAAACCAAAACTTAGTGAAGGTGAGAATCTGATCAAACTCATAGAGCTATTAAGGGATAGAGTTAGGATTCAATCTCAGGCTTCTCTAACCCACATGTGGCCTGGTTTGTCATTCTACTCAAAATTCCTGTTCCACAGAGGCACATCTGATTGGTATAGTTTAGGTCAGATGACACCTTTTGCCAGGGAGAATAAAATATCTTGAGGGACAGTTTTATTAATGTAATATCCAATGAGAGAGGGATAAAGCCCCTATAAAATCATGTTGTAATTAGGAGAATAAATAGGTACTGGGTTGGCAGAAACAAGAAGCCTATGATAGCTCCCCTTAATAATCAACTACAAAACCCTTACCCAGAACGAACTCAAATTCTGTTATTAGGCAGGTATAGCCAGACACTACTCCTTGCATGTGAAATATTACTAACTAATACAGAATTTGGTTCGCAAAGGGTGCTAAAAGAACAGGCACTGAAATATGGATTAGCTGAAAGGAATCAGTTGGCTTTCTCTCCTTTTCTAAGTGAGAGCCCAATTACAGTTTATAATTGTATTCAGACTATTAGGGGACCTAGTAACTTTTAATTCAGTTGCTCATTGTGAAAGTCCATAGGCAGATATGACTGAGGTGACCATAAATCACCCAGAGATCTGGAATGGCAGATGGATAACTAGATGAGACTTAGGGTGGTCGCTCACTCTCAAAGAGAGAGTGAGAAAACTCCCCGTAGCTTGAGCAGTGTTAAAAACATGCTTGGGAAGAACTTTTGATATGAAGGCGATATAGTCCAATGGATGAACCCTGACATTCATCATTAGTAGCCTACTCAACAGCCATTTCCCCCTTTTGCCTTGCTAACAGAAATATGATTACTTTAAAATGACAACGTGCCTAGCTCCTGGCATGAATCACAACTGGTCTACCTAGATAAATCATGGCACTCTTATGGCCTTCTGCCAAATACTTACTTTCTCAATCACCCTTGCGTCTTCAGTTAGCTAAATGAGACTGAACGAGTGAGTTCACTGGGAGGAAATTTTATACTTTGATAAGTGCAAGTATTTTCCTTTATTTTCTTCTTTAAAAAAATGTGGAAGTAATCATTTCATGATGAGGCAATGAACACAAGGATAAAAAATATCACATGCTGGGAATGTTGGAAGGATGGGAGAAGCTGGGACCATATTTCTTGTCATATAAACAAGTAAATCAACTTTATAAGTGATGTCACAGTTGAGATTTCTATTACTTTAAAAATATGTCTAATTCATAAACTTATCATATACTATGGGTAAAATGTGGAAGGATTCATATTTGAAGAGCAGAAGAAAATGACAAATTCTCACTGACTCCTGACTTCTTTGAAGACTGTTATCTAGCCTTCTTGAAACTGTCTTTTTAATAAAATATTACCTTTTTTTAAATTGATTCTCAATTTAGATAGTATGTAGAAGAATTGTTAATGAATATATAAATGGCCAAACCCATACCAAAAGAGACAAAACACTATAATGGTACTAAATGTAATTGAGCATTTCCCGAGCAGTTCAGTGGACTGTAGATACACTGAGATGCCGACAGAAACAGTTGAAAATCTGCTAAGCAGTTTACCATAGCTTCTCTTTTGTTCCCTTAAAAGCAGCTTCCTAGAAGCTAATTCTACCCCATGTTAAACCATTTCATATACTACAGAGTTTTATCAACTTAGATCGCATCCCGATAAGTGGCGTCTTGCTCATTAGTAGTCTTTTAAGACCAGCTTCAGAAGACATCTTCCTTTTAGTATTTTAGTATTGCTTGTTTAGCTTTTCTGATGTTACTTCATTTATTCTTAATACCATCCTCTTTCATTTTTATTCTTCATTCTTATATTCAACAGGCCATTACTTCTCTGCATAATTTAGACTCTTGGTAGCATCTGACTCAGTTGAACATTCCCTCCTTCTTGGTTTCTGTGCTATCATGCTCGCCTGATCTCTCTCCTCCATCTCTGACTTCTTCCTTTTGTTTGCTGAGTCCTTCTTTGCCCTACCTGTAAATATTAAGGAGTCCCAGGATAGCATCCTCACTTCCTTTCCTATGCATGATCTTGCTATGAACGATCTCATTTGATCTCAATTTTAATAAGATGTACATTATAACACTAAAATATTTATATCCTCAGCCCTAGCCTCTACTGTAAAACTTTTATCTTATATTTTCGACTGCTAACTTAAAATCTCCACTTAGCTAAGAGATATCGGAACCCTACATATCCAAGACTGAACTCCTGGTTGTTCAGTTCATTCCCAATTTTCGCCTCCCTCAGTTTTCCCCATGTCAACAAATAACACCACCACACACACGGTAGCTCAAGCCAAATGCACCCTTGCTTCCTCTCTGTCCTTTATTCCTCACATCCAACTCATCGACAAGGCTGGTCCATTCTACTTGCATCACAGACTTTGAACTCATCTACTTTTGTCCACTGACATTCCAAACGCAGTATGTCTCCTGCCTGGGACACCGCCATAACCATCTAACTCACTCCCTGTTTCCCTTCATTCACTCCACCTCATCATTCATTTCCCAGATGTCGGCTAGCATGTCTTTTTTCAAAATATAAATGATACCCTGTCACTTCTCTGCCTAAAACCTTCATAATTGTGTCCTATCATACTTAGAGTATGAAACTTAGAAGACCCAAAGGCCTTCTTCTAGACTCCAAGGTCCTCTCCACACGATCTGGCTCCCACGCACCTCTGACTCATCTCACATCTCTGCTTGTCTCCCTACGTTCCGACTTCCCTGTCCTCCTTCCTGGCCATTTTACAATCCCAGCTTGTTATGCTTTTGGTCTTTACAAAAGCTGTCTTCTATCTGGAAAGCGTTTCTCCCAGATAGTCATACAAATAACTATTTCTTAGGATCCAGGCCTCTGCTCATTGCTCACTTCTGCTGAGAAGCCTTCCCCGGCCAGTAAGCTTCAAGCAGCCACCTTGTTACTCTCAGTCCATCCTGCTGTTTTCCTTCTTTCACAGCAAGTATTACTATCTCATATTTTCTTGTCTATTTATTGCCTGTCTTCCTCCGAAAGAATCTATAAGCCTTGAGATCAGGGAACTTGCCTGAGTCTCTCATTGCTGTGTCCCTATTTCCTAGACACTCCACATATGCTCAGTAAATATTTGGTGAATTGATGAAGAAGTTCAGTGGGTTTCGAAGCACTAGGGAAAATCTTACCAAAGTCCCTTTCAGCTCCTTGGCCTTTACGAAGATATTTTCTTTTATATTCCTCATGGTTTCAAGATTAATCAGGAAATACATTTTGGAGCCCATTCTCCTTTCATTCAGTTAGGAAATATTTACTGTGCCAAGCATTTCGCTATACAAAGAATAATGAGACAGCAGATTGATTATCCAATGGTATAAAGTGACATGAAAATGAATACGTATAATATAAACCGAGATCAATCAAGCTACTAAGAAATCTACTATTGTTGCCTTGTACGAAAGAGGTCAGGAGTAAAAAGAAACGAAATCAGTGATGAGGACAGAGAGAAGATCACATTTGCTATATGCCAATGAGTCAGATATTGAGTTCTATAAACTAAAGCAGAAAATACTACAATAGTTTTGTTTCTCAACCGCATATAATGACGCCTCCAAACATGACAGTGACAGGAGGGATTTTTTTTTTTTTTGCATGTCATAATGTTATTACAACCCGAAAGTCAAGTATTATTCAATTCAAGGACACCACTTCTGAATGCCTTGTGTGATTCGATTATGTACAATTGTATTTTATCATCATGCAAGGTGAAGTTTAAGTAGAACTGTAATAAAATAGATGTTCTCTCAATTTCCCCTCATTCTCACAGCTGCCACCCTATTCTCTGCCAGTTTCCACCTCACCTCCTCCATCATCTCCTTCCTTACCTGTGGCCTATGATTCCCCATTGCTCTCTGGTCTCTGATACAAAGAAAATTCTACTAATCCTCTACCAACACACCAGCCTGTTCACTGGACCTCAATCCCCTTACTCAATACCACTTTTTCAACCTACCTACCCATTTGAAAAACCTTTCCCACTGGCTTCTATTCTCCAAATGCTACCAATTCTCAAACTTGAGAAGCCCATCTCCTCCATGAAGCCCTCCTCTCCAGCCACCCTAACCTACAATAATCTCATCTTTTTCTGACCACCTACTATAATATTTACTGCCTTTGCTGGCTATTTGTACTTTTTATATACCACCTAGAATTGCTATTTAACCTTTTATATATCTGGGTCTTAAAATCTTCCTAGCTTGAGTATTGAATTTTTTATATATGGCTAATGGAAGGAGATTTGACTTTGTGTGGTAAACACACAATGCAACTTACATATAAAATATTATTGACTTATATACTTGAAGCCTATATAATTTTACTAACCAATACCACCCCAATAAATTTAATTTCAAAAAGAATATTGAATTTTTTAATGCAGTGGTTCTGGCTTTCATTTCTTCTCTCGCCCTTACTCTTAGATAGCAATGGTGTTGCCAGCAGAAATAAGCAGTCCCACATCTCCAGCATTCTGCTGCAAGCAAACATTCATCCCCACGGTGTCACAGGAAAGAGACAGGCACCGGTTAAACTGATGACCAGGTCCTTTACGGGTAAAACATAGATTCTTCTACATTTAGACCAACAACTTTAGGTGTTGGTATGTCTTGTATCAAGAGAAAATCAGTAGGTACAAATAGTCTCCAAGATAAGTCAGTTTTTCATGTTGAATAAAGAAAATGAAACTTCCTTTGACTAAATAGTTACATATCTGCAAATGATTTTTATAGACCAGAAGTATAATTTCTATTTATTGATAATTTCTATAAAATTTAGCCAAGTAGTCTTTGGATAAGGCCTCTGGATTAAGGGGAAAAAAATAGTTTTCCCTCTTACCTGCAGGAAGCAGTCTGCCATCCTCTATCTCAATTTCATGAAAGTTAGCGTTAACTCCACAAACTTAGATTTGGGGTAGATCACCTGTAATTTTAAACAATTTCCTCCACACTCACAATGCACAGAGTTCTTCAGGTTACTGCCCTAAGGTCTCGTCTCTACTCCTCCATCTCTCTCCTCTTTCCTCCACTGTCACTTCTGTATAATCTAGTTCCCCGTGACAGTTATATTCTGCTGCCCTTAAGCAAATGTCCTGAGTCCTTCAGGTGGTGGTCGCTGATCTCCAGGGCGCATTGTTCTCATCTCTCCTCCGTACTCACTTCACGGCGGCCATACTGGATTGATTCCAATTCAAAGATGCCATTTCATTTGCAACCTCCAGGCTTTCACTCCTGGGATTCCCATCACACGGAATTCCTTTAGCCCCATCCTCTGCATCCTAACTCTTACTCCTCCTTCTAATTAAATGTTATTTCTTCAGGAAGAACCTCCTCGGAAAGTTTAGTTTCCCATGATATCGTTTCCACTGACAATGATGAAACTTCTTTGGTAATCGTCAATGTAAATAATTTGTCTAAATGTCTAGAGCCTCGCTATGTTTAAAGACCCCATGATAAGAGAGGCAGCGGCTGTCTTAGTGATTGTTGCACCTCAGCAAATTGCCTATGTGTCCTGGCACATAGTTCATGCTCAAGAAATTTGTCGAATGAATAAGTGAGAGTAGGGGCATTGGAGCTAGAAGACTGTAGAGCCCATTTTTGCTTACTGTGACCCTGAACAGATCTCACTGATCCTCAATTTCCTAACATTTAAAAAGGGTATTATCACCAACCACTTTTAGGATATTGAAAGAGCCAAAGGATATATGGTCAGCCAAAGAGTTTATAAGTTGGAAAAGGTTTATATAAATTGGTAGTTATTTTTAATTGAATAGCCATAAAGTTCCTTCAGCTATGTATAGCCAATACTTACTGGGTAATTGCTATTGCTAAAAGTTTACGTGCATCACTTCATATAATTCTAACTTATACAATACTCCTAGGAGGTCCATATAATTATTAACCCACTTAATAGGAGAGGACAATGAAGTCACAGAATATTATGTGATGGAATTGGGATTCAGTTCAAGTCTGTCCCCAAGGCCCAAGTGTGACTACTAGACAAGCCTGCCTTCCATTACTATATATTTCTCCTCTATTTCGTAGAAGAAGAGCTTAGCTTTCACAGAAGGTAAATTATATCTCTTCCCAGGAGTCTATATGTAGATGCAAATAAACTAGGTGATTTTACCTTTCAAATAAGTGAGAGGAATCCAACACTTTAGAACATCTTCATCATCATGGTGACCATTTGTTAAACACCCCGAGTACCAGGATAAGCTCTGTACAGTTACCAACCCTAAACTTCTTATAATCTTCACGACACAAGGTGTTGGTAGGGTGAGATTCCTTTCTGGAGGCGCTACAGAAGAACCCATTTGCTTTTCCAACTGCTAGAGGGCACCTACATTCCTTGGCCTGTGGGCCCCTTCTTCCACCTGCAAAGCAATAAGTTTTCACCTCTCTGACCATCTTCCTTAGTGACATCCATCTGACCAGAGCTAGGAAAGGATCTCCACCATTCATGACTCGTGTGACTAGACTGGGGCCACTCTATAACCTAAGACAATCTCCTCATATCAAGATTCTTAACTTAAACACACCTTCAAAATCCCTATCACCATAGAGAGTAACAGCCTCAGGTTCCAGGGATTAAAATGTGGACATTTTAACGTGGACATAAAATGTGGACTCCACCTCACCTCCTAAAACTCTCTGGGAAGAGGAGCAATGTGTCACTAATTCTCAAAGCATAAGGACTGAATGGAAGCACCAAAACCGAAGAGAGGGGGCCTAGGAATTAGAAAGAGAGCAAGAGCAGGAGCTCCTTGCAGCCCAAGTCCTGGCCTTAGGAACCCCACATCCGGCCCACAGCCAAGGCCTCCAGACAGCACCTTACAGTTCTGTAGCTAGAGAATGAGGTACCAATTTTTAATTTCCTCTATTATTTTCATGTTTAATGTTTAACTCACATAACTCTGTTTCTAATAAATAGAGCAAACAGATTAGATTTCTATATAAATTTGGGAAATAGCTGTGACGAGTAGAAAGAACGAAGGCTTTGGACTCAGATGGACATGGGCTTAAGCTTGTCATTTGCATGCTCTGACACTTATTGTGAGACCTAGAGCAGGTTGCCTAACCATCTTGCATATAAACCAGGGTGGATTATTCACATGCAAGATAAATTAAACTACATTAAATATCCCAATTCATCATATCCAGCATAAAAATATCTTTAATAAGAGTCCAAGGACAACTAGATGAATGCTTCCCAGAAACCTTAAACTGATTTAAATCACAAAATATTCTGTAGTCAAAAAACATGCCACCATTTCTTCCGCTAGTGCTAAAAAAAAGAAAAAAAATAGGAAAGAAGAATTTGGGCAAACAAATAAATATTTTAGAAGCTGATTGGTGTTTTCTGGTTCTGATCATTCATAAACCCAAAAACAAAGTGAGCCTCATTGTACGGCTCTTATAGAAATGGCAACTATTCGTGATAATCTTCTCCCAGTTAAACTAAAGGTTATAATTCTATACCACATTTCTGAAACCCTCATCACCACCCTCTTCTCAGAAAATGGCATCCCCTTCTGTTTCACAGCTTATAGAACCTGCCAGGCCTGAAGTCCTCCCCAAACCTGAGTCCTCCCCTGACGTCTCAGGAAGAGCCTCGCTACCATGCTCCTTTCCAAACCCCACCTGTCTACCTGTCCCTTTACGCGCTTAGTGAACAAATACTTAGGCATTGGGGTTACAAATATGAACAGCAAACAATTTCTGGCCCAGAATGACTCAGTCTCTTAGAGGAAATGGACACAGCAATAAAATATTGCACAAGTAATATTCAGCATGTAAGAAGATTAAACTATATCCATCTGTACAGCTAGATCTCCAAGACATAATGTTATGTGAAAAAATCTTGAAATATTCTATTTGTGTAAATTTAAATACACACACATTGCTGTGGTATGAATGTCTGTGTCTCCTCAAAATGCATATGTTGAAATCCTAACCCTCAAAGGTGATGGCACTAGTAGATGAGGCCTTTGAGATGTGATCAGGTCATGAGGGTGGAGTCCTCATTCGTGGGATTAGTGTCCTTATAAAAGAGGCCCCAGGGAGCTCCCTAGCACCTTCCACCATCTGAGGACATAATGAGCAGTCTGGGACTGGGCAGAGGGCCCTCACCTGACCACACCGCCATTCTGATCTCAGACTTCAAGTCTCCAGAACTGTGAGCAATATATTCCCACTGCTCATAAGCTACGCAATTCGTGGTATTTTGTCATAGCGGCTAGAAAGGACTCAGGCATGCATGAACATATGACACACTGCTCAAGCACGCAGGTAAGAGGATATTAAAGCGAATTAGAAGCACGCACACTAAATTCATGGTAGTAGTTAGAACTTCAGAGGAGAAGAGCCGGGAAAAAGGATCCAGGAGGTCACAAAATGCATGTCAACTTTACTGTTAATATCATGTGACTTTTATGTAAAGAAGGCCGGCAGCGAACATTTTGTAAAATTATTAACTATCAGTTTTGCGTAAGAAATCCTCAGGTGGTTCTTATTCTTTATACTTTTCTGTATTTTTATAAGTAGTTCAAATTTAAATAGAAAATTTCACTTTGGTCCAGTGAGTGCTGTACATGGTACATACAAGGTACAAAGGTGCTAGAGTAGAAGAATGATTCTCTCTATCGTGTTTCAGACCACTGTGCTCCGCTGCCCAGCCACTGCCCTACCGTGGTCAATGTCTACAAACATGGCCAAATGTCCCCTGGCCAACAAAAGGAATCTGCCAGCAATTACTCGCTCAAGCAACTTCTCCATCTATCCGCTTTCCGTTCGCAACAAAAACGTCTTAGAAGAACTGCCTACATTTGCTGTCCTTCATTTCCTCACTCACACCCAAACCCATCGCAATCTGGCTTCTGCCCCACTGAAATTGCTTCCACCTCCTAACTGCTGAATCCTTTCAGTTCTCATTTTATTTAACCATGAAAAGCACTTAAGATAATTGAGCAAGTACTGGAAAAGTTTCCTTCCCTTGGCATCCATGCTACTACTCTTGGCTGCCAACCCTTTTACCCCCTCGTACGATCCTTCACTGACTCCTTTGCAGGTGCCCCCTCCCTGGTATAGTCACTTAATTGTAATCTATCTCTTAGTACTCCATTCCAAGCTCTGTTCTCTCCCTAAGTGACCTCCTCTGCTCTTGTGGCTTTACCTGCAATCCACTGGCTCCTAAATCTGTATCTCTAGCTTCTTCTGAGATCTGGGTACACACTTTCGGCCACAAGCTGGCTTTCTCTTACTCTGGAACAGTAGTACAGAAGTATCTCAAGCTCAGTAAGTTCCAAAGCAGCCATATCCTCAAGAATTCTCACTGAAGTTTGCAGCTACACACGGGGATGTCTCGACTCTTGCTTTTCTTGCCTTATTCCAATGCTTAATGATGTATTAGTTTTACCTGCCACATCTCTCTTCTGCCTGCCACACTGCTTTAATTCAGGTCTCCCATCTACATTGTCTGTACTACTGTTCCAATTAGTCCCCTTGACTTCTGTGAAGCTACCTTCATCATTTCTTTCTAAAACACAAGTACTATCACTCCCTTGCTTAACACCCTTCTATGGCTCTCCACTGCCTGCAGATTGTAATTCAAACTCCTCAGTCAGAAATTCAAGGGTCTGAAACAATCGACCACCATCTACCCTCCCAGCCTCGTTTCTGGATGCATCTCTCCATATCACCAGTAAACAGTCCACATGGACCTTCTCACCATTCCCTAAACGTGGCTTGAATCTTCACACAAATCTGAGTCTTGGCACACGCTGTACTTTACACCACTGAATCCCTTTCTCTCTGCTCCACTAGATAAGCCTCAACACATTTCATGACCCAGTTGAGATGACATTTTCCTCCGCCTGAACCTCCCTACGCAGGTAGTTATTCCTGTACCTTTGCTCCCGTAGGACTTTGCATGTGCTTTCATTTTAGCACTTAAGTCACACTGGTCTGTTACTTGTCCAACTGTCTCTGTCTCCCCTAATGGACAGCAAGCAGGAGCTAGGTTTTTGTAATAGTGTCTTCATTCAACCAATAGTTGAGAGCCTACTGTTGGCAGGCCCTGTTCAAAGCATATGGGATTTATAGTGAACAGAATAGCCAATCTCTACATTCACAGAGTCTAAACTTCAGAGGGTTGACTGGGAATCAGTAACCTGAGGCCTGATTTGAAGATGTTTGTTTAGATTGTCAGAAAGGCCATGTAAACTCAGAATGTTAACACATACTACCATGGTGGCCTTTGCATGTCACCCTTAGCTCATCATTTCCAACTTGATCTCATCTCTCGCTACTTTGCAACCCCACAGGCAGACACCTAAATGTGCACAAACCATGAGCCTTTAAAAACTTAAGGCTCAGGCTTTTTTGATGAAAACTATCCTTTCCTGGGAAGGCCTAGAGGTTATGTAATTACCCACTGTAGTTGGGTAGCTGGGGTTGGCTCAAGTTCCCTACAAATTAGCAGGTGTCAGACCCACACTGCATGGATTCATGAAACAGAAATAACAGATGAGCTTTCTGTGGCTGAGTCAGAAAATGCCCATATGTTAGCGGTGGTAACCTATATTATATACCCATTTTAATGTATTAGGCACTAGCTCATGTGTGTCTCATGAAATCTTTGGGTATCTGTAGACAGGGAGAGTGTGGCTTCTTTGGAATTGGCACTACCATCATGTGTGAAACAGTGAAAAACTCAGAATGCAGACAGAGTATGCCAGAAACAAATCAGGACAAAGCAGAGTCTGAACGATGCAGAAAAGTTCTCAAGAGGGAAGAGAACAGCCACAATTGGCCTAAAGCACTGAGGAGGAATGAATTGTTAACAACAGCACTGTAAGGTAGCATTACCTCTGTAACACTTGATATTTGCATAAACGATCACATAAATATATATATGGAAGTTACCTGTTGATGAAATTACACATTGTTGATCGTTCTTTGTTAGACTTTTCTCCCTGTGTTAGCTAAGGATAAATAGAAATGCCTTCACAGGAGGTAGCTGGGATCAAACTTTTTGGGTTTGACACTGCTATTTCTAACGTGGTTATTATTTAACAAAAAAAGAAAGCAGTTACGTTTTACTAATAATTATTACACATACTTGCTATAAGTACAAGCATAGAATTTGTAATGAAATCTATAAAAACGAAAGTGCATGCTCAAAACTTGTTACAAGTAGGGATATGAGACCCAAACACTTTGGAAATTGCTGACCCAGACACGACATGCTGAGCAATGAGTTCTAAAGGAGAGAGCAAAGACAGATTTATGACCTTAGGCAAAACAGGAAAAAAAAACAGTAAATAAATTTAAAAAAAAAAAAGAGAAAGAGGCTGAGAGAATAATGCCAGATTCCACAAAGACGTGATCAAGAGTTTGTTGGTCACTGGAATAACTGTGTTATGGTTTTTTCTGAGTGTAGGGACCAAGGACAGAAGATGTGACGTGGCTATTTCCTTATCTCATTTCCCTGCTTAACCCCCCCTGTCATTTCTCAGTGCCAAATCCTTAATAATAATAAAACTCGAACTCTCAGCCATCGACCTTGTGTCTGCCCCTCCACTATTACCTCTCGTCACTCTCTTCTTTTGTTCCTGGATGTTCTTTAGTTCTTCGAGTGTGTTCTCTACACTTGTTCCTGTCTAGAGCTCAGTGTCATTCAGGGATCGACTTAATTTCTCCTCGCTTTAGAAATTCCTTTCTGACCCCTAAACCATATTAATTTTTTCCCATATGTTCCTATAGCATTCTTAACTCACTATTCTAAAACTCTCAGCATGCTGCTCCTGTACCCCTGAAGGTATTTCTTCCTTGCTGGCCATCTATGAGGACAGACAAGGTATCTGCATCCCCAAGCATCCAGCACACTGTGTGATTTATATAATGTACAGAACGACTATGCTGATTGGAGTGAAGTTGAGTGGAATGTGTCCTGAGACCAGAAATGTGTCCAAAGAGTGAGAGAGAAAAAGAATTTCTTGGAGTTCCCTAAGTGCTTGCTCCATTTCATGATGGCAGAATTATGAGGCTTACCTAATAGTTATAACACTATTTGACTGCACTTTATCAGTACATTTAAAGGCGCTTCATTACCCATTGGACAACAAATATTTGAGTGCCCCGGAAGTGTGCACAGTCTCTGTACTCTGGGTTGGCAGACACCAAACAATTAATGAAAACTGTATTCATTAAGGAACAGTACTGAAAGGATTCGCAACTTCTTCCGACAGGATGGAAGATGGCTGGGCTTCTCTGCTTGCAGAAATGTTACATAATCTCAGTTAGTCTTAGCAAGATTGTCTGTGCCCTGAGTCCACAGGGTGGGATGGAGAAACGATTCAGGATCGAGCCGTGGAGGGAGGAAGGGGGCAGCTAGGCAAGTGGAGGGCTCTCTGAATCAAAATCATGTCTTTGCATGCGATAGCATACATCCTTCAAAAACTTCCCTGCGCCGTGCACTTCCAAGGCCCCGTCTGCTCCACACCCTTACCTGGCTCCAGCTTGTCCACATCAGTCACTTCCATCAGCCCTTCAACTCAGGCTCAGGGGCAGGGGTGGGGGCCTGCAGGTTAATTTCACTGCCATTCAAACTCCGCAAGTATTAACCGTCCTTTTCCCAACCTATGAGGCTGGCTATCAAGGCTCCTTCTCCCACGCAAGATCACTTGGACTGGGCGCCAGCTTTGATCTTTACCTTGGATGTCATCTAGAAATCCATGCCCTTTAACTCCATGTACCACCAAACTGGGCAATAAGCACTGCCTCTGTTGAGCTGAGCCCAGCCCGCACCCCTCCCTACCCCAGAACAATATTAGGTTGCCCCAGACTGCCACTCTTCACTCTTCCCCAGCCCTGCCCTCCCTGGGCAGGAGAGTGGAGAAGGCTCTGTATGAATTAATAATCACGCTGGCAAATATCCCCAATCGTTAAAATTTCCCAATCGTTAGCTGTGTAAATATGGGCAAGTTGCTTAACACCTTTAAGCCTCAATTCATTTATCAACGAAAAAGGATATTCAAAACTATCTAGTGCCCCTCTTACCAGGGTAGCCCCCTAGTACTCCCAAAGATCGTCGAACTGAATTCTTTTGATCTTACCAGAGCAGACACCCAATTTCCTTCTCTTGTCTTGGAATACTAACTCCCCATCGCCGGAAGCTGAGCCCTTTACCTAGTCACCACAGTCTGAAGGCAGAGCCCGCTTCAGAGCGCAATTGACTCTGCATGTCCTTGGTCTCCCACCTCACCCCACGCCCACCTTCAGTCAGTACAAAGACCATCCATAGTGCCACCAGAATGTGCGAGATGTGCTTTCTCCCTGACTGGCATCGCTCCAAAACCGGCCAATCCAACCTACACCCTGGACAACTGCAATGTCTTCTCAACCGACCTCACCCCCTGAACGCTCTCCCTTCTTTGCATCTTTCCTTTTTAGCAAGACAAGACAGACTTCCAAAGGTGTCACTTTGATGATGCCATCACCTTTCTCAGAAATCTTGAATTGTTGCCGCCTGGATAAAATTCACATTTCTTAGACTCTCCCCAGTCTCGTCTCTCAGCCTCAACACTTCTCAGATGACCATCTACTCCAGTCAAACAAATTCCTTCATGCCATCCACGAAATGCTTCCTCAGAACCTCTCAAAACAGCAGTGCTCGTTCAAAGCCCAGCTCACAGCCCAGCTCCTCCGCAGGGTCCCCCAGTAGGTCACCCTGAGGTGGCCTTCTCTTCTCGCTGTGTCAGAGGACAAGATTTACCCCCTTCCAGAGGTCAAGTGCCCTCCCTCATGACTCACACCCTCCATTGCCCCCACATGCTCCCAACCTCACACTCCCCTGATTTCCCATCCTCAGGATCAGAGGACTTCTTCTCAGGCCAAAATAATTAAGAAATGAGCACAAGTCACATTTATCAGACCCTGTCAGGCACTGTGCTGAGTGCTTTATATACATTAGGTCAGTTAATCCTCAATGCAATCTGTACAAATGGGATTTCTTCATCGATTTACCATTCAATGTACAATCAATTATTCTAAGAGGAAGAATAATAAAAGTAAATACATATACACAAAATAAAGATATGCATGTGTAGATATAAAAAATATATACTATATCCATATAGTATTCTAGTATATACAAATATAGGATAATAATATAGATATATATATTTTTTTTTTCTTTGAAGGAGTATATAAAAGCTATCAAGGAAAGTAAATCAGAATAAGGGGCTTGAGACACAGGTGAGTTTACCTTAGATGAAGTCATCAGAGACATACTATTTTAACAGAGACCTGAATAAGCAAGGAAGCGTGCCAATGGAGTGTATGGGGCAAGAATGTTCCAGGCATAGACCATTCATAAAGAAACTAAACTACAGAGAGGCCATGTGGCTTCCCAAGGTCACACAGCAGCAGACACCATAATACCTGAACCCTAATTCTGACTCCAGAGTCTGATCTTGAGGCTTCATTCTACACCCACCATCCATGTTCTGCAGCAGTTCACTCTGCGAACCAGCTCTGGCTTTTGAAACTCTTTTATTCCCCATTAGCTGACAAGCATGGACCATTTATCTATGTGCCAGGCACGGATGTCAATAATATTCTCCTCTCCAATTTCTTCTCCAGCTATCGCAAGTTTCCCTGGTTTTACATCCATTTCCCACCAGTAGCTGCTGATTTCCTCCGTCGAGGACAAGCATCAGGATCCAGTGAAGGTATTTAGCAAGTGCCTTTGAAAATGAAGTAAGCTGGCATGCTTTATTTAATCAATACACAATTCAAATCATGTAGAATTCTGGGGTGGAGAAGGAAAACATGATTTAAAACTGAATCGCTGTACCCTAAACAACTAACATGCCTATATATTTTGAAATATCTACTAGCAGCATCTTTCCTATAGTAGGTAATTGGTAAATGTGTTTTAAATAGATGACTATTGAATAACATCTTCAAAACGGTATCTAAAACTCAGAACGAAGTTACATTAAGACTATTCCAATGATATTTATGAAAAGCTGCAATCTCTTACTCAGAGATCCAAGGATAAATGTAACTGTTCTAAATTGCAATGTTTCTAACAAACTATTTCTACAGTTCGATCTTCCCAGTCTGAAGATGTTGTATTGTCAGTATTTATCCTGACAGCTGAACAATTATTTTGAAAGTATTTTAATGACTAATTTTCATTTGTAATCTACATCTACAACTTTAATTTAACTATGAGGGTTTGTAGAATTTAACTACAAATCTGATACTTAAATCACACCAGAATTGCTAGTATTTATTATCTTCCAGCTTTGCAGTTTAGATGTATTGCCTTTTTAAAAACTATCTTATAATGCCTCCATCGAACATTGGGTTTATCCCATCAAGCCATGGTAGAAAAAATCCCTCACTCCCTTGTCCCTGCATATTGCTGCACTTTGCAGTTTCCATCCTCCTTTTTCCAAGTTTCTCAGTGCCTGGCTCTGAAGTCTCGTTGTTTTACACTTGTCTCCCAAGATTCCCCTCCCCACCACCTTCAAAGTAATGGCAGGCACCGGTGTGTCAGAGCCTGCACAACTCTGAGATCGCATTGGTAGGAAACTGTGATGACAACTGGACCACGAGAGGAGAGGGAATTGAGAGCAGATTGCAATAATCCTGTGAGTCTCAGTAGGAAGAGATTCGGGCCTCAGATTAAAGGGAGTTTGGAAAAACAGATAATATGGAGAGCGATTTAAGAATTCTTGGAAAAGATATAAGAAAGGTTTAGCAGAATCTGATTTTCATAAGTATTCACAGTATTAGATCAGGAATAACAATATTATGATAAATGATTGCAGAATTAAATTTAAAAATGAGAGTAATATTCTATTTCATTTTAAAAATCCTACACTAATTTGAAATGCCTCTGCCTTTACTGGAACGTTTGTTAAACTGACATTAGGAGAACTGGGCATTTTCAATTCCTTTATGACTATCTTTAAACAGAAGTTATTACTCACTTTGTACTTTCCAAGCTTCAAAATTATATTTGTTCTATGAAAAAAGTGCACGTCTTCATAGACTACCAGCATCATAAACTTTAAAAATCTTTAAAATGGCTTAGATGGTGTCACAATGTCTCTAAGTGGTTGACAGGTAAACCTATATTACAGATGGGAAAATTGAGAGAAGGCAGGAAGAAACTGGACAATAAAACAAATATAGAATTTCAAGCCTAGTTCTTTTGATAGCTTTATCTGTAAGACCCCCAATGAGAAAAAGGTCAAGTTCAATATCACTGCTTTCTCTGTATCTAATTGGAAAGGAATGGTACTTATACCAACTGGAAATCATTTTGCTTTTCAACACTGTCTCACTTGATCCTTACCTCTGTTATGGCAGCGACTATTTTAAAATACTCATGTCTAGTAATTTCTTTTTCTGCTACTCAACTATAAATATAGCAGGTCCTTGAATACCGTCATTACATTCAATGTCATTTTGTTACAACATCGATGGGAAAAAAAAAATCGATTCCCAGTTGTGGCCACTGTCTGTTTGCATATCCTCCCCCATGCCTGCATGGATTCTCTCTGGACTCTCTGGTTTCCTCCCACATCCCAGAGATGTACACGTGAGGTGAACTGGCGTGTCTATCTCATCCTAGTCCTGCTGAATGTGGGTGGACGGGTATGTGAATGGCCCTGGGAGGGAAGGGCATCCTGTCCAGTGTGGGTTCCCACCTGGCACCCTGAGCTGCTGTGACAGAGTCCAGGTACCTGCGACCCTCAATTGGAAAATTGTCTGACTGGTTTTAATTAATCTTTCTTAAATGATGTGTAGCTCATATTTATTTCAATGTTTAATACTATAAGTGTTTTGGGTCCTTATTTAGAAGTTTGGTAAGGTTTCTGTGACCAGATACATTCCATAGGAACTGGACTCCTGTTTATTTATATCGATTAGCCTGTGGTAAAGTTGGTTTCATTATATGTCATTTTGCTTACTTTCAGTTTCCAAGAACTTACTGATATAAGTGAGGACTTTACTGTACCTGGTGCATCCTCAATAATTATCTCTTGCATAAACAGCAAGCTCTCTGAAGGCAAACTCCACATCTCACTCAACCTAGTGCCAAGGAGTTTCCCTGTCTATATTTGTTAAATTAATCTCATTTCATCATTACAGAATCCATCCCCATAATCTACAAGTGGATGCAATGGCTACCATTTTTAGATATGAAGAAAAAGAAACAGCAACATTATACTCAGTGGTCATTTTCTTTGCTCTTACCTTTCTAAATTAAATAAAATTTCTCTAAATTAAACTTCTCTCCAA
Source organism: Pteropus medius (assembly GCF_902729225.1). Lineage (NCBI taxonomy): Eukaryota > Metazoa > Chordata > Mammalia > Chiroptera > Pteropodidae > Pteropus > Pteropus medius. The sequence goes on along the minus strand of NW_024349804.1, from coordinate 2,954,824 downwards.
ATTAACCTTGTTCTCAGAACTGAATTTGACAGTGCTGTTTTTGAAATGTCTGTTTATTATTTCTATATTAATTGGTTGTGTGTGTGTTTTTGTTTGGGGGCTATTTGTTTTGCTTTGTCTTGTTTTGTTTTGTTTTTCAGATTCACTGCAGATACAACAAGGTGACCCGAGGATCAGTTTTGTGCAGTGATGGAATGAGTTGTACCACAGAAGCAAATCTCTACTCTTGGGGTATAATATAAGATACTTTTATTCATTCACCTCATTCACCACATCTCTAGAGCACTTACCATGTACAAAACATAAAAGGTATGGGCTAGACCAAATTGGGGTAAGTATTTTTCTTACGCTAGTCTAATGAAAATTCATTAAAGTACAAAAAGTTACAACCCAAAATAAATTCCCTGGCAGAATGTCTGTTCTGAGATGTAGATCAGTTTAATAATTGCGTGTGCTATCTTCACCTAATTTTATTATGAAAATCATGAAGACATTTGGAAGTCATATCTTCTCTTGTAAAAAAAAAAATCATATTTAGGGGCATTCTTCGGGATACCTTAGCATCTGTAAACATAATGGGCAGATGGCATTACAATGAAGACAGGAGAAAGAGAGCATGAGCATGCATAGTCATTAGACCGCAGTGGTTACTATATCAGTCAAATCTGATTTTGAGTCCCACTTGGGCTGTAGGTAATGTCATTTCTTAAATAAACTCCTTCACTCAAAAGATTCTTCAGAATATTAGGAAATATTGACATCTGGAGATAAAAGTGCATTTTTCCTCCAAAACCTTTTTAAAGTAAAGACCTATAAAATAAAAATGCCAGTTCTAATTCCCTAAAGACTTTTTACTCTCTATTCATGAGCAGATGCTCCTTGAATACATGGGGATGGGGGCACATTTCCTAAAGCCGATCCAAATTTCAGGTAACCAAAACATTACGAACCATTGTTGTAATATGCTTTGACTACTTATTTTTACCTAATAACTGGGGTAGAATATGTAGGGGAGAGAACTTTCTAAAAGATCAGTAACATATCCACAAGGTATTTAAACTGACAACCTATTTCCAATGGGAGAGCCATCCAGGAACACTGGCTATGTTCGTTCGGGAACAAGAATCAGCCCTTAAGATGGACACGGAGGCCAACCGCTCAAGATGGCAAAGCCTATATTTATAGCCCCGTTCAAGTGATTCCTTAGATTGTTGGAGTGCACAGAAAACTAGTATGTTTAAACACTGAGAGTCTCTTCTTTTTCAGATTTTCTAATGCTACGGGCATATGTATGCATGTAGAACAGCCAATCGTGAAGAGATGGGGCCACGGCGATGAGAGTAAAAGGGCTAAAAACCTCATCTCATCTCAGCCCTGCCATGGTTTCCACATCCCTCCCGATTCCCTCCCAACGCAGCCTGATTCTCTCTGTGAAGTGTGATAGGAAAGAAAATGCACCTAAGAACATGGATGTGCATACACTGAACGATAGCTCAGATTTTTAATGTTTCCATTCCTTTCCACAGCCACTGCTGTAAATACGAAAGCATCTATCATCAGATGAGGATAATGATGAAGATGATAGTAATCATGGGGGCCTTGGTGGTGGTGCCATTTATGCTCTGGGTTGGGAAAGGTTAGGAAGCGCCATTCTCTGTAATGTGAACTCAGAATAGTATGGACAATCACCAGCATGATGCAGAGGGAGGACTTAGCTAATCGTCCCACTCTTTTATCTGGAGGAGAACCAGGAGAGGTGATAATCACACACCGGGGGCCCCTTGGACTATCCATCCTGGAGCTAATAGGTCTGAAAAGTATTTAGGATGAAGGAGAGACGTGGCAACAATCCAAAGACAACACTGACTGCTGCTCGAAATACACACAAAACACTGGGCACTCATTAAGCCCTTCTTCAGAAACATATAAACTCGCATAGCCATACATTATAGATGCAAGAACGTGCACGGTTCAGAGGATGCCATCTTGGTGGTGTGTTACTTTCCTGGTTAACCTGGCCCACTGAATGGAAAAGAAAGAAAGAAAGAAAAAAAAAAGTCACTTCTGGTACTTGACAAGCAATCAAATGTGAATTGTAATTTTGGTTGTTTGAAGGGTCTACCACTGAGCAATGTGGTTTAAATTCAATAACTATGTTTTAAGGATCTACCATGTTGTGAAGCGCTGTGTCAGTCATTCGTAGAGGTACAAAAATGAGTAATTCATGTATGGTACTTGCCATCAGGAGTTATGATTTAAAAGTGCAAATAAAATAAATATTCATAGTTTATTTTGCCTTGTCATTCAGATATAGGTCAAAAAAAAGGAAAATGATCTCTGAAAATTCAAAGCATAATACTTTGAGGAGGAGGCAGGGAGCAATCAGTAAGGCTGCATGAGAAAGACATTGTATTTGAATTAAGTCTTGAAGGATGTGTTCGATGTTTAACATCCAACCATGTTCAGTGGGTAATGTTGGAGCAGAAAGTTCATTCTAAGCAGTAGGTATAGCATGAGATATGTTTGGGGACTAAGGGACAGTCCAGCATAGGCGTAGACCTAGAAGAGTCATGGAAGATAATGTTGGGATGGAGGACTTTCACCATACTGTGAATGCCTTAACTATCAAGCTAAGAAAACAGTATTTTTAGTTCTGTAAGGAATGAGAAAGTATTAAGAGATTCTGCACAGAAGAATGACTGAATCAGGTTTTAGTAAATTTATTTGGTTATGAGTGGGGAGTGGCACTTAATACAAATAGGAGACAACCATGGTGGCCTGGGCAATGACGATAAGAACATAACCTTGAGTGTCCGATGGAAAATGGAGGAGGATCTGGACAGAAAAACTAGAAGAGAATAAATAAGACTTGGTGACTAATTCCACAAAGAAGGGAGGAAACGATGAAGGTGGGAAGTTTCATAGAGAAGGAAACACTTTTGCTTTATTTTTTAACTGCATGCTTCAAGAAATAAAGGCGCCATTAGCAAAATCTGAACAACAAATTGTTCTTAAAAGAGAGGATATCTTTTCTGACATACTGACTTTGAGGTGCTGATAAAACTTACTGGTGAATCTGACCGACAAGGCATGAAAATGTCCATCTGGTACTTTGGAAAGAGACTGGGCCAGAGCTATACACGAAAGAGACCTCTGCATCGAGCCAACATGCATCAAACCTACAGCTTGATTAGGGAGAGACTATGTAGAGAGAAGGAAGAAAAGACATAACTTTGTGAAAAGTTGCACAAAATGGACAAAAGGAAAAGTAAGGATCAGGAAAAGATCTGAGACAAGTAGGAGGAAATAGAATAAAGCAGCGTCAGAAAGCAAGGGAGTAGACTTCATTCAACAATCATCTGTTGTTGAGCAAGTATTACACGTCAGGCTTCATGTAGATGCCAGGGATACAGTGATGAGCAAAACACAACAGCTCTGCTCTCACAGGGTTCCTCATCTTCTAAGGAGTGTCGGTAAACAGAAGAAGCATTGCAGTGAGCTCAGGACCATGTGAACTGAGGAAAGACCAGCAGAACCTTTAACCGAATGACCACTTTTGAAAAAGAGATAGGATTTTCAATGCCCAAGCGTGAGGAAACTTGTAGTGACAGGTGTAGTTATATAACCTTAAAACCTTTTTAAGGATGATAAAGGCCCGCTGAACAAATTAAACACTCATTCTTCCTCCCTCCATATCTTCTCCCCACACACTTGAATCTACTTGAAATAGTCCCTAGAAGGGAGGCCATTAAGTAAACAAGCATACTCTGCTATGAAATATTGAAAAGCAATATTATCCTCAGGTTTCAGAAATCAGTGGGGACAAGGAAAACAAATAAAAGGACAAAAGAGAACAAGAAAGGACCATATACTTTAAACCCAGAAATGTATCTTTAAAAGATGCAACTACTGTTCTGGTCTACAATTTCACAGAAATCTTGCATACACATTTTATATTGCATAGCTCATTAATTTCAAAACTGCCCATAGTCGTATTTTATGAAACTTTGCATGAACATTGGCCAGGAAAAAAAGCACAGCAAAGGGGGGAGGGTTGTTGAATTCTAATACTTCATCATATCATTCGTTAAGTACCTTCCCACTTTTAACGACATAAACAGAATAATGCCTTGTGCAAGAAAAAGCTTTTCCTAGAATCAGAATAAATAGATTTGTCAGTATTATGCTTATAAAATTACTAATTTGAGTTTGCCTTATCATTAATAAACAAAAAAGTTGGAGCCACGAGATATCCATCAAAAAACCATTCAAAATTGAAGAGATTTTTCACTCTACTATTGTTGCTTCCCTAGCTCAGAGCTTCACAGGTAAAATGTGAAACTCGCCCCATTCTCTCTGAAGGGTAAGGAAAGACTGAAGAAGGAGGCAGACCCCCCAGATGGGTAGGAAGCAGGTTTAATAAGCAAGGGAATTTACTTAGGAGGCTTGCCTTGGGCGGCCACAGGACAAGCAGATTTCTGCCTCTGCCTAGCAGGATCTTAAAGGTTTATGTAAAGGCCTTAACTGGGTTCAGTCACATATACCGTCCAAACGGTCTCAGCAACACATTGCCCTTTCAAGCCTGCATCCTTGAAATCGGCTCCAGCTATGGAAACCGTAGGCAAGATACACATTCCGAGGACGTGGGAGGGGGTAAGGAGCCACCAATCACCCAGGTCCATCTGGAGGGTCAGGTCTTCCTGATGACCTTCTCCAACAACTACTGAAACACACATTTCCCTCCCGACTCTTGTAGATTACATCATATAACATCTGCCATCTCTAAGTTAGAGGACACAAATTAAAGACACCAATGACTAATTTTGTAGGGTTTTTTTTTTTCTTTCTGACCTTATTTCTTATTCTCTTTCAAATATACTGTTGAATTATTATCTATCTTTCCACTGGTAGCAGGATTATGTTTGATTCTATAGCATGAGAGCAAAATAATGGGTTTAGACAATGACATGAAAAATATATCCTGGGCAGGCTTTTGATTTAATGTGGAAGCTGAGAGAGGTGGGGTAAAAGTAAGCACTGCAATTGAAAAGAAACTTCTCTACTCCTAGGTACTTATTTACAACGTATCCATCTTTTGTACTCTGTAGCATATACAACGTTTCAACTACAGTGACTTGGAAGTCCGGTTGATCAGATAGCAGACTAAAAACATTACCTGCTGAAAGGAGAGTAGGGAATGAACTTTTTAGCTATATTATTTTAAAGGTCTAGCAAAGCAACTTGACACTGTTCCTATGTTTTCTACATCCCACCCACTTTCCTTGCCCTGTAGTTTTTTCCTTCGTCTCTCGGCAAACCATTTTTCATAGTACCTACGCTCTAGCATCAAGTCATAATAAAACACACACATGTGCAACCGTGCACACACACACCCACACACAGTTGTCCAATGTCCGATTTCCCTCTCATCTTCATACATTCTTCTCAGTCTTATCCTCTGGTTTAATTTTATTTAATTTTTGATTAAGTCTTTTTATAAAACTCCATCTAAGGAGTACCATCACAGTCACGTTGGAAGCTATGCAAAAATCACAATTATTTGAAAGAAAAGGAGATGGGGAACTATCATTTTAAAACAAGGACTGAAAATACAGGACCAACCTTTAAAGCTGGCGATCCTTTCTTATCCCAGGATTAGTAAAGAGCATCTTATATCTGAACACAAATAGCCAAAGTACTTTAGCATATGTTTGGTGAAAATAATATAAGCTACATATTTGGGGATCATTCTCTAATATTAACTTTGAAACAATAACAATAAGAATGACAAAAAAAAAAAAGATGCTCCAGACTATTTCTTCTTTATTCTCCCAATATATGACAATGAACTCTGAAAACATGTGAATATAATTCAAGAAACAGGTGTCAAATCAATTCAAGCCAGAAAACTCTTCTCTTCTAGTCTCATCTTACCCAGGATATAAACCAGCATCTTTCCATTCTCCAACGAACAATGAACACATACTGATTCTCGATATGGTACCAAAAGTTTTTTTTTAATGTATCACACTACCCAGATGTGATTTCGTTTTTCTCATTTTCTAACAAATAGCGATTTCAGCCACCTGTGGCCCTGTGACTAGGCTGGACATGCTGATTCAACCCCATCTGGCCAATTAAAGGCTAGGCACGACCAAAATGCTGTTTTCATCACAATGCCAAACAATTTAAGCCACCTAGTTGCACAGACTTATGTCCCTATAACCTGATCTGTTTATAAGTTGTGCATGAATGCAGTTCCTAATAGGACGGCTAGCTCTTTATTCTATTCTTAGTCAAAGGATCTGTTAAGACAGAGACCCTATGAACTCAACAACTACTCAGCCCTCCACTTACAATGCCTTTCTGGAAAAATTCAATCTCTTAAAGATTAGGAGTATCCTTCCTAAGATATATTCTAGATATTCCTTGGTTTCCAATGAGTGGAAGCTGTTACCATAAATGAAACCAGAACTAAACATCAGTACAAGACAAATTCAGGGCTTTAAAGGTAATTAGTCATATTGGTTTTTTTCCAGCCTATAAAGGACCTAGACTTTTATCTTTAAAATTCTCATTCAAATAAGACTAATGTCTTCCCATTTGCAGTGACCTTAACTATTTATTGGAGAGAAAGGAAAAAAGAGAAAGCATCCATTTTTCAATGTCCAAATTAGAGTGATAGACTCAAATCAGTGAAGGAACTCCATCTCCTTGAATACAAACAGAATGTAGAAATACTTTCCTTTCAACTTTACATCCCTCGGATCCAAGTTTTTCATGCTGTAAATCCAAACTGTGCTGTGGCCATAGCTGTGACCCCTCATCTTACATAATTTGAGAAACGTCCAGCCCACTATACTCTCATGGCCCCTACAACACCCTTCATTCTATTTATGGCTCCTCTGAAAAACTGTACACATCAAAGCCACCTAATGACAAATCCATTCAACCGAAGACACAGCGTCTGCGGAGTAGGGGTCTCGTCCCCTATGTCATTACAGGTCTCACTAAACTCATCAGAAGAGGTCCTTTCCCTCCTTTCGCAGAATGCACGATACTCTGAAGGCCCAGCAAGCACCTTGCACAAGAGTGCCCAGCACCTCTCCAAGGTTGGACTGCATATAAATTATTCCCAAGTGTCACTGAGGACCGTTCTCTCTGAACGCTCTAAACTTAAACTGACAATCAGAGAAGACATTCGCTCCCGCTGAAGCATCTGGTCTGGGAAACATTCGCCTGTATGTTAGGGGAGAAAATAGAGTTTTAATAAAATGTTTGGGAGCATAAAGGAGAAGTGGAGGAAGAGGATCAATACTATTTCAGCTTATTTATCCCCAGGTGTTAGCGGAAGGAAGTGTGTGATCTGAAGTCATCTGGCAGATGCATAAACAACATCGGAAATTTTCAGAGAAGGCAAAAGTAGGCGCACGATCGCAGGGGACCCTGCCACCGGCGAGTTTCACACACACTTCAAACATCTCCTCCCCGACCTGGACCTTGCGTGCACTCCGTCTCCTTCGCTCCCCCACTCCTGCCGCTCCCACCTCCCCTTCTCAGTCCCGCCTGGGTGACTGTCTGTCATGCAGCAAAGGCAACAAGCGTCCCCCAGCCGAGGAAGGGGTCCGGGTCTCGGCTTGCGAGGGAAAGAGGGTGGAAGCCGAGCGCCCGTTCGCATGCTTATTGCATCCTACCGCCTGTGGAGCTCGCCTCCTCCAGCTGAGCCGAAATGCTTTCCACCCTTCTCACATTCATCTTTAGGGACGCAGGGTGCAGGAGCGGGACTCGAGAGTCAACCGTCTCCGGCTCCGGGGCGTCTGTCGTTGGGTCGGGCACCAGAGCGCACTCGCTGCTCGGCCCAGGGGCGTCCACGGCGCTGGGAGCGAGAGAGAGCGAGCGAGCGAGCGATGCGGCGGCGGCGGCGGCTGCGGCGGGGCGCGCGGAGCGGGCTGCAGGTGCGGGCAGAGGCCGGCGGGGGGCGCCGCGGGCGCGGCGCGGGGCTGGGCAGCGGGGGTGGCTGAGGCGCCCGCGCGCTGGAAGCCCACGCTGGGCTCCGCGTGTCCGAGAGCGAGAAGCCCCCTCCCCTCGCCTGCCCAAGCCCCGCGCCTGACACCTGCTGCCGAGTCACCAGATGCGGAGCTGGCGCGATGGAGCAGCCAGACCCCAAAGCGACTGGAGGCAACTTAGGGCCGCACAGGGCTCCCTCCGAGAGTTGCCAACAGGTTACCAGCGGCACCTCCGGGACCCCTTCTTGGGGCACACAGCCCCTGGCTCTAGCGGGGGTCTCCCTGCCCCTCCCCCTGCCACCCCCTTTCGCAAAGAACGTGCTGCTGGACTTCCCCGGGACTCAAACTCGCACACCTAGGCTGAGATGTCGCTGCACAGTTAGGCTGAGTTCGGAAGACACCAGAAGGGAAGCGCAAGGATCTGTCCTTCTCCAGAACCAGGCAGAGCGCCAGGAACTCCTAGACAGGAAACTTCCCCAACTGAAGCTAGAACCAGTCACGCGACTCGGCCAGGTGCTGGGAAACGCTGGCTCTTCACACCAGGGTGCGTGGGCCAAGGCCGAGGGGAGACGAGGTGGAGGAAAATTGGAAAGCGTTTTGGACAAGCATCCATAAGGAAGGTTTTGTCTGAGGTCTCTAGCAGCTCTACCCGGACATAATGCTAACCGACCCCATGGGCATTCATCACACCGTGTTATTTGCCCTCTTAAGCAAACCAAGGACGGGAATGTTTGGGAAGATAAGGACAAACCAATAAGCCACTTGTGACCATAGTTACTTCCTGAGAAAACCAAAATTAAAATGCGTACGTCTGTGTCCTCTAGACTTAAGTGTCTCTTTTGAGAAGAAAGGTCAGGTCGACCAGTTCTCCTCTGAGAAACCGAAATAAAATTCCCTCCTACTCTCAATTGTGTGGTCAATTGGCCGTGACTTAGGTTTAAGCCATTTCTAATTGATTGCAAAACCATCCATTCAACCTGTGCCGCCGCCCTTTCCGCCCCCCACACACATCCTTACACACTCACTGTCAGCCTGTGAAATCTTGCCCCTTACTTCAAGAAGGGCTCAGCTACACTTTCTTGCCCTGCCCCCACCCCCCAATCCTACCAGTCACTCATTTGGTCTCTTGTGAAACCTCCTTCTTTCCTTTCAGTTCATGGTTAAAGGGACTGATGCTGACACCATCATTGCCTGAGTTCAAATCCTGGTTCCGGCATTTACTAATTTTGTAACTTGGTGCAAAGTATTTATATCAACTGTAGCAATGGGATAATAATGGTACCTATTTTACTGGTTTATTATGATGTAAGGAAATTGATAGCTGTAAAGGGCTGAGGGCAGTGCCTGACATACAGGACTCTCTAATTCAGTAGCAACTCTTTCCAGAAACCACTCTCACGACTTCTGCTCTGTAGATGATCACTGACACCTGTCCAGCTCTAAATTCCATCATTTTCTATCAGATGACTTCTAAAGCTACCTTCATGTATTAACTTGGGTCCAGCAACCTACGTCAGAATCCCAGTTCCAATTGTTTTATATGTGTCCAAGGGCTAATAACTTCCCTTTCTCATCTTTAAAATGTAGAATATAATAATGCCTATTTCAATTAGCTGTTGGGAAAGATTAAATGAAACAACATATGTAAAGTGTTTAGAATGGTTGTTGGCACATAGTAAGAACTCATTAAGAGCTAGCATCATTATCATCATCCTTATATTTTATCATGATGACTCCAAGAAAAGAAGGCATCACTGCCTACTAGGACAGGTCTACCTAACCTTCCTTCATAGTGTGGGAAGTATTATGCAACACCTTTTCCATCCATAAAATACCCAGAACATTTTGTTGGGCCAACCTACTTCTTTAATCTTACCCAAGGAATGTCTATTTTGATCCTACTAGGTGTCTATCTCTGGACTAGTCGGGAAAGCAACAAATTCACACAAAGCGGATACTGGGCTCAGGGAGTTTACAATACTGTATATTATTTCCAAAATACTTGTGTGCAATCTTGGCTAAAATAAAATTCATTTCTAGAACCTCTTTATTCAGTTTCTAATCATTGTCAAATGTCGCAGAGAAAATCATCTTTTTGCTGTTGCTTTTACTGTTTCTGATATTTGGGACTGAAGGGATAGAGTGACTCTGCCTTGCTTATACCACCTTCTCATTGGAGCTTCACATGTCTCAAAATGGTTACAGAGTTACATGCCATAGCCCGTTGTGCCAGCTTGTTGCTCTTCCTTGGAAGCAGTAGTGATCCTTGTCCCTCTTCCCCACAGTAACCACCAAAATGTATGCACCAAGATTCCCACATTTTCTATGACTAACCTTAGGTTATTCTTCTTGTGACATGGATGTGTATTATCCTCTAAGGGAGCCATATTACCAACTGGATGCAGAAATAGTAAACTCATCATGTGTCAGCCATTCATCTCAAATTTTATATACATTATTTCACTTCGTCTTTAGAAAACTATACAAAGTAATCACTGTTGTTACTTCTGTTTAACTGGTGAGGAAATTACAACTCAGAAATGTAGACTAGTTTGCCAGGTTTATCAGTAGTAATCAGTATCTCAAGGATTTGAACCCACAATTCTGACTCAAGAGCCTCAAACTCAATGGCTACAGTGTACTACCATCTGGATTAGGGTTTAGATGCTATGGACTCTGACATTTCCCAGCTCTGTGCCCTTCAGAAAATCACCGATCATCTCTAAGCTTCAGTTCCTTATCTGTTAAAAGGAGAATTTCTGCTTCTTCACAAGGTTATTGTGAGAATCAACTCAGGTAATGAAAGAGAAAGTTATATATAAACCTTGGAATGTTGTACGAGCATCCAGGATTACTTTTATTATTGCCTTGATCTTTTATTGCCTATTACTTTTTTCGCCTGTTCTTTTCTGAAAGCCCCGCACATTTTAAAGTGCATGACTCTCTCTTGCTGCCCAGGACTTAAACAATAACAATAATAGGTGAATTTCTAGTATTTGATATTTATCGAGTGCTTACTATGTGTGATCTGTGTTTTAAACTCTACATCATTATATCACTTTATAGAGCTATTTTTACCCTGATTTTAAAATGAGACTGAGTCTCAGAGAGGGTAAATAGAGGGTCAGTAGCCCAAGATCAGCCAGCTGTGAAGTGGTACAGCTGAGTTTTGAACCCACATTCATCTGATTACAAAGCCGGAGCTTTCAATTTCTATGTGATGGTTCTCAAACCTCAGCGTACATAAGAATCACTTAAAGGGTTGGTTTGAAAGCCCCTGTGCTCTAGCTTTCATGATAGATTCACTTGGTTTGGGAGAGAAGTCTTGGAATCTAATTTTTGTTTAATTAATAGACTATATTTTAGAGCAGTTTTAGATTTACAGAAAAATTGATCGGAAAGTACAGAGTTCCCATATAACTCCCTCTTCACTCTCCCTCTCCCCGTCCCAATTTCCTCTATGATTAACATTTTACATTAATATGGTACATTTGTTACAAAGATGGGCCAATAATACATTATTTGAACTAAAGTCCATAATTTAGGTAGGATTGAAGGCCTTATAAGAAGAGAAGACAGAGCTCACTCAGAGGAAAACCATATGATGACAAAGCAGCCGTCTGCAAGCCAAGAAGAGAGCCCTCACCAGATCCTTCTGGAAACTTAATCTTGGACTCTGTGGTCTCCGAAACTGTGAGAACGTAAATCTCCCTTGTTTAAGCCTTGCAATCTGTGTTATTTCGTTATGGTAGCCCAAGCAAAGTAATACATACCCAAGACCATACGTTGAGAAATCACTACTCCTCACAAGAGGTAAACCAGGTGTGGTCTGCACTCCAGCAGCATCTGTGTCATCTGGGAGCTTGTCTGAAATTCAGAATCTGGAGCCTTGCCTCAGACTTACTGAATCAGTATCCTCCTTTTAACAACGTCCTCAAGTGGTTCCAGGTATGCAGATTGAAAAATATGGGAAGCCCTGCTCGCAGACATTGTTAGGTTTACCTCGGGCTCCTCCGAGGCACCCAGAACTCATTGGGCATGAGAGGGGGGTTGTGTTATAATCACAATCCATTCACTGCATTTTCCCCCTAGTGAGATGAATCTGCTTTACCTTTTGCATCAGCCCCTACTCAAAAGGATAGAATTGTTTATTGCTTCATTATGTTTCAAGCAGCCAGTATCCACGACCTTGATCATCTGACTAGACTACATCTGCAAAATGCTTTGTGATTCATAATCTCTCACGATTATAATAAACAGGGAAACTAATCTACTTCGAAATCCTCACATTAAAGAGAATCTTCATATGTCATGATGAGACAAAAACAAGGTAACCTTTTTAGGGCAGGAAGATTAATTCTGACATTCCTGTAGGATTTCTATATTCAGTAGCTGATTTGGTCTTTACAACTTTGAAAAGTAGACAGGTCAGATTTCATTATCCCCATTTTGCAGATGAAGAAACTAGAGCACGCTTATTTAAATTTTCACAAGGAGCACAGGATGCAGCCAGGACCCAAACCTTCATCTTCTGACATCTTTCAGCACTTCGGGCTATAAGCCTTGCCAAGTTTATATGAGCTGGAGTACTGCCAAATGAACTGCAGTTCTCTAGGCACCAAAATTCAGATTTGCCTTGCAACTTCGGCTTGCAGGATAAGTCCATATTATAAATGTAAAGGTATTATATCGCTTAGCTGCATTTCCCGACTTGGAAACTTCAGGAAATCAACCCACTGGCTACATTCTCCATGTGGCAGGAGAAGCGATTAGGGGATTTGCTCCGGAATGGAGATTTAGTTAAACCAGAAAGCTCTGTGACTACTTAAAGTTAATATCCTTAATGAAGTTAATGCTGAAGAGCTTTTACCTAAATTCCCTATCTCTAGGTTCTATATTTGAACTATATGTTCTAATTGGGGATAGTTTCATTAAATTCCAAGCCACTTTATACCCTTGATCCCTGTGTTTCCTTTAATTGCTCATTGTACTGCATTTAGACTAAAAATAGGTCCTTTGGGAATGAGAATCTGTTAGTTTACCTATTAGCAGTTTGAATGAAACTGTCCAAAATGATTTCACTGTAACTAAATGAACCTGTTTTTAGAGTGTAGTCTTTGTAACCAAAAGTCGGACAGAACTGAAAACTGAATTTCATTCTAGATCACTTATTTTCTTCAAATATCCGATTCAAACAGATCAAATCCTTAAAAAAAAAAAAAAGGAGATATATGCATTTCTTTGTTTATGTGTTGTGCATGTTTATGTGTGTATTATAGTGCTGACGAGGAAGTTACTTAACTTAGTATATTTAAGATTTTTCAACAAATTAGCGTTTTGGGAAATATGTTCAATTCGTTTTTTAACGTATTAGTACAATTAAAGTATGTTTATATAAATTAGAAATGTAGGAAAACCAGGAATCTATTTTTTTTTCAGTTAAGTTTTAAAAAAATTGCCACAGTGTTCAGTTTGGATAATTCAAAACTAGGTTAGACAACCTGTCAGAATTGAAGAGTGAAACTGTCACATACATACTTGTCAAAATAGAGGAAGTATCTGATGCTCAAGTTTAGGTGTATTAGTTAACAACCTGTCAACAAATGAACAAAAGAGGGGAAGAAAGACTGAGACCTTCAAAGTCTCAACCCCGTCAGGTTTTCAGAAGTCCAGAATCTTTAGATGGGTGATGTTAACAATGGTGTTAAAGAAAGGAAATTTAATTACGTTGGGACGGTGAGTGCTCGTAGAACAAGCACTTTCAGATTTGGGGAAAGTTTGGGAGGATGCAATGAAAGGTATCTTCCTAATGCTGGAAGCAGACTCAGCTGTCAGTGAGAATTCAGAGCACGGGTGGAGAACATGGGGATAAAGAGATAAGATCGTGCTATGACTAGACTACTAGGTAACAAGGTTGTCTGATATGACAAGTCATTTACATTTTATTTCCTTTACCGATTTTTGGCAAGTACCTAAATTTTATGCACAGTGATTAGAATAGCTATCAAAATATTCTCTTCCACTCATTCGCATGTAACTAAAGTTTAGTAATATAAAATTCATAAATTATTTGAAAGATCTTTTATTTTCCCTCTTCGGAAAAGCAATATTTACATGAGTAAAACAGCATGACTGTAAAAGTAGCAATAAGGTTATACTGAGAAATATTGGTAGTAGATTAACTTTGATATTATCAACTCAAATATTCATAGTTGATAAACATGTAGAATAATAAAAAAATTTTTAACAAGTTTAATTCTCAGAATAATCCTATGAGTAATACTATTAGTGCACTCATTTTAAAGATAAGGAAAGTAAGGCACACAGTTACAAGTGGTTAGAGCTAGCATTTAAACCTGGGCAATCTGGCTCCATACCTCACGCTGCTAATAGTGAAGTTACGCGGCTCTTTCCTGCAGAATGAAAGATTCTAGTGCAAGATTCTGCACAATACAGGTACTGTTAACCATGGCTTAACGTGGTGAATGAGGTGCAAAATACGATCTTGAAAACCGTACGTTCATAATAAATGTGGGGTTGTGTCATTGTGAGGTAGATGGGAAAAAACATACATCTGTCATTACACACAGTCACCAAAATGAAAGCACATTACAGAGATAGTGAAAATTATATCAACTGATCATCCACTAAATTGAAAAAGTCCCCCAAAATCATAAGGTATAGGATAGAGGAGGGAGCGTTTTCTAATTCCATCTCACCCCACCCCATCACTCACTCCTCCTGTAAAAGATAAGCACGTTAGTCTTATATGAGCATTGGATTGAAGACTTGAGACTAGGCACAGGATTGGCGCCCATTTCCATTTCATGCATTTTATCCAAATTCTGGCCAGCCCTGTGCCATGGAAACCGAGAAAAGAGAATTTTCTAAGAAGGCAATGACTACAAGATGTCAAGTACGTAGAGGCCTGATAGAACTTATCCGCTGTATTCAGAAGCAAGGAGATCATTAGTGGCCTTCTCCCAAGAATTAACGGGCAACTCCTTGTTCATATATTTAAGATTGCTCTTTGAAAATTAACATAGTTTTATTTTGCTGACTAAAGTTATGCATAATTGGTATTTCCAGCTAATAAGAGCTTCCATTTTTGAGAACCTCTCATATGCCAAATTCTATAATCGGCACTTTATGTTGTCAGACAATTGCTTATAAGGCAGCAACTGTTCTTTCCATTTGACAAGTGCAGGTACCCAGGTTTAGAGTCATGAGCTGACATCACAAGTCTGGTCATTGGCAAAGCCGACACGAAGAGTCAGAACTCACCAAGTTCATAGACCTCACTGTTTTGCTTTGGTTTTTTACACTATACTGTACAGTCCTTGTTGCATTCCTATGACAAAAGGAAGTAGGTATGCCATGAATCACATCTGCTGAATAAAGGATTCTTTTAATCAGTTGTGCCAACTTTCTCTGCCTTAACAATTTTGACTGGCATTTTTAAGCCATAGCAATTCAAGCGTCCCTTCGCTTTGCTTGTGGAGATGTTTTGATAAGTAACAAAAGGGTCAGAAGCTGAAGATTGGAGGAGGAGAAAGGAAGGGTACTGATATCTTATTGTTTCTTTCGTTCTGGAAAAGGGAGGGCTGGATGCAGGGTGGGTAGTACCTTTTGCCTGCAAGTTCCAAGCCAGGAAAGTTATGAAAACCAGCATTTGATGATGGGGTCAGTTCAACAATCCTAATCCAGTTTCCATTTAAAACTACTCAGATGGGGAAAGTTCATTTATATAACTAAATCAGGGACTGAGAAAATCATCCAAAGAGAAGTTTTGATGTGAACTCTGACAACTGAAGTCTAGAACTTTCTCAGACCTCATGATCCCATGACCCAACTCCTTTTATTCATTTCTTGTGCCTGTAGACTTTGGTATTTTGATGGCATTTAAAGGATGAGGGGCCTGTTGTACATGAAGGAATATTCAAGAAGGAATATTCTTGAAAAGCAGAAGTTTTTTTTATACTATTTAGACATTGCAAACCCATATTCGATAAGAAAAAAAAAGTTTCTAATATTGAGAGAGAAAGATTCAAAACTAGCCTTTGCTAAATACTTATGTGGCAGGCATTTTAAAAAACATCTTCTATTCATTATAGGTATTATGAAATATTTATAATGAGAAGATGCTATCCAGTGCTCATTTTACAGAAGACAAGACTGAAGTAAAGAAAGATGAAATAGCTTACCAACATAACTAGCTCCTCTGGGCAGATGATAATCAGGAACTACCAGCTAAGAGGATAAATAGAAATGCGTCCAATAAGAAATGTCTAAAACTTGTTAATAAAATATATTAAGGGAAGACTAACCATAGTGTAGAAGTCTACTGGGCTTGAAAACACACCTGCACAGGTAGCAGAAAAATCAAGGCGAACAAGGAAGCCCGCACTGACTCTGGAGTTACAGGAGATGGGTTTTTAAATTGTCTAAGAATACTTGTACAACTTTCAGTTGATGCTGAACTTTTTTTACCATTCGTTTTCTCATCTGTAAGATAGGAGTAGCAAGGGTTCTCCATGGTAAAATGAGGTGACAACGTGTGAAAAAGACCTTAGTAATTTGCATGTTTTTGTATGTTAGATCTTAAGATAATTTACAGTGATCCATCTGTCCACTGAATTAAAGTCCCAGGAAGCTGTACAGTAAATATCATCGAAAGAATAATGTTAAAGAAATGATTTGTGATGCTAGGTGAACATGAACATTTTGTTTTAATTAATAGAAATTTAGCTAATGGCACATTATCATGGATCAAAACTAAGCAGATGGTAAAAGTAAAACATAATCATTGTTTTTGGTAACCAACCCAAATGCAGTGGTTTTAGAAATTAGTGCAAACCACGTTTGAGATTAAAGGTCATTTTCTGATAATGAACAGCAGTGCACAAAATCATCACGGGGCCAAAAAGCATGATGCGAGCATTCTAACCGGAAAAGGTGCTTTATGGGTGCAAAGTTCCCGATAGCCCAGTGTGAAGTTAGACAGCTACACCCTTCCCGTGGCACTATTTCTTTTTCTCTCTCAAAAGCATTTTGTTCCTTTCTTACCCAGGATTTATTATAAATTGTAAATAAATATTTTTATGCATTTAATTGTTCAGTGACCGTTTCCCGACACATGTACACACAAGTGTAGTCTCTGAGAAGACTGGAATCACATTTAGTTTTTGGACAAATGGGGGAAAAAAAAAATGGGCACTCAAAAAAAATCTGCTAAATGAAAGGACCAGTTATTCTGTGTTGTTTCTGGGTTATCCTTTCTGCTACACCTCAATGCACAATGTACTGACAAGAACACCTCATTATTTGCACAGGGGGGCTGTGGCGTGCTGACCTCCTACAGGTATTCAGAGAAGAGAAAGAAGCATTGAGATGTATCTAAATCCCAGTGCCCCCATTGAAGTATGCTCGGTTCAACCTCTAAGTGCAGGTAACTGACCCCAACACCCTGCTAAGCTCCAGAGTTCTCTTTGGTCTTACTTTTGTCTTGCAGACATCACAGATGGTCCTCTCTGAGCAGCCATTGATGGCCCCTCTCCCCTTAGGTGGCCACCCAGTTGTTTTAGATGCACAGAGTAAAAGTTCTCGTTCACAAGCCCAGATGGATGAAGGGCAGGGATCCTGAGTGAAGTTCAGAAGTTGAATCTGGCCTTGAATTCATGAGCGATGTTCCCAGCACATGTCTTCTTAGTTTACCTGGTACATGCTGTATGCAGTGCTACCTTCAGATTGCTTTTCAGGACCCTGATCATTCAAATGCTCCCTCCATAATCCCTTCCTCCAGGTTTTGACCCAGGTCATAACTTATATCCCTGCCCTTATTATCTTATCTCTAACATTGAAACTCAATGGTTAATCAAAAAGATTCTAATCACTTCTGGACCAAATTATCAACAGCAGGAAAATCAGATCCCTGTTCCTCAAGAAAAGATTTTGTCTTCTGAAACAACTATATTTACAGCATTCTCTGAAATTGGATAATAATGAAAATATGTGCATGACCTACTGGGGAAGGTCAGCAACCCATTCTCAGCCCAACAAGCCAATGACTCTTTACAATGCACCAAAGAATAAGCTAGCTGCAAATCTAGCATGCCTCCCATATTTCCACCTACCTCTCAGACCAGAGAATAATCACTAGAACTATCGCCAGAAGGTATAAAAAGATCAGATTATCCTCAGAGCCAAAGGCAACTCTGTCGTATTTCTTCCAGGTCAGGCTTGTCTTAGGAATATTTGGAAAAACAGAAAAGGTGAACATAGGTAGACTATGATTTACCAAATCTTACTATTTGCCAGGCATTGTGTATCAATTCACGCTGCTCTTACTGGCATGCCAAGCACAAATTCCATGCCCAGCTCTCCATATCCCGTAAAAAAGATCATGTAGATTTTCTAACGTCTTTCCTGGGGACCAAAGCTGAAACTGTTTTCTGAGGTGCAAACTTGCCACATCCTAGCTTTTCTTCATTTTTCACCAGTTCTGCACTTGTTCTGGATAAGTTCAAATAAGTTGTGACAACTAGTTTTAAAGCCTAAGAAAATATCATCGAAAAACAAATAAGATTAGCAGAGTTATCAGTCTGGGTGAGAACATTTTGCGAGGTCAAAATCTAGTGGGAATTTCAAAATAGCATTGTGAAACCTTTGTCGTTTTTAGTCCTCGCTCTTATTAAAAACAAATCAATCTCATTGTTTTATGTACATATAAAGACTATATGTATATATAAAATACATAATATATATTATCAAAAAGTATATGTCAACATTCATTTGCTCTGATATATATATATAATATATTTACTTTTAATTTCACTCACAATATTGCTTTCTTCCCTGGAAGCATTTGTAATTAAGAAATTATAATAAGAAGAAATTTTACAGTGCACTACATAAAATCATAAAGACAAAAGCAAATAGGAACTGAGAGTTTAAACATTAGCCCTGGAGGGCTGTGTCTCTGCCTTGTGTCACCTCATACCTGTTTAATAAGAGCTTTTATTGGCTTGGTGATAAGAACACAAGTGAGGACTGCTACAGAAATGATTTTCTTAATTTCCTGATAGGTGGCAATCATTTAACAGTGAATAGTATGAATAGAGGTCCCATTTAAATGGTTGCTTCAAACAAAAGTTAGCTAACAGAGGCAGACAAAAATGTTCTCTCCTGCCACAGAATGACTGGGTTGAAAATAGCACAACACAAATTGGAATGTCAAAGATTAACTTTAAATCCTGACATTCGTATCTGAATAACGTTAGCTCAGTGCCCCCTCTTCACGTCAAGGAACACACTCTCTAGGCATTTCGGTTAGCAGTCTCTCCACCCACCATCCAGATTCTCTTTTTCTGATACATGTTTAGGTGTTGGAGAGGACCACATGGTTTTCTCCAGAAATCATCCTCAGCCAAATCTAGTTATTTTAAATCATTTGCCAACAGCTGACACTGCAGAAAACATTCAGAGCGTGTTAAGTCTGCATTGACCGGTTCTTCCCACTCTTCACCTTGCTCGCTCTAAAGATATGTTTGGGAAGGGAAGCTGAGCACCAGAGTGGCCACAGATGTGCAGAAATACCATCCCCACGCTCCCCCAAGCGTAACACAATCAAGCTCACGATTATCTAGCCTGTAAGTAGGAAGGTTAAGAAGTCAGAAGTAGCATCTTGAGGTCTCAAGACAGTCAGAAGCTGCATAGAGCTTCTCAGCGATCCTTTAAAAGTTGCCCGTGGGTGGTGGTATTTGGGGATCCCTCCTACCGACCAGCCTACAGAGGCTTGAGAGGCAGAACAGAAGCAACAGCCTCGCCCAGAGAGCAGATGCCGACGCATTTCGCTCCTCCTGCTCCCCCTGGCACTCGGCATAAATTAAGTCCTCGATAAATATTTGCTAAAAACCAAGGCTTTGTTAATAACCTAAATAGTTTTTTCCTTCATCATTTTACTCTTTATGTGACAGGGGAATTGATGTTTATTCTTTTGCACAGTATTAGAAACCATCAAGTTTAATAGATTCCTTTTACAAAGTCCCGAAAGTCCAGAAACTGTGAGCAACTTGACCACAATTGTCCAGTTAGTTCCGATTGTAGTCAAGACTGTTGGGGCCTGTGGGAACTTGACCTTCCTTGCCCCCTTAAGGACTGCGCCCCTAGCCCCTGATATATTCCAGCTCACTGGCCTTCTTTCCAACCTCAGGACCTTCCACACAATATTCCCTCTGCCAGGAATATTCTGCTCCCTACTTTTAAGCCTTTCCTTCTTATTCTTCAGGGTTCACTGCAAATATCACGTCCTCAGAAAGTTTCCAACTACCCATGGTTCCCCTTTCTCTGTCTCTCAAAGTGCCTTATTCTTTTTTTCCCCAGAACTGATTGCGAATTGTAAATATATGTGTGTGTGTGTGTGTTTAAACAAGTAATGCATATATGTATTATGTTTAAACAAGTAATGCATATATGTATTATGTTTAAACAAGTAATGCATATATGTATATTGTATGTGTTATTTGTTTAATATCCACACACATCTCAACACATATACACACACACATGCACATGCACACCCCTATAGTCTTCCTAGAAGACTAGAATCGCATCTGGTTTTTCTTTTTCCACCATTAGATATTCAGTGCCAGGTTCAGTGCCTGGCATAAAATAGATACTCAATAAAAATTGGGTGAATAAAAAGATGAGTGATTATTTGGTTTACAGGGGTCATCCTTTCTTCTATTCTACAATTCACAGTTGTTTTCCTTCAATAAAAAGATAATGGAGCCCATTAGCTGATTTTTCTGGATTAATTTGACTTTATGCAGTGGATAGATTAGCCTGAAAATTCCATTTTTAAGTACAACAACTGATCATCTAAGGATGGAATTAGAGAGAGAATCCAAATGCCACTGCATTGCACCTGTCACCTTAGGAAGACACTTTCTCCAAGGAGGATAAACAAGGGAACAGAAATTTTAAAATAATGCAAATGCATGTTTGAATATACACTCCAGAAAACAGCAGGAGACAAAACTTAGAATTAGAAAATATGACAAGTTTATAGTTAAGATCACATCTTAAAAAGAAATAGGATCTATTTTTGGTACATTAAATGCGACAACTTAAAATTTTCCACTCTCAATAGTTTCTCCTCATTATGGATTTTCATCTTATTCATTCACCATGAAAGTCCTTCAAGGATTCCCTAATGCCTTCAGGATAGAGACCATCTTCCCGTGAAGGAGGCGTATGGCCTTCCATCTCTTCCCTGCCTTTCCCTTTGGAGTCACCTCCTGACACTCACCTACCTGCCCCTATGCTCTAAACACACAGAAATACTACAATTCCTACCAGCCACAGTGTCTCGCTACCCCACGTGTCATCGCTAACTCAAAAGAACTAGTCCCCACCTGAGTCACTTGTTCGGTTTAGTTCTGTATCAGTTTTCTACTGCTACAGTAACAAATTACTACAAGCTAGTGACTTAAACCAACACAAATATATCATCCTTGCAGTTCTGGGGATTAGAAGTCTGAAATGGGTTTCACTGAGTTAAAATCACCTTGCAGGCAAGGTTACATTCCTTGTTGAAGGCTCTAGGGGAGAATCCATTTTCTTGTCTTTTCTAGCTTCTAGAGGCCACCTGCTTTCCTTGGCTTGTGGTCTCTTTCCATTCAAAGCCAGCAATGACCAGCTGAGTCCTCACACTCACCCCACCCCCCACCATCACTTGGACACACTTTCCTGCCTCCTCCTGCACAGTTAAGGATCCCCGTGATTACACTGTGCCCACCCAGGAAAACCAGCCATCTCCCTATCTAATGTCAGCTGCTTAACACCTCACTTCTGTCTGAAACCTTAATTCTCCTTTGCCACATAAAGTAACATGTTTACAGGTTATAGGAATTAAGACATGGATATCTTTGGGTGGCGCTTCTTCTGCCCACCCCAAACTAACCAAGTACACTTGAACATACATTTCCCATTTGGTACCATTGACCCTGTGAGTGACAGAGTTAAGTGTTCTTCAGCTCATCTGTTAGCTCCCATATATTCTGATACAATAGGGCTTATTGTTTTATATTAAAATTACTGACAGCTTCTTCATAAGACTATCTCAGAATTGGATACTAAATAAAAACAGATCTTGCAAATAAGCCAGGTACTGTGCTATACGTGTTGCACTATTTTATTTTTACACCAGTACTATGAGATAGAAATTATATCCACTAAATAGAGGAGAAAACTTAACCATGTTGCACTGGTTAAGTTCACCACCCAGTCATGCACTTCTTGCAAGTAAGAGCTGAGATTTGAACTCATGGTTGCTGTCTGGCTCCTGTGCTAAACTACATCTCAACTTGAAGTCCCCTATGACTCACAGCGAGGGCCAGATTTTTATTAAAGAGTTGTTGATTCTGAGTTTGTTAAATAATCTTTCCCCATTACAGTCTTACACTCCATCTTGATGAGAAAATTAATCTCTTTATTATATCTCACCTCTTTATTCTGCTCCTGATCTCAAAGATAGACTTTTTTTTTTTTTTTTTTTGCCAAAATTGAATGTCTCTTCTCAATCGACAGAATGACTATACATTGTTTTAACTCTTTAATTGACACGGGTTATCATTATCCAAAGACAATAAATGCTGCTTAATGATTAAACTATATCTTCTCTTGAAATGTCAGTGTCCCCAAGCTTATTCACCACCCCTCTGAAGAAAAAGCTTTAAATCAGTAGCTCCCAGCATCAAGATTTCAGCAGATGTAGAGTGAGCATCTCTCCAGCCAGGTCTGGTAATCAGCTGGATGTGGGGATCAGGGATTTAAAAGGTTATTCTTCTCCAGCCTACACTGCCTTAGTGTGCAGTTCTTTATTAAAAAAAAAAAATGCTCGCTTTGGAAATTCAAGAATGCTTGATAATAAATGAATCAAGCACTATAATTTAATTGAAAGCATTAAATGTCATTAGGTAAAAATACATAGGGAGGACTTCACTGTGACGAGTAAAATTCTTACAGTTGGTCATGAGACCGTATCCAGGTTATTCTAAGGCATGCCTTTTTATTAATGGGATGCTTCATTAAACCCCAACACCTTTTTTTTTTTTATAACAATAACAGAGTAAAGCAAATAAATCAATGTTTCTTTGATTACAATGTGCAAGACAGGGCCTGAAAAACAAATCTATTTACCAACACAGAGGCTGACCCACATGTCTCCTCAGCTAAAAAAAATCTATGAAGTCTATTATATTTTAAGTGCACTGAGAAGTAGAAACTTCTCTTTTTTTCTGGTTATTTAGAGTGCCATCTGAGACCTACAACAGACAATTTGTAACAAGCATTTATGATACACAGCACACTCAAATAGATACTGCTCCTATGGAGGCACTAACTCAAAGCAGCATTGTTTACCTTCCTTGTGTGCTGTGGATCCAGGAAACCATATGCTTCTGCAACCACAGAGGTGGAGAAAAGCAGGCGTGGGGAAGCATGCACTGCCATTAACACTTCTTTCCAGAATTTACATGTATCCCTTCTGCTCGAATCTCATTGGCCATAGCAAGTCATGTGGCAACAAAGGTAGAAGAGACGCAAGCAAAGGAAAGGACTCTAAGCAGAAAGAAAAGCACCTACATAGTCTCAGTAAAATGATTTGTTCATGTTTGCAGAACTGGTTGGGTAAGAGTTTGAACAATGAGTAGTAAGGATGCAAATGATAATGACAAGAGATGACACTAAAGGCAGTAACCTGAGGACACATAGTACTTCTGTAACCTCTATCAAGGAGTTTGAACTTTATCTTGAAGAGAATGAAGAATCAGTTAAAAGCATAAATAGAAAGGGCATGATCCAGTTTGCACTATAGGGTGATCATTCCAGCTATAGCACAGAGACTTTATTTTGTGCATCTTGAGTTACCAGGAGAATATGCAAGAAACAGTCGTATACATAGGACTGGAAGGAATCATTAGCATATAGATTTTAGAAATTTCAGATGTGTAACCTTAAATCAGATGTGGCCTTCAGTTCTGATTTATTTGCCTGCAAGCTTGTGAAAGAAATCAAATTTGAAGGTTTTCTGACAGTGCATGTACTCTTCAGTTGGTCCTAATCCTCATCATTACTTCTCTTTTATCTTTCTGATTTATACATGGTTATCTAACTGGCCCCTGAAGGCACTTGAGTCTGTGACTTCTAATGTAGTTATGGTTGCCAAATAAAATATATGATGACCAGTCAAATTTGGATTTCAAATAAGCAATGAAATTTTTTTTGTATGTCTTATATTTGTATTTGCTAAATCTTCCAACACTAGATATAGTTGATAATTTAAGACATGGAAATGGATGACATAAACAAGGATAGTGTACAGAATAAGCAGGTTCTAGACAGTGTCTGGCACACAGAAGTGAGTCAATATCACCAGTAACGAAGAAGGTCCAAGTGCAAAAGCAAAATATCATCAGCATTTAAGGAGCATTTAAGAAAAAGTAGAAAGAGAACAGAAGAGAGATAGAAGAAAATTCAAGAGTACAAAGTAAGGGAAACCAAGGCCAACAGTGCCTCGGGAAAGGTCAGCGACATCACATGTTATGAGGATAACAAGCAAGGTAAGAACTGAAATTTTTCCACTGGATTCGTGACAAGAATATCATTGGTGTCCTTGGAAGAACATTTTAATACAGCAGCCAAAGCAAAATCAGTTGCATTCAACTGAGAAGGTAAAGAGAATGCACGGAAAGAATATACAACTATTCAAAAAATCTTGGTCACGTTGGCAACGAATGAAGAAGTTGTAACGAAAACAGAGATGGAGTCCAAAAGACAGCCCTTCCCCTGACCCCCACCATGGGCATCACTTTAACAGTTGATGAGAAGAAACCAGTAGAGAAAAATAAGTTAAAGATATGGAAGAGAAAAGAAATAATCAGTGTAGTGATTTTCTTAAGGAGACAGACCAAGATATGATCCATAGCCCAGTAACAGGCCATCATTGTAACAGGAAGAAAGAGAAGCTGATGGATGTCCACGCGATGAGTTTTGATAGCAAGAGTTTGAGAGAATGTCTGTATGAGGTCTTCTACTCTCCCTCCCCCACCTCCCTGAAAAGTAGGAGTGAGCTCCTCTATTAACTTCGAGTATGGCAGGAGCTGGGGAATGCATAGTGGTAAGGAAGAAGGTGCAATAGTATGGAGGAGATTTAAAATGCCATGTGAATCTTGAGAAAGAAGGCTGGATTAGGAAATACATGAGGAATACTCAGTAGAGCTGAATACTTTGTTAGACTGAAAAAAACTACATTCAATGTCAGAGTCTCTATCAGGGTCTTGACAAACTACAGAGCTCTTGGTCTCCCTCTCCCTGAGGCTTAAGCTTTTTCCTGGCATCTTGATTCAGCGTGAAGGGAATCTGAATCCACATGCTATGCCCTGGCATCAATTCTAAAATATTAAATAACCAAGTGGTGCTATGGAATGATAGAAATTAAAAGCCCAAGAAGGGAAATGGGAATAAAATCAATGAATCTTGAGATTTTCCTGCCGAGACACATCTCCTTACATCATTTAGAGATAATGCATTTGTGTCCAATCCGTTTTAAAATATTTTTCCTCTGATTCTTTTTCTAGAACGTTTAATACAATATTTAGTCATTGTTATTTGAAGAGAAATGTGCTGCTTGATAACTGTTGCAAGTGAGGAAATCTCCCAAAGTAATACCCTTGAACGTGTTTCTGTCCTTCCACAATGCCAGGTTGATTGAGAGGAACCTTCTCATATAAACCAATTAGATATCCACGCAGGTTAATACACAACACACAGAGAGGGGAAGTACAGAGTCTTACGGCACAGAGGAGAAGTACAGAGTCTTACGTGAAAGAGAGCTCTGTTGCCTAGCTGCCGGGATAGCTGTGTATCTGTCCCAAGTCAGCAGCTGCAATGACGGGCAGAAGGTCAGAGTCTGGCTCTCTGCACACCCATCCGTGATGCTGTCGGGTCAGGCTTGAGCACCATTTGTCTGAGGTGTTCAGCTTATATGAACCTTACAAGGTAAGACCCTTATGCTTGTCGGCCCCTGCACTTGGGGGCTCTTCCAGGACAGTCGTGGCTGACATCTGTGGTTTTGGGCATTCCCATCACACCCTAAGAGTGTTCCCTTAATGCCAGTTGACATTACTGTCATAGCTCTCATGGGATCCATTTTCTCAAGTCCCAAAAATCCTCGATTCTTTATGCTCTACATAATAACCTACCTAAATTTCACATATTTCATTTTTAGATGATACTGGATTCATTTATTCATTTTAACAAATAGTTTTTGAATGCCTTCATGTGCCAAGTGCTCATATTGGTAAGATAAACAGAGTACCTACTCTCAGAAAATTTTAAGAATCCAATTATTTTAAATAATCTACACATCAGGAAAAACTAGTACATAAAATGTGACCAAAAAAAAAAAAATCCAGTGCAAAATAAACATTAAAACTAAATAAATTAAGTAATGGCTAATTCCCTTAAAAAGGATTCAGCCTAGGCACGTTTAAACAAAAAGCTCTCCTGGAGCATTTGAAAAATAATTTGACTTAAAGACCCTCAGTGTATTTACAGCTGTTTGGTTACATTGAGTGAGATGTATCTGAACCTGCCAAGTATGCTCTGTGACTCATACAAATATTTTTGTGCAGTCGTTATAATCCACTTCTATCTCCCTCCCTTCATGGGTAGGGGTAAATACTCGGGGGAAATCGTGTAGGTACTTAACTGGAGAGCAGCATCTCAATCTTGGTGAACTCTCTCTCCTGTTCAGTATTTCCCTTGTTCCTCTCTTACTTATCCTATCAAAAGGTGCCTTGGGGACATATTTTATTTGTTGCTTATATTGCACCTGGGAAGCAGTATTAACTAATGAAGAATTGTTGTCAAGATTGTGAACTCTCTGAGTGTAGAAACTTGGTCTCTGTGGCTCAACATTTTCTCTATTTTCTTTATATTTTACAAACACAGAGTGCTTATTATATCCCAGGTACTGTTCTAAAATATTTACAGATGTAAATGCATCCAACCCCCATAGCAACCCTATAAAGTAGATGCAACCACAATTTTACAAGTGACGAATATGAAGACAGAGGCCACAGACCTAATGAACAAAAACATTTAGATTTGAACCAAGGCCGTCTGGATCCAAACCTTGTGCCTGTAACCACTATTCTATACTGTTAGGCAGTACAATGTAACCATTATACTGCCTGACAGTATAATGTCGCCATTGAATTTTCAGCACCAAACATGGTGCCTGCATATTGTAGTTGCTCAATAAATATACATAACTAAATGGCATAGAAAAGATAATGGGTTACATTTCTGTGCTCTCATCACTAAACCACCAGTCTTCTAAGAATGACATCTCACCTACCTCACCAGAATAAAGAATCTAATTTCAGAAGCTACTCGTTGTTTCCTTTCATTGAACAAATAAATATTAAGTGTGTGCCCTGGTAAATGTGCTAGTGATACATTAATTGACCTACCAAATAGTGTAAGGTGAAATCCCCTCATTTAGATGAGCGGGATGTGATTCCGGCCTAGGTGTGTCAGCTGCGGAGGCAGATGTGTACTTCTCAGAGGATCACAGTCTACTTCCAAGGAACTACTTAAACATTCTGAGTTGGGATTACACTAAAAGCAGCCAGTTTAACAATGCCTCAGCTACCTATCCACACCATTTCGATCGTTATTGTCAACTCCTAAAAGGGTGGGACACCATAGGAATACGATTTCTGTTTCTCGTGAATGAAGAGGCATTTTCTTCTGGAGATCAAGTACCATGAAAATGCTACGCAATCATGTGGATTGGAAGGAAACTTGAGTTAGAAAGAGAAGCACAAAGAAAGGAGGATAAAGGTAGCACAGCGATTGCCTTCTCTGCAAAGAGAGACAAAGCTAAATAGCTTCTGTTTTAAGAATTTTTATAGAGAGGAGTATTTCCATGACAACTGAGTACTTAGTTATTCTAATTGCGGGAGAAACAAAGCATCTAAAAAGTCAGGAAATATGTTCCAGGCACACAGAATAAATCTCAGCTAAACTGGAAACATCGCTGTTTCGTTAAAGGCAGTGATAATTCACCACTAGAGTTTTAATTTTAACTCAGTATAAAAAAAAAAAAAGTGACAATATTTCCTGAGATCTGAGGTTCATGGAACTCTGCATATCCATAACCTTTGAGTCTTCATTTTAATTATAGAAGATTAAATTAATTAGGGATAATAGGGAACCTTCCCTAACTGAACCTGATTGGAATGTGAGAAAATCATGAAGGTTAATATAAATTAATGTTAATTGAATAGTTCGATTTATCAGAATTATAACTTCTCTCTTATATGCATGAAAAGTATTATAAACAAAATAAATCCTATTTCTTTTTTTTTTTTTTTTTTTAGATTTATATAAGAAATATCATATACTCACTAGTTAACGTGATCTAAGGTGCAGCAAGCTGACCTAAATCAACAAGTCTGGTCTAAGATTAACTGAAATATGCAAGCCAGAGAAAAATGCCTCTTTTTAATGCAAGGCCATTCTAATTCAAATGGCCCATTTTCCCTTTGAGGAACCTTATTGTGATGCAGATCATTACCTCAAAACAGGGATGTTGTTTCTCATTCTCATGAAACATATTTCTCTCCTGACTCTTTCCGGAGTTCTCCATTGAAAGCTGACAGTGTATGTTATTGGCAATCCATATACACCACTGAAGTGGACTGGTTCAAGCCCTGCTCCAATCACTTCCTAGGTATTGATATAGTGGAAATCATTTGACCTCTCTGGGCTTTGGTTCCTTCATCTGCTTAAAAGAAATAAAAATAACAATCTAAGCTGTTCACTCAACAAATCTTATTGTGCACCAGGCAAGAGATTAAGCCTTGGAGATAATCAGAGGCAATAATGCTTGAGTTGTCAGGGGCATGGTAGGGAGTGTGGGGAGACAAGGGCAGAGAAGAAAGGATAATCGGAGTGTGAGATGTTTGATATGCCAATTTGAGAAACAGAATTTTTTCACCGTTGTGGCAACCAGAAGTGACAAAATCGGACATTTTCTCCTGAAAGATAACAAAAGTATTTACCACCCAACTTAATCTGAAGCAAGGACTGATTCAACTAGTCTTCGAGCATGAGTTTACTCAAATCTCCCATGATGAATTCAGAAGTTGTTTGCCAGTCGGCTCTTTGCTGAATGTCCCACTTCCTGGGAACCATCTTGGTTTTATTCAGACTGGGATTTCCCAGGACTCTCCGAGTTTAAGCACTAAATGTTCTGTGCCCCTCATCCTCTCTTCCCAGGGCCTCAGCAAACTGAGACAGTTAATCGATTTAGTTGTAGTCACAAGACTGATGGTAAGTGAGGGGAGCAGATGGGTCCTGACAGCAGTTATATGTACGAGTAAAGACACTCTTAATTATGTGCACAAATAGTTCCTTCCATGGTCCTGGAAAACTGAAAGTGAATTATACATCCAACAAAATTGAATAGACACTTAATGTAACAATATTTAGAAATTAACCCTACTGTATACTTTAGAACAAGTCCTCTGATTTATTCATCCCCTTATACTATATAAGTTCATCAGAGATAAAAGGTAATCTTTTAGCCTGATAATGCTTTAGCAAGATAGAATGTCCTCTCTTGAACTCTGTTGCAAAGGCAGCAGCTGAGCAGTTGAGGACCTAGTGGTTGAGTGTGTCTTGAACATATGGGGACAAGGGTAGTATTTAAAAGTTTCAGCACTAATGACTGCTGGCTTTGAACATGAGGGTAAATGAGTCCTCCTGACCTGAGCAGACACAGTAGAATAGCAGATGCCAGAAAATGGGAAGAAAAAGGAGAAAAGCTAAAAGGAAGAAAGGAGGAGAACAATTGGCAATGGCCTTCAAGTGTCCATTCCTGATGGATTCAGAAAGAGACAAACGCGTGGGGACAGTTAAGATATGTTTCATACCATCCTCTGGATTCCAAATATATTGACTACTTTCTCACAACGGACTACGTCCATGTGCTTTTCTGCAGAGCATAGATAGGACAGAGTTAAAAATAGCAATGAAAATCATCATCAGAATGTGCGCCACACAGAATGTGGAAAAAAGATATATCCATCTTAAGACCATTCAAAACTAATTTTATACCAAAACACCAGAACTTTGATTCAAGATGGTTTCCCCACAAAGAGGGCCCAACTGCATAAACCACCAAAACAGCCTTATAAATAGACTCCAATGTGTTTTCAATGTTTAAGAAAAATGAAAAGTAAAAAAATAGGTAATCCATTCGTTTAGGGGAGATTATGTAACACCTCTCCTCTCAAGAAAGAATAAGAATACTTTTATGCCATTAGCCAAGTTTCCTTGCTAAGTTGGGTTTTTAATTTACTGTCTTGATTAAGTAAATAAATTAAAATGATAATAATCCAAAAGTTAATAATATTTAAATTTCTAAAACACTTATTTTTTTCATTGTTTCCTCGGGAATTTGCTGTACTTTAGAATCACTCAGCTGTTCTATAGGCTAAACTGAGAGGCAGAACGTGCCAGAAGACTTTTTTCCTAAAACTTTGTTGGTCTATTTTGTTTTATTTGAGAATAGTACTTCTCCTTAACATCTCAGTGTCTTAAGTGTTCCGCTAATTCATAATAAATGAGCACGTGTGTCAGTGTGTAAAGCTTTTAATTATTCACATAAAATATAGTTTATATAAGGAATTAGGTAATTATATTTTAAAAGCACAAAACAGAAAGAACTATTAAATATTTTATACCTCGAATGTAATAAGTGGTAAATGTAAGTATAATATGTTATCGATAATATTAAAGTTGGTGTTAAAATTATGCCAAGAATTATTAGAACTAAGCAAATTCAAAAAGAAAAAGAAAAACTTTATAATATGTAGTAAAATATTATGTCTAGAAAATATTAAATATATGTTTTTAGTATTTATAAAATACATCCTAAATAGTCAGTAAAAATAATTCTAACACCTGGTCATACATCCAGAGAATTTGTGTAAAATGCATTTTTCTGGGGAATGAACAAATCAGTCACATGGTATGATAGTAAAAGGTAAGATCAGAAACTCTGTGGATTCCGGGGTATCAAAATATCATTTTTTTTTTGAGGAATATCTATTAATATTTTGAAAGTCACTTGTGTAGCATTCTTGGAGAGGGTCATGGAGGGGACATGACCACCACTGGCCCCTGGAGCTTATGCCCAGCCTCTGGAGGTGCCTCACCCCTCCCCTTGTCCTTGGACTGTACCTACCACCCATCATTCCCACTCTAGGAGCTGTTTCAAGGACACATCTTTGAAAGAGCAACGTGTCGTCGAGATGATCTGGATGGTATATGTGACTGAACCCAGTAAAGCCTTTGTAAACACTTTTAAGATTCTTGCAAGCATGTGTGGAAATCTTCTCATCTTGCAGCTGCCCAAGCCAAGCCTCATATGTAAGCTTCCTTTCTTATGAAACCTGCCACCCACCCATCCAAAACGGACTGGATCTTTCCTTGGTCTCTCATTGCCTACCATGTACAGGGGCCAATTTTCAAACTGACAAGCATGGAATGCAGTTTGTCAATTTCTGGTTAAATTGCAATGAGAATTCTCATAAGGCGTACCCTAAACATGAAATTTAGACTTTTACAGATGTGTTTGACTCACTAAATCAGTAAATCGTCTCATTAATTTTAATCTCTACTTATATTCAAATGATGCATAAATTACTTTTTCATTTATTTGGAAAATGGCATATGTGTAAATATTCACGCAGTGTTTCAATTGGGATTTATCATGAGTCCCTAGCTGCCACAGAGGGTGCTAAAATCCTGGGATGTGGTCAGATAATGGAGATGACCCTTGCCTTGGTAGGGGCCCCTCTATCCAGTTTGGTACCTTCACACACTTCACCCCTTCGTCTTTTAGAGTCTGAGTGAATTTAAATCCTAGATGGGACCCAAGACCATTCCAGGCCCTATTTTCTAGTGAAATAAATGTCTTGAAGTCCCTCGGGTTGTGTAGCTTGAAGAAAGACAGAAACATATTACGACCTTCAAGTTGTTACAGCAGTGTCAAATAAAAGAAGAGCTAGACAGATCCTCTGTCTTCAGAATCAGATAAATGAGCAGGAGATCAACTGAGGGGTGACAGTTTCCACTCGGCATAGGTAAGAATCCCGGCAATGTGAAAAATGAAAGGATGTTGCTGGTGCTGTAGCCACCTTCCTAGCCCTGAAAGTTTGCACTAAGAGGATAAATGGCAGTGTCTGAAATCTTTGTGGCCCCATCCATCCCCTAAATTTTTCTGGATTATTCAACAACATGGCTGCCTTGATGTTGTCTTATTCTTCATTTTATTTTTCTTGTATATCCAAATGTAGTGGTCGGAAACAGCATTAGTTCTCAATGAAATCTTGTAGATTTGGGTCTAAGTGGATATAAATTTTCCACCCTTTCCTGACTCCCAGTGGTTGTCAAGCATTTGAATCGACCTGTGGTTGTCAAGCATTTGAATCGACCCTTCCCAATGAGATGATGGAGAGGAAAACACTAAAGAAAAAGTTTTCTCCACTAAAGGGTCATCCATTTCTGCCACAAGCAACTATTGTCTTGAGAAATACTTCCTGATACTCCTGAAATCCCCTCTGTAATAACCACTCTCCCTCCACAGAGGTTCACTCTACTTATCTTGCTCTCTGACTTTCTCCTCCCTTCCCAAACCTCTAGTTCCCCCAAGTTTCAGGCCTCACACTACCTGAAGCTATTCAAATATTTACAAGCAACTCTTATTGCCAAACGCAGTCATTCAACATACACAGAACAACAGAGAACCCACCTACAGAGCTTTGAGTCTAGTAGAGAAAACAGACAATTATGAAAACAGTGAAAGATAAGGCAATGCTGATTGGCAATGGGTGCCTGGTCCAATTGTGAAGACTTCTTGAAAGAACTGAGATGGAGAACATGTGGGAATTAGTCAGGCGAAGAGGTGCAAGAACATTCCAGAGGCAGAGAAGAAAGGGGTGGCGGGGGGTAGAGAGAGAGAGAGAGAGAGAGAGAGAGAGAGAGAGAACTAGACTGATTTGTTCAAGCAAATTACAAAAATTCATTATCCAGTATGGTGAGACAATAGGAGTGGAGATGGAGAAAGACTGACATATTTTGATCCCTTGAAGGAGTGTTAAAGCGACACACCACCCAGGCTCATGCGCTTCACTGTCACATGCTCCTGATATGAATTACAGGAAAAACAAGAACCACTGCCTGCAAGCCTGTTCCTGAGTGCGCTGAAGCCACAGGCCCCAGCATCATTTTAGTCAGTAACAGCATTCAGGCCACCTTTCTAACAATTAAATTACAAATCCAAATATCACTATAATTTGCTCGCCTGAATCTATTTATTCTTGTCAGATTTTATGCTAATCCTCTATCCAAAAATTATTATTCCTCTCTGTTGTTTCTCAGCAGCTGCCATATCATTCTCCAGATGGGGTGTTGTTACATTTCTGGATGAAGAGCAGTGGTTCCCTTTTATATTAAAACATAATTATGCCCCCGACAACCACCTGGGCCAAATATGGTTACATGATATCAACAATACCTGTAGGCTATTGGATAGCTATTCACCTGCCTAAAAAGTCCTTAATAGTAATTTTGCATAAATTCTGTGTAATGTGACCCCTGCCGACGTTACATTGTCAAATAAAGCTAAATTAAAATAGTGCTCAGATCCAATTTCTTCTCTGTGCTAGGGAAAGCATATCCCATGTTTGGGGCAAATATGAGCGGTAAGAATTGAAAAACCTTCCTCTTTTTGCTTCACATGTGGATTATGGTACATGTTACTGAAGGCACCATATAATTATATAATAACAATAAGAACGGGAAAAAATAGTCAGTATTTCCTATGTACTTATTATGTGACAAATACTGTGTAAAGCACTTTTGTCCAGTCAGGCACACTCATTCAACAACTGTTTCTTGATCGCCTTCTTCATGTCTGACAGAGAATGCTCTCAGCACTGGAGAGTCGGTGGTGAAAAGGACAAAAATAATTCTTGCCTTCAAGACGCGGGGAAAAAAATAAACTAGAAAGCAAAGACATAAATAATATGGGGCTGGGGCAAGTGCTATGAGTGAGGTAAACTGGATGCTCAGGAGTGGCTATTCAAGCGGTGACATGAAAGATGAAGAGCCAGCTGTGTCAAGACGCAGGAGACAGCCAGTGGGAAGCCTGGAGCACCAAGAAGGCTTCGCGTACGCCATTTTGCCATTTTTCCAGGGCAATCTTAAGATGTGGGCATTAGTCCCACTGAATGGATGGTACAACCGAGGTAGCTTGCCCGAGTTCA
The DNA here is from genome assembly GCF_902729225.1 of Pteropus medius. Taxonomy (NCBI): domain Eukaryota; kingdom Metazoa; phylum Chordata; class Mammalia; order Chiroptera; family Pteropodidae; genus Pteropus; species Pteropus medius. Next base: position 2,920,410 of record NW_024349804.1, on the reverse strand, counting down.
CACAGGTAAGTGGTAAAGCTGGTATTTCGGCTCCCATGTAATCACACAGATGCCTCTCTTATTCCCTTTTAACTACTGCCCTCATTCTCCTGATACTGTCTTATTTTCCCCACTGAACAAAATATCCTAAGGGTCTCTACAAACAAAAGTAGTTACACTTTACTTTTCTCTCCCTTAATTTTCCTAGGAATGTACAGACACACGCGTAGGTTTTCCAATGCTGCTGTAAAAACATTCCTCATGCAGAGCGGCTTAAATAACAGGATTTTTACTCTCACAGTCTGGAGGCTAGAAGCTGCAACCGTGTTGACAATGCTGATTCCTCCTAAGGGCTCCGGGGGAAGGTCCTGTTCCAGGCCTTGCTCATAGCTTCTGTGAGCCTCAGGCATCCCACAGGTCCTTTCTCCCTGCGTCTCTTCACATCATCTCCTCTATGCACAAATTCTCCCTTTTGGTAAGAACACCAGTCCTATTGCATTAGAGTCCATCCTAATGACCTCGCAGGAACTTATCTCCAAATAAATTCCCATTCCGAAGTATAGGGGGTTAGGTATCCAGCATACCATCTCTGGAGGACACAATTCAGCCTGTAATAACCCATATATATTACTTTACAGAAATGAAATCATTTCACATGCTGGGGTGCTTTTGGTTTCTGGTTTATGTGTACAGTAGCCCCTCCTTATTTGCAATTTTGTGCTCTACGATAGGAGTTACTCATGGTCAACCGTGGTCCGAAAATATTAAATTGAAAATTATAGAAGTAAACATAAGTTTCAAATTGAGTGCCCTTCTGAGTAGCACGATAAAATCTCACTGCGTCCTCCCCAGGACGTGAATCATCCCTTTGAGCAGCATCTCCTCACTATATACGCTCCTGCACATTAGTCACTTAGGAACTGTCTTGGTTATCATATTGAATATCAGAGAAAGAGAATGAAAGAGAGAGAAGAGGCAAGCGTGCCCCTTCATATAACTTCTATTACAGTATATTGTTATAATTGCTCTATTTTATTATTGTTATTGTGACTCTCTTACTGTCCCTAGTTTATAAATTAAACTTTATCATAGGAATGTACATATGTATAGGAAAAAACATAGTATATGTATGTTGGGTACTACCCAGGGTTTTGGGCATCCACTGGGGGTCTTGAAACATAACTCCCGTGGATAAGGGGCCACCACTGCATCTAATGTTTTCTTATTATTTTGTTTTATTCCACCTTCTAACTGCATTCTCCACCATGACCACCACCAACACTCTAAGGCTGGCACCTGGTTTAAAATGTTCTTATTTCTTTACATATACACATATAAATAGACTGATATGAGAAGATTTTTTTGTGTGCTTTATAAAATATAAATTACATTATAAACACTGTTCTTTATCTTCTCTTTCTCACTTCATAATATTAGCATAAAGGCTTATTTAAGTCAACTGGTAACCATTTCATTTAAGAGCACTATAATATTGCATAATGTACATGGACCATAATTTCTTCTATCCGTCTCTATTTGTTAAGCTTTCTCAAGCCCTCTGCAGTACCCTTCCTCTTACTGGCAGGCTTGTATGGTTTATACTTCCCAAAGAGGAAAACAGTTTGAATGTGGCCCATGTAACCCATGATCAAGAATTAGCCGTCCCTGTCCTCCATCAAGCTCAATGTAACACTATACCTTTAAATGGAGCCATTCAAAGAGTGGCTTTGGGAATGAGGCTTTCTCCAAGTCCAACTGTTTCATAAAATCATTCAGAGCTGGAGATTTAGTCTTTATCTCCACGATCCTCAATGTCCTTATCTTGAATATACAGGTTTCGATTGTAGTTACCTCTTCAGGTTTTGACATTCTTTTTTGTTAGTTTCAGGTATACAATACATTGCTTAATTTTCTTTAATAGTATTAGATTTGTATTCTAATCCTATAATCCATGACCAGTATTAGTAAATGCAATGAAACATATTACTTTCCTTAGTTTTGACACTCTTGAGAAAATATGCCACATAGTAACTCAAAAGAGAGTCAAATTTATAAAGCAACGCAATTCAGTAAACCTGATGGGCAGCAGAGCAGGGCAACTTCCTATGACAGTCTGAGTCAAAAGAAAAAAGGTATAAAATGCGGATGTCCGGAAGTCGAAAAATGAATGCAAGCAAAAAGCTCAAGCTTTACAAGCTTGCAAAAACCCACACAGTAACACACGTATGAGGAATAAACTCTATCAGCTGAAATGGTGATACATTCATAGCAGAAGCAACTTCTGTATTTTTAAAATATCGTTGGCAACCACGACACTCCCTTAAACCTTCTTTACTGTGTTTTTCATTCAGTTATGTATCTCACTAGTTTCGGTGTCTCACTAATCAAGTATAGACTCTCATGGAGCGTAATCTCTTTTCCTTAGCTGACTTCGGATGTCCAATGCCAAATGAGAATTTAACCGAAGGAGTCATTTCAGGCAGGCTTTAGGACAGTAATGCTATTTTGATCTCAAAAAAATTCAGCTAAAGAAAGTCTCAGATTTTAGAAACAACATCATGAGCTTATGTTTTCACAGTCTTCATTTAGAAACAGAACATTCTAAAGGTTAATGGAATATGAATGGACATTTATTCTCTTTTCGATTGTGCCAGGATTACACCTATGAATATAAAACGAACAGTACATCCAAAGTAACAATGACCAAATGCAAATACACTCGAATTTGTCTTTCAGTTTTTAATGTTTCCTAGAGGACACAGTCAGCAGACCAGATGCATCTCCATCCCTTGGCAGGTTCTTCTCAATGAATGAGAGTGGTGGGAGCCGCTACAGCTGGAGTGCTCCTGTGAGAGTGAAAGCCACAACACAAGAGGAATTCGAATAGACAACTCCTTAACACTTCATTCACAAAGAGAAATGACCTTTTGGCTGACATTCCCATATCTGAGCATATTTTACTACTAGGGAGGAGAGCGGTGTGGATTTTTTGTGACGCATCTACATGAACCGAAGAACTGGCTGTGAGTTTGTTACTGTCTGGTTATTTCTGAGACATTTCCTGGTCTCTGCCAAGACATGGATAAAGCCCGCCCCTTCCTCAGCACACACTGCGTTAAAGGAATTCAACGAAACTTCAAAAGCACAGTCTACAAGGCAAAAGAACATTACTCTGACTTCAACAAAGTTAAGGAATTTTGCAAAGGAGTTAATGGGTAATAGAAAGGAAGGTGGTATGCACAAAATCTTAAACTAAGGTGTCAATATGTAAAACTAGCAGGGAACTCCTGTACTAGCTGGAGAAGGATGTAGAAAACCGACAAAAAGGAAACAGACAAGCAGTACACAGGAAAAGAAATTCAAGGTGCTCTTAAGAGTTTTTAAGGACAGCTTCAATCATGGGCAATCAGAAAAAGGAAAACAGAGACAACAGCAAGGTATCACATGATACTTTTTAAGTTGGCAACAATTAGATAGTTGGATATTTCCCGATGCTAATGAGGATGCGGAGACTAGCGTAGGCACCATTCTGGAAAGCAATCCACCACTACATGGAGAGAAAGAGAGAGAGAGAGAGAGAGAGAGAGAGAGACAGACAGACAGACAGACAGACAGAGACAGACAGAGATAGAGAGAGAGAGAGTATGTGTGTGTGTGTGTGTCACAGTATAGCAGTGCACGATGTATATCCTAGGGAGGTCCTTACACCCCATAAAGATTGGTTCAACTCATTGTTTGTGTTGGTAAAGAGAATTGGAGCTAGAAACCAAGTAATAATCAGTGTGTCTGTTGTCTGATGAGTTGGCATGATTTTAAGGGAAGTATTCACTCTCCACTTGAAATAGTCCCTGCCTCTCCTTTTAGTTATATACAAAGTTTCACCCTTCCTATCACCTGTCTGATCCCTTAAGGCATTAGACTTCAAAGCCCTGCTCTACGATCCTGTGCTTCATTGGTCTCCCAGATAACTTGAGCCCATTTAAAAATGTGAGTGAGGTCACTGAGTAGGCCTATGCCCGAATGTAGAGGACCAAATGATAGCTGTCAGTCTATGTTTGATCAACTAAGGAGAAAGACACAATCCCTCCTTGAGCGAGCTCCGATTCTGCACATTACAAGTTGCAGAAACAAGCGTATGTAAAGGGTTTTTTTGACGATAATCTGCTTGCTTGAAGAATGTGTCAAAAGAAACAGAAGAGCAAAAGGACAGAACCTAAGAGTTCTCTTTTTCTGGCTTACTTTGAGCCATTTACAAAATGACACATCACAGGAAAGATGGGAGCCAATTCTCAAATTTGGATCCCTCCGTAGCTCTTCACACACAATGCATAGAAAGCCAGCAGCCCCTACTTGCCAGCTTTAGGGGATTTAGCTAATGAAAGCTTTCCAATTGGACAGATGTACGAACACTGTTTCATGGGCTGGATACTAAAATCAAAACTCTGCAGATTTGAGAGCAATGAAATTGTGTTGCAAATTCTGACTGGGGTGGGAGGGAGCGCAGGCAGACATGGGGGATTAGTGCCAGCTGGCACCGTTCAGGAGGTTTCTCTGCAAATGTAAAACGTGGACTTTGTCAGCAGAGACCCTATAGATCTATATAATTTTTATTTTACATCATCTGACTTTTGTTTAGCAATCATTTAACACTTAAGACAATGTACTGTAAAACATTAGGAAAATTTACTAGAGAATAATTAAATCCCGAGTTACCACATTCCTACTAGTGTACAGTTCTCAGATTTGCCATTCAAAGGGATAGGAGGAGTTAGGAAAGGTTTCATGATAAAACAACTAAAGTATCAGAATTACAATTAGAGGAATGCTTTCAAAGTCATGTATTTAAGTAGATGAATGCTAATCTTTGAACACATTATTGCCTTTTAAACCACATTTTTTTTTTTTGTTAAGCTCTGTATGTCCATTTATTCGATTAACCTTTATTAAGTGTCTACTGGGTGGGAGTCATTGTGTTAAGTGATGTGTGTATATATGATCACATTTAATGTTATAGCAATCCATAAGGGGTTTTTGATACATTCGATGAAAAAACATTTAACTTGGGAATATGTTCTACCCTGTCATTATTTTTTAATCATTCAGTCACGACTTATCTAGAAGTAACCATGCCTAGATATAAACACACAGAAGAGAATCATATGTACTTTTGTACACACAATGTATAAGCCTGTTCATAGCAGTGTTGCTCTAATCAGACCAATTAGTAACAATAAAATGGATAAATTATGGTTCATTCAAACAATGAAATCGTACATGGCAATGAAAGTGAACAGACTGCAAGTACAGTCATGTGCCACTTAAGGACGTTTCAATCAATGACGAAACACATATATGACAGTGGTCCCATAAAATTATAAAGGAGCTGAAGTATTCCTATTACCTAGTGATGCTGTAGCTCTGGTAACATTACCACGCAGTGAATTACTCACATGTCTGTGAGTGACACCAGTATAAACAAACCTACTGCACTGCCTGTCGTATGAAAGTATAGCACGGACAATTACAGTAGGCTAGAACATATAGGTTTGTGTATGTACACTGTATGATGTTATCACAATGATAAAATCACCTGATGAGGTATATCTCAAAATAAATCCCCATCACCGAGCGGCACATGACTGCACATGCAATACTAGGAATGACCCTCACAGAAATAACACTGAGTGAAAGAAGCCAAACACAAAAGAGTGTATGCCATGCAATTCCATTTATACAGAGTTCACATTAATCAAAGGAGGTAGACGTAAGTGTCATGGTTACCTCTGGTGGCATGCACAGTGCTGGGAGGGGACCCACGGGGGTACTGATAGTGTTTGAACCTTAATCCAGGTATGGGGTACATGGATCTTTGCTTTGTGAAATATTGAGCTGTACCTTTCTCTATGCATTTGATGCTCTAATAAGAAGTTTGTATACATAAAAAGAAGTAACCACATACATAACATTAATAGGTAGAAATATTTGCTATATTAATAGTCAGCTTGAAAAACTTAAAAATCTTACTGTACAACTCAGTAAAGATATCACTGTGTTTTGGCAGAGAGCACAGAAAGTGATAAGAAAATATTAAGGTTTTGGAATTACTAGAAGTAGCGTTTCCTTTTAAACTTTTCTTGATGTTGATATAACATTATGTAATTACTTTTTAAAAGGTAAACACAATACACTATATATAAGATTCCTCCAACCTCCTTGTTCACTACAAAACTCACCCAAATTCAATTTGTTTTATAGCTGGGACAAACATAATTGCTCCATAAATCAGGTTTTTTTTAAAATATCTGTATAATGCACATGTATCATCAATGTTGTTTCCAGATTATATAAAATATAGGTAACGTTCCCTACTCCAGTTATTCACACGACAATGATGTCTCAAGCCTAAGAGTAGAGGTCATTGACTCCCTTTTTTGCATTAAGTATGAAACAAGAATGAACACATGCATGCACATATGTGCACACAATAGGACCGTTTCCATTACTCGTGGAGTAATGTAGAACTTTCACAGGAGAAGCAAAATCTATAATCTATATGAAAGGTTTTGTCCTCTAACTTTCCCAAATAGAGGCGAATTAAAAATCTCAAACTCTAAACTGCAAATGAAAAGCTGTGTCCTTTTGACTTCCAGATAGGAGCACAAAGCAGTCATTTGGACAGCAGGTGGCGATTTGGTACCCTAACAACGTGTGAGGGGTAGGTGAACCAGTTATCATGAAAAGCAAATACTCATGGTCATGAACGAGCACACCAAGGAGATCTTGTTTCTCATCCCCTTTTGTTTTCTGTCTCTTCTTCTAATGTATATTCAGAGAAAGGAGAGTTCAAGCAGATGGTGAGACTGAGCAGGACGTCATCCAGATACGGGGAACTGAGGATGTTACGTGACATTCCTTTATTTTTTCTTCCCCTTATTCCAAGTGTACGAAGTCCTACATTTTCTGCCTAAAGATGTCGCCAATAAGTTTACCCCCATCCTATTGGACTCGGATCACGCTTTCCCCTTGGCTATTTTCTCATTCGGGTAGAAAGACAAAGAAACCTATGAAACTGGTTTAAGCAAAATGGCAGGATTTATTGATGAGCTGTAGAGACGTCCCACGGAAAGCAAACCCAGGAAGTCTACCCTGACTTTAAGGAAAAGTAGAGCCAGTTACATGAGTCTCGGCCAAGGGCTCAGTCTCTCCTTCATTATCCTTCATAGCTGCTTTGCCCTACTCATTTCATTCTTCCTCTTCCCTTTCCCCTTGTTCTCCTCCTCCCTTTTTTTCTTCTTCCTCTCCCTCTCCCCATCTTTGTCTCCTCCTCCCCCTCTCCTTTCTCTTCCCATTGTCCTCTTGCTCCTCTCTCTCTCTCCCTCTCCCTCCCTCCCTCAAATGGTACACATGTTAACCACATAGGGCCATCACTATCTAAGACACAGATTTGCAGCTAGTTGGCTGCAAGCCCTGAATCCTGGTTCTGAATTAATGTTAAAGATAATCTGATTGGTTCTTCTTGGTTCTAGTGTCTTGGCATTTTGGAAGACACCCTCTTGAGAGAATACAATGAGTTCTAAGACAATGAACTTTTAACGTTTTTAAACATTAGACCAGTAATACCACCCTAAAAACGCCCTTCCAATTCTCAAGGAAAGGGAGAGAGAAAAGCCAGACTAAGCCCTACGAAATTTTTTTTATGACTATCCTGGACGGTGTGACTACAATGAACATGGAGAATATCTTGAATATAATGACAGAAGAGTCAATACTGAGAATGCACATCATATTGGAATTTCATTAGATCGCCATTCCCTCTAACCCTTCTAATTGCCCTGAGAATGAATTCCAAACTGCTGCCAAGTCCTGAAGTCTTGATGCTATATGGAGTCCTGCATGCCTAACTCTCCTTGTGCCTCTCTTTACTTATTCATCGCAATTCTCTCCACCAAGTCACATTCCCGCCATCAGCACAAGGGCTTCCCCTTTTTCCATATCCTCGCCAACACTTGCAATTTCCTGTCTTTTTTCTTTTACATAATAGCCATTCCAAGCGGTGTGAGGTGATATCTCATAGTTGTCTTAACTTGAATTTCCCCGATGATTAGTGGTGTTGAGCATCTTTCCATGTACCTGTTGTCCATCTGCATGTCTTCTTTGGAAAAATGTCAATTCGGATTCTCGACTCAGTTTTTAATCATAACATTTGGGTTTTTTGTTTTTGTTTTTGTTTTTGCTATTGAGTTGTATGAGTTCTTTATATATATCAGATATTAACCCCTATCAAGTATATGATTTGCAAATATTTTCTCCCATTCGGTAAGCTGCCTTTTCACTTTATTGATGGCTCCCTTTGCTGTGCAGTTTTAAAGACGTTCATTTAGGTGTGTAAAATATATGTTTATTTGAAAGATAATTACATTACTTTAGAGCAGTGTTTCTCGAAGCATATTTCCTGGACCAAAAACATCAGAATCATTTGAGAAATTGCTAAAAATGTAAGTTGTCGGGCCTAAGCTTTTATCTATTAACTTAGAAAATGAATAGTTTAGCAAACCTTGTTTGCTAAAGTCAAAAACCACTGCTTAGAGGAATACATTTTTCACAGGATGTTCTGGATTGTATATTTATATCATCTGTGCCTAATATGTTTTAGTAAAGCTGGTTTAATTAGGAAATAACATGAATCCTTGTACTAATCTCTTTTTTTTAGGTACTCAAAGCATTCTTTTTAATGGAATAAAACATTAATTACCCTCCTTTAGAAACAGTTGTCTATTGCCCAGGGAGCCTCTGTTTAGAAAAGTAAAATTGCATAACAGACAAGTGCATTGTTTATGCAGAAATGAGCACAAGAACCATTTACCGCTGTATTTCTAAATAAAATGTGTTTATAATATTAATCAATCAACAGCATTAAATATTTCACTTTCTTGGGAAAACTAGAGAAAACCACTTCATCAAAGAAAAATGTTAAGTAAGGACAAAAAGGTTGGAAAATTACACACAGTATTCAAACTGATGTAATTTCTAAATATTTTAACATGGAAAGATGTATGAGTCAATATGATCCTAGACACTCACAGGCCATATTTTATTGAGCTTCTTAATAGGTAGAGCTTCCACCTAAGCCTGGAATATTATTAGGTTTTATAAATTAAGTGGGTTAGAACTGGCAAAATACATCTCCCTTTATATTGTGACCTAGTTCATCTTTATTTTTTTCCCCTTTCATTTTTAAGACATAACCTATCACAGCTGCTCTGTAGGTCTAGGGAGCTACGTATAATAGTTAAAAATGATGCCTTTTAGTTTCTATTAAAGTTCGGAGTCTGTTTCAGTGTTGTTTGCAGAAACGAACCGTATTTATACTGTATGGGTATATTTATGCACTTTTCATTAAAAACAAATTTTATAAACTGATATATGTATCAATGCAATCCCATTACAGTGAAACATGATAAATGGAAAGAGACATATATTGGTAATAGACAGTGTAAGGTATTTAGATGGATCTGGATTTAACACTGACTCTGATACTTTATAGTCTTATGACCTTAATCAGTTTGCTTAATCTTTCTGGGTCCAAGGTTATCATTGCTAAAATGAAAAATTTAAATGTATAAAGCTTATAGGACTATTATGTGTACATCAGAAGGCCGATTGCTCCTTAGGTGTTCAATCTCGATGACACTCCTCTCTCTATACACAGTCATGAACTGCTCCATGTGGGTTTCTTTTGGAACCAATAAACAAAATAGACTTTCCATATGTATACTCTCTGGGCGAAGGATAGTATCAGTAGCGCATAGGACCAGAAACAAGCATGAGGATGTCAACTGTAGGAAATACTAGAAAATGTAGGAAATTGTGTTTGCTGTCCCAGGCCACATATGTTATGTTGAAAACAAGTTTAACTGAATTTTTTAGGAGGCTGAGAAGCGCCAATTACATCTGGGTTACATACAATAATAAAGTGCAGTCTCTATTCTCTTCAGTATTAGTAATACCAAATTCTAGTTCCTGGTTTTACGAGCATGAAATCAGAGTGGGGAGGCCACGAAAAATCATGCTCCAGTGAGGATCTGATCCAATAGTACTTAAGATTTTTACTTTTGAACTATCTTTCTAATGTAGAATTTAATACAATTTCCTGTTATAAATGTTTGTAGGACAAATACATTCATATGATAATACTTTGCGCATTTAAAATATTTGTGTACTCGTAATCGTCCAGTTTCAATACAGCAAGTCTGTGCATTGTGATGTATAAGTTTACACAGCAGGGAAAACCCTACCGAGATGACTTCTGTAATTGAAAAGTTTAGTAGAAGGCATAAAACAAAGCAGAGATCTTCATTTCACTGCATACTCTTCCTGTACTCATTAAGATTTTTAGGGCTGACTGAGACCGCTGAACACAATGGGAAATGCTAAGAGTTTCTGTCTTTATTAGCATATATAATGCTTCGATTTGCTAAAAATGTGGTTAATCTGCATTGCACACAGAGATTTCTTTTCAAAATATATGTTATCATTACTTTTTTCAATATTGGAAAGACAGTGGTGTTTTGTCTAGTGAATTGTAAGTTGTTCTCAGTATTGTTCTCCTCCAACAATTGATTTTCTAAAAAAAAAAAGTTTTCAAGAGGTGTTTTGTTTTGTGCATAAGATAAAATCCGAGATTGTTTTCACATTCTGGGCCACATGTTGAATGAGGCTGGAACATTACTTAATAATAAAAGAACAAATGAAGACAGGGAGGGAAGGACAACATCACACTTTAGTTGCTTAGTCAATTATCTACTTTCTCCCCAAATGACTGAAGAACACACTTTATCATCTTGAGAAATAAAACCTTGCTATCCTCTCTATAGCATAAGAACCTTTAAAGGCCTGTTAGAAGCTTTTGTAATATGGATACCAGAAAACCACCGATTATACAACAGGGGTTCAATTAAATGTCCTCCCTGTCCTGAAGTCATCCGCAAAAATCTATTTTGCCTAACATTTCATTCATGCCTGCCTTTCTACAGTCTTGCTTTTTTATCCCACAATGTTTGCATATGAAATATATGATAACTTCTTTTATTTTTATGCATGGCAGTTAAAAAGTGATCAGAAATGAACACTAATGGGCTTTCAAAGCCGGAAAACTCATTTGACAGCTCAGAAAACGTGGTCTTGTAACATGTCCATTTCCAATGTTAAAAGTGAGTTTGTGTTCACTTCAGATCACTGGGGTCAAAGCTATATTTGCAGCTGCAGCATGTTATAGTATAGGGATGGGTGGCCTATCAGAATAATAGGATGAAACTCCTCATTAACTCTTTGTGGAGAGTTATCTTTCTATATATGTGTTTTTCCTGCATTTGCTGCAAATATTTTAAGGAAGCATCAATGTAGGTTTCTTTTATCTACCTATGTGGGAATAAAATGTCATTTCGATGACTTCAGATCATGTGTTTCAACTGTATACCATCAATTGCAGGTGAGAATGCCTCTTCCATTCTAGGAACTTTTGTTTTTCTTTGAACTTGAAGAGCCCTTTTGTTTCTTGAGTCAGGACTATCTAAAACACCCTTTCTGTATGACCTCATCCATATTCATGAATTCAAATACCATCCAGATGCTTATGACACCCGTATTTGTATTTCTATACCAAACTACTCTCTCTCTCTCTCCAAACTCTCATTTCAAATTTCTCCCTATACTTCTCCCCCTGAGTAGAACTTGTTCAAGGGAAATTCATATTTATTTTGACCTCTCTGTGTACCTGGATTTATGCCAGTTTTTTTTTACAGCTTTGCATACTGTCTTATTCAATTCAAGATCTTTTAAGAAAGTACTATAGACTGCATGGCTTATCAACAACAGAAGTTGGTTCCTCACAGTTCTGGAGGCTGGAAGTCTGAGATCAGGAAGCCAGCATGGCTGAGTTTTCATGAGAGCCCTCCTCTGGGCTACAGACCATCGTTTTCTCACGGTGTCCTCACATGGCAAGAAGAGGTCAAAGGAGCTCTCTAGGGCCTCTTTTATAACATTACTAATCCCATTCATGAGGCTCCACTCTCGTGATCTAATTATCTCCCAGGGCCCCACTTCCTAATACCATCACTTTGGGGGTTAGGATTTCAACATATGAGTTTGGGGGAGTGACAAACATTGAGTCAATTTTACATGCTTGACTTCACTTCATCCTGGATTATATGCTCCATTAGGGCTGAGACTGCATATATGTTTATTACTATATACCCATCACCACACACCATGCCTACTATCTAGTTTGTGCAAATATTTATTAAATAAATTAGTTGACCTTCATAATAAGTCTGTGAGTACCTAGAGTTAAGCCAGCAATGAAGTTAAAGGCAAGTCTTCCCATGACTTCTCGTCCCACGTACAATGAGTTAGGATCTAACCACAAAATTAGAGGGGGAAGTCCATACAAGACCACCCTCATTTCTAATCCTAACTGCAAATTCAGGATTTTTCCCCAAATCAACCTCAGGTGTGATGAAAGTTCTACAGAACTCACTGAAACTTATTATACTCACAGATATGGTTTATCACAATAAAGGCTACAAATTATTGACAGCCAAAGAGATGCAGATGGTGGAGTCTAAGATGGTTCTAAGGCTGAAGCTTCCATTGTCCTCAGGATGCTTTATTCTCCCACTATTCACATGTGACAGCATGCAAGGAGTTTCGTCAATCTAGGAAATCACCTGAGCTTCTGTGTTCAGGGTTTGTACTGGGGCTTTTTTACATTATGTAGGCATGACTGACTGACATACCATATGGTCCAAGAGGTCTCACCTCTTTAGCAGAAACTATCAGGGGCCCATCACGAATAACAAAGATGCTCCTATTGCTTAGGAAATTCCAAAAGTTTAAAGGTTACCTCCCAGGAGCCAGGGACAAAGGCCAGATCTCCCCTTGGCCAAGGTCAAATTCTTTACCACAGTGAGTATGTCCATTTTACAGATTAAATAAAAATATCATACAATAATTGGGAGAACTAGATTTGGAACACAGGGCTATTTCTTACTTAAGTTTAACTTCTATCTAAAATGGAAATTCTCTTCCCGTCTTGCTAACTAGTTCGACCTCATGAATTTTTTATCTTGGTTAATAGCACCTCCATTTTTCTAATTTCCCAGTGCACAAATGTTTGTGTCATCCTCCTCTCCTACCTCTGTTTCATCTTCACAATCCAAATAATTGCCGAGTCAAATCGATTCTCTTTGTTTGTAAAATGCCTCTCATATCGGGCTCTTTCTTTTCATTCTTTACTGCTAATATGTTAGTTCTGCTTTTCATTATTTCTGACTTATAATAATGCTGTGTTGCTTTAATTAGTCTTCTGTCTGTATTATCCACCCACACTCACTACTTTCTACTTGGTCATCAGACTGGTCTACCAAAAAGCAGAGGTGTTCACATCACCATCCTTCTTAAAATTTGCATCAGATTCCTAATGCTTTTGTATAAAATTTGAACTCCTTACTATAACTTACTTGGCCTGGAACAATTTAAGGCTAAACTATATTCCAACCTCCTCTCTCAACATATAACCTCTGATCCTGCACCTGTGGACTTTAATCATATGTATAGAGAATACGTGCTATACGTTTGTAAGTCACTATGGCAGATGCTCTGTTTATATTAGGAAAATAGAAAGCAAACCTAATCTCTGCCCTCATGAAGTTCATGGTCTAGTGAGGTATGGCATTAATCAATCACAAAATTCAATCTACAGTAACTACTACCATAGTGAGAAAATAGCTTTGAATAACATGTCTGCTTAAGAAGCGAAAAATATTACTAAGTACAAATGCTTCTAGAAAGCAATTGGAAACTGCTGACTTTTTTTCCATTTGTTCATTTTGCAAGAAATATATTTGACATTATGTAATTTGAAATCTTTCTGCATTTTATGCATTCATTTTATTTTAAGGTATATTTATTATTATAAGTGAAATATGATTGTTTATTATAGTAACACATAATTTATTTATAACACATATTTTATTTATATTGAAGAATTTTAAATTTACCATCATTTGATATATTTTTACTTGTTATACCTGCTCTAACTTCCTTTTCTCTATTTTTTCTTGCCCTTATATAAATGTATTATTGTGATCATTTCCCTCCTCTTTATTAGTTTAAGTGTCATTCTATCCTTTAGTGATGAGTCTAGATCAGAGTTTTATAGCCTCAGCACCGATGACAATTTTGACCAGATAATCCTGTGTCATGAGAGGGGCTTCTGTTTGTATTGTGAGATTTCAGCAGCATCTCAGGCTTCTACCTGTGAAAAGCCATTTGTATCCTTTTACTATGACAATCAAAAATGTCTGTAGATATTGTCAAATGTTCCTTGGAAAACAAAATTACACTTCGTTCAGAACCATTGCCCGTGACTCAACAAATTTCAATGTAAATAACGATTTTTTTTCTTCTTTTTTTTTTGGACATGCAAAGGCATTTTGACATTTATCTCAATTTATCCCTCTTCTCAATCATTACAACATGCCTGCTGCTATTTTAACTCATGTTTTTCAAACCCCATAAGATAGTCTATTGGTTTACACCACTAAACCAATAGTTTATTACACCACTAATATTCATTTAGACTTATCCACTGCCACCATGGCCGGGCACAGGCCAGGACTCTTGGTGTCTGTCCTTCCTCTTAAGGCACTCCCTTCCCCAGGACTGAGCAATAACAAAGTGTCCCTCTTCTCAGTGGACTGGGCAGTGGGTGCTCATCTATCCTCCCTCCTCTCAATGCAAGTGCTGTATTGGACAGGAGTCACCATGTAAGGGTAACATTGATGACCATGTTCAAAGCCAGCACAGCTGCTGCTGCTCTGCCGCCTGCCTATACAGAAGAATCCGAATCTTTTTCATATTCTAATAAATCCATGTGAGTTTTTGATAGAAAAAAATATATTCATTTAGACTTATCCACATATTTACTTTTACATTACTCTTCATATCTTCCTGCACCTGTGAGCCTCTAACCACGATCATTTTCCTTTTGCCTACAGAATATTTTTTTCTCTGGGGTCTTATATTGATGATAAATTCTCCCAGTTTTTGTATGTCTGAAAATTCTCTTATTTCACTGTAATTTTTGAGGAACATTTCCACTGAGTATACAACTATGGTTGACAATTATTTTTTTAAACAGTTTGAAATTTTATTTCATTCACTTTCTCCATCCATTGTTTCTTTTGAGAAATCTGCTATTGGTCTAATTGTAGCTCTTAGAAGGTAACCTTAATTTTTCTAGATACTTTGATTTTTTGTTTGTTTGTTTTTTCAGCAAGCTAGCTGTGATGTTGCCTCAGTGTGTTTATGTTTCTCTGGCTTGAGATTCATAGGGCCTCTAGAGTCTGTGGTTTGAAATCTTTTGTCAATTTAGAAAGATTCTCAGCCATTTTCTCTTCTAATATCTCTCAGCCTCATTATCTCTCCGTTCCCCTTCCGAAGCTCTAATTACATGTACATCTATTTTCCACTGTATCTCATGTGTTTTTACATTTTGCTCAGTGTGTTATCTATCATTTTGTCTCTCTTTGCTGCATTCTGTATTTTTTCATTTGAGCCACTTTCTGCTTCACTAATTTTCTTTCTAATCTGTGTCTAATCTGCTGGTAAACTCATTCGTTGAACCCTTGATATAGTTATTGCATCTTTTAGTCATATAATTTCTGTACGGTACTTTTATGAAATATGTTCCAGTTCTCTGACAAAATTCTCAAATTTATCTTATTTCTAGAGCCTAGTAAGCATAGTTATTTTAAACTGGATTATCAATAAGTTTACTTATACTATCTAATGCTTATTCTGGTTTTTAATCACATTATCTTATGACTCATTTGCCTATATAATAGTTTTTGGGTTCTAGACACTGCCTATAAAAAACTGCTGGGGTCATTTGAGGTCTTGGATAATGTTATTTTCTTGCACATGTAGGCTGAGTAATTCTTCACCGTCTCTGTAGATTTTTGATACCTTCAAACAAATTTTTGAGAACAATTATTACTTTCGTATTATTTGAGGTAAGAGGTTTTTTTTAGTCTTTTACAACAAGTGACATGTGGCCCAAATATACATTACTAGGATGCAATGTGTGGCAAATATGATTTATTATGCAAGTGTAAGTATGCCTGAACTGGTTGGTACCATGTCCAAAAAGATTAATCCATTGGGTACGCATTTGGATGTTGCAAAAATATTTAATTACTATAAGACTTTCTAAATACTCTCAATTCTTGTATTTGGTTGCTCGTGTATCTGTAGAAATTGGGGATTGTATGTAATGGCACTGTTATAGATCATTCTAAGAGATATACTATTCTAAGAGACAACAAAGAGATCCCCTAGTTAAAGGAAGAGATCTAAAATAAGCAGGACTTGTTCTGTCTTGAGTAAAATAGTCTGCTTCAAACTAAATTAACATATTATCAGGAAATACATTGGCTATTCTTTAAAGGCTTAGCTCTAAAAAGATTTAGCAAACATTTACACAATTCTCCCAGTAGCAGAAGGAACATTATGCCTTAAGGATTATTTAAAGAAGACTAGATAGATAATGGTATCTACATATATACTAACAACTCATCAATTCAAAATCTGGAATAATTTGGCCAAGTAAATTAATAGTGTAAGAAGAATTACAGTAAAGTATATAAAACCACTTGAACTACATTTTCAATCAATCTCAAATCCTTTAGAAGCATCCTTTCTCTTATGGAAATAAAGAACATGCTAATTACAAACTCTTTCCATGTAACCTTTATAGCAATTAGTCTCAAAAAAAAGTGGAAACAATGCTTAATGAATTTGTTCTGTTACATACCCACATGAAATTCATTTAAAAGAAAGAGGGGGAAAAAAACTTATTTTAAATGGTTCTACAAATTTAGCCAAAATTTCTACCTCACAGTAAGTCCAAATTAGGAGCTTTAATTAGACTATTACTATATAAGAGATGAAGCATTTTTAGAAGAGTATCTGGGACATCTGTTGCTTTTGTTTGAGGAGTATCCCTTCCTCCACTTGCTAATACAAACCCAGTTTTTCTTAGGACCTTCGCTAAGCAATTTGAGTGGTGTGGACCTCACTACTGAATTGAATGTGATGTAGGAGCCAGATATAGCCAGTCATAGATTCCCTTCTCGCTGACAACACTCATTGGTTCAAAAGTTGGCATGTGACCCACAGTGGATCAGTGAGAGGCAGATCCAGAATTTTTGTTGAAACTCTTAGGAAAGAAATCCTTTTTTTTTTTTTCCTGCAGACATGTACAAAGTAGGAGGGATGAAGAAAAGAAGGAAGGGGAAAACCTCAGCAGAAAAAGAGATAAAGATGCTACACTAAAGATTCTGAAGTTGGAGTAAGAGGCCATGAGTCAAGCAACATAGGGAATGCAGCACTTTTTAAAAACTGTTAAAGTCAAGGAAACAGTCCCCTGGAGACTTCCGAAGGAGTGCGACCTTGCTGACACCATGGTTTGGCCTGGTGAAACAGACTTTGTGCTCCAGAATAAATATGTATTATTTTAATCCACCAAGTTTGTGGTAATCTGTTTCAGTAGCAAGAGGAAATTAATTCAGAGAGTGAGGAAGAAAAGACCAAAGGAATCTCTCAGCCCTCTTGCCTGCCTCCCTTCTTGCAGTGTGGGAAGGCACCTTTTACACTCTGCATCCTGCTCCCAGCTTTTGACACATTATACTTAGGCACTCAGTAACGAATAGAGAAAATAGTACAAAGCTGCTGAACCTCTCTGAAGTGAGGGCTCCATGAAATTCTAATAATCTGTCTTTCAGGCTACTCATGGTCTTTAAATATTTATTAAAGGTTCAACTGCTTTTTTCCTGATCCTCATCTATGATGGATTCCTCCTCCATCTGCTCCACCAGAGGGGTAACAGCCAGGGGGCCATTCTCCCCTATGAGGTGTCCATCACTTCCTGTAGTTTAGTTGATTTAGGTGTCTTTGATTTCAAGCTGTGTGATGAGTTGAAACACACACACACACAACTATGCTTATTGGATCTCCTTCAGTTGCTAATGTAAGAATGATGGTGTTTGCTAATTTTACATCCTAATTAGAATCAGAAGTCTCTATATGACATTTTTTTTTTCTGTCTGGTGATGACAAGTTTACAAATAGTTCTGTCAAGAAAAATTGGAAAACTTGTTCCAAAACTGATGAAATATATCAAACTATAGATATAAGAAGTTCTGAGAACCCAAAGCAGGGTAAATACAAGGAAGCCCATATCTAGAAACACAGCAAAATTAATAAAAATAACAAAGTAAAAGAAAAAGTGTAAAAGCATCAGAGGCAATCAAAACAAATTCCATTGAAAGGAGCAAAAATGAGACTGACGTTTGTCTTCTCACTAGCAACAGCAGAAGTCAGAAGTTAATAGAAATATATATTTAAAATGCTGAAAGAAAATAACTGCCAAGTCAGAATAATATATCTCCAAAAAAGATAAAATACAAGAATTTCAGACAAACAAAACTAAGAGAATTAATTAACAGCAGATCCACATTGACAGAAATATTGGTCAAGTCCTTTAGGCCGAAGAAAAATTATCTTATATGATTTTTTAATGTAAAAAGGAATGAGAAATAATAGAAAAGGTAAAGATGTAATTAAATATAAATGAAAAATGAATATATAAAAATTAGCAATAATAATGCCTTAGGAAGGTGAAAACATACATTGAATTAAATTTCAAAGAAGCCACGGAACAGGTGGGAGGTCCATGCTGTAGACTGAAAAATCACTCATTTGATATTTTTTTGCCTTTCCCTGAAGTGGTGGAGTTTCTTTAGCCAGCCTCAAATCTGAGGTGGCCTCTGACTTGCTCTGACAGCAGAATGTGGAGGAAGCAGGCTTCCACCAGTTCTGGAGCCAATGTCTTAAGAAACTCTGACACTTTCCCCTCCACTCTATCGGAGCATTCCGTGCACAATATAAGAAAGCTCAAGCTGGACTACTAAACAAGGAGAGACTCCATGGAGAGCGAGTTCTAGCCGGCACCCAACACCAAACGCCCAAACATTTGAATGAGACCATCCTACATCTCCCATCTTAGACTCGATTGAGCCACCAGGTATTTGCAACCCCTTGAATGAGCCCGAGCAAGAACAGCAGAAGATCCACCCAGCTGAAGCCAGCTCAACTTGCAGAACTTTAAGCAAATAAATCATTGTCATTTTAAGCCATTAAATTTTAGGGAAACGTAATACAACAATAGGTAACCAAATTAACATATTATATAATAAGAGATTGATTAATTTTTAGCAGTGGTTTAGTTCCTAAAAGTTTAGAAGTTTTATCAAATGTGACAAGCTTAGTATTTACTTACATTTTAGGGAATTTTGCTAACTTTTAAAATAACATTCTTCAAGAGGGTTGAAGATATTTGGAGCCCTTTCAACTTTTAGAACTAATTTCTAAACTACTTTGTACCCTTACAATAAAGTTTGAAAGCGACATTACGCTACATTCTGCCCATAGAATAGAGATTAATGTAGAACCTTGCATATTTTAAAACAGAGGTTCCCAACCCCGGGGCCATGGGCCGGTACTGGTCCACAGCCTGTTAGGAACCCGGCTGCACAGCAGGAGGTGAGTGGCACGCCGATGAGTGAAGCTTCATCTGTATTTGCAGCTGCTCCCCAGTGCTAGCATCACCGCCTCAGCTCCACCTCAGATCATCAGGCATTAGATTCTCATAGGAGCACCGGTCCCCTGTGCCAGAAAGGTTGAGGACCACTGTTTTAAAGATATTTTGCAGTCAAATCAAAGTTCAAAACACTGCACTGCCAGGGTGAAGAAAGGGTAGTTATTTATTTATTTTCACAGATCTTCCTTACCAGTTCCACTTGAATAATTGTAGAAAATAAAACTTTAATCAGGACATAATTAAATAATTTAAAACATCTCTAAAGGTAATTCAATTGCTTTAAAATGACTTAATTTGTTTCAGATTTGGCCCCTCTTCCAGCTGCTTTACTTCAATGTGGCATTGTGATCTATGATGCTTAAAAAAGAATTCTCATTTTAATTTTTCCAATGAAAAAATCGGTGAATATGGGGGCCCCTGGTGCCTCGTCAGGTCCCAGTTGTGTTGCTGGGCTGTGCATGATCTGGTCCTCTCTGTAGACATACTGCTGGTGTTTGCCACTGAAGTCTACAGTTTCTACACCTCTTGGTCATTCTTGCTCAGCTCGATCAGGCCATGGTGACTCCTGCTGCTGACTCAGCCATATTGTCATTTTTACCCATCTTGTAGACCAGCTACTACTGCCAGCTTGACCCAGACTCTGTTAGTCCACCTGCAGTTTTGATTTTGATTTAAAGGGTCACCCCTCTGGTAATCATGATAATCATGATCACTGAAATTTTAGCAGCCTCAACAAGAGCCCTGGGGGTCCTGTGGCAATTTCCGAGTTCATTCCATGATTCAAGAATGCTAAGTCAGGCTCTCTCACTCTATCCAACCATGTGGTTTCCTCAGGTTATCTCAAGAATATCCTAAGATTCACTCTCCCAGAGTTCCTCTGGAGACGGGGCACATTCCCACTGCTGTTAGCTTGACCCCAGTCTTATCTAACCTCCCTCCTCATCTCAGACTTCAGTCCAAAAAGAGATTAAGACATAACTGGCTTAACTCTGATTTTCCAACTGTGCCTCCTTTACCTTTGCATAATCTCCAAGTGATAAGAGCTTGGTTTTTCTCTGCTTTATATATGATCAAGAAAGTTCCCTACGTCATAACTTCTTAGACCCACTTTTCTTCTCATGCTAAAGACATAATATTGGTGAAGGTGCAAGAATAGAGAAATGGCCACAATTAGAAAACAAATTTGGGAGAACAATGTAAAACTTGCTCCTTATATTTGTATTTCGACAAGCAGGTGTTAGTAAAGCCTAGTTGCTAAGAGTTTGGGGTTTCTGATCCAAACTGCCAAGGAACAAATCTGTCTGATCCCATTTTTAGTTGTATGACTTTGGGCAAGTTCTTAACCTTTACACACCCCAGTTTCCACATCTGTAAAATAGAGATAACTAGTGGATCTATCTTATTGGATTGTTGTAAGAATTAAAGGAGTTCGTTTAGGTAAAATGTTTGGCAATGAGTCTGATACATTGTAAACTATCCTTAATCATATATAATGATTGGCTATGTGTATATAAAGAGCTCTGCCTCCAAATTATGACAAAGAGCGATTTGACAGTTTGAAGTGATATTCCGGACTCTGCCATTGGCCTGTACAAGTTGTTAATGGAGCTTGAAAGAAGCTGAGTTATTTATTTTTTGTTTTTATTTTTTCTCCCCAGGTTTTGACCTTCCCGTTCACTGGAGTTTGAAATCAATCTGCAGTAAGCTTTGTTATTTGCTCTGACTCAGTGTGAGATAATTGTTATTTAAATAGGGCTGTAGGTGTGTGTTGGAAGATGCTAGGTGAAGCACCAAGGAAGAGAAAAGGAACAAATCACCTTACCTTGAATTGTTTACTGTTCTCTTATGGGAGATATAGAAAACAGACCTAGACAGGAGTCAGTTCCAAGAGGTAAGTGGCCATTTAAAATGTCTCAGAGCAGATGCAGTTCCATCTGAAAGAGAATTCGCCAACTAAATCTGAGACTAAATAATGGCATCATGGGCTTTCTGTTCTCCATTGCCTTCATTTAAATAAACAATTCAGGACTCAGCTCAGTGATACTCCAGTAGTAGAAAAAAGTAATATTGATCTCTAGGTACCTAACTTAAATACAACACCTGGGTGTGATGCAGAAAAGGCCTTGAAGAGAAATAAGGTCAGAGCTTGTGAAAGATTTTTGCTGCGTGTAATACCTCTGTTGAATAAGGGTTATCAAAATAACCAGATATCCAAGTAGATCTCCTTTTGTGGAGATCACTTAGCAGAGTGAAGTTAAGCAGAGTCTTTGCAGGATCCATTCTCATTTTGTAGCCTCATGCTTGGTCCAGCAATTCTTAAGGATGACCCACTCTACAAAATTTTTAAGACTAATTTCATTCTTTTTTCTGATTAAGGTAAGCTTAGCTTAGTGTCTTTAAAAAAAAATAAAAATAAATAAATCATTAGACTAGCTCTGCTTTTTAACGCTGTGTCTATGCATTTTCCTTTAGTAAAAATCTCCATGTCAATACAGTGTCAAGCAATGAGATAAAACAACACAAAACCTACAAAATCATATATTAGTGAATCAACCCGAGAGACAGTCACATAACTATCTCTATTTTACAGATGATGAAACTGAGGCCAAAAAAAGGCTATTGGAAGATGGAGAGCCTATATTTAAATTAATCGTAAGTAATTTTTCTTTTTAATTAAAATTCAACAACTATTTTATCATAGACATCAAACAAAATAGAGAAACATATTCAGGAAACATAGTACTTATATTTCATTACATACTCTAATGTCTCCTTTTTATGTTTTCATTTTTATGACAGTGTTTCAAGAATAAGCTTGCCTTTTCTGTAATGTTTTCAGTGCATCTTGACTTCAGATGTTCACAATTCTGATTACTTGTTATGGCATCTTTTTAAAGTAGTTTTATTCATACAGGTCATTGCACAACTCAGACAAAACAGGAAATGGTCTGCTGGTTTGTCATAACAATAAAGGAAGATTTAAATTATAAGTGCAATAAAATGCTTAGAAATTGAGCTGGGAAATCAGTTCAATCCACTCACCTACTAATAAAAGGAGACCGTTTCTGAAAACTGAATAGACAGTTTCTGAAAACTGAATAGCCACAGAAAATATAGAAAGAATTTGTATTTCCTTTGTTTTTCCTTATGAAGAAATAATCATATGTGCAGACAAGGAAAAACCATAAAAAATTAAGATCAAGAAAAAACTAACCTGATTTACTTAAGGGTAGACCCATTCGGATGCATGAAAAAAGATGAAAGACGTGAGAACATGCCAGTTGAAGAGTCATGAGTTTCCTAGGCAAAGATTGGGAAGTGACAGAAGAGCCATGTATTCGTCACAGAAATGAAATTGGACCACACATCAGTTTCGGTAACTATTAGGGATTTTTCTTCCCAGTGGGTATATTTCTAGGAGAAGAGAATCTCTTTCTAAATAAAATGAAATCAATCAGTAGTAAATTGTAGGACATTATGTCTGAAAAAAAATTTTCAATCCTAGTTTCAGTCAAGCAAATGGGATCAGAATGTCTGTTTCTGTTTCACATATATGTTAATTCCTCAGAGAATCCTTCTATATGGTGCTCAGTCTACTCACTTCCTGGAATGTCACCTTTCCTAAATTCAATTAATTAAAAATATATTTTTGAGTAATGTTGATGTGCCAGACACTCATATTGTAGATTGAGGATATTAAGATGAAAAAGACTTTCTTCCAGTCTTCAATGTACTATGCTACATTGAACTTTCACTCTTTTTAAACCCCACAATTTCGACTCTTTTCAGGAATTCTTTTAAAGTATTCCAACATACTGGGCACTTATCATTTGAAATCCTATTTGAGCATGTAATTTAACATTTACTTTTTCTGTGATTTTTTTCAGATCCACTTCATTATTCATTCATTCAGCAAATAGTGATCATCTAATACCTACTTTCATGTTTTTAAAGACTGGGATATAACAGTGAAAAAGACAAAGACCCTAAAAACAAGGTGCTTATATTCTAGTATAGGGAGGCAGACAGTAATTAAGGAAATGAATAAGAAAAATTGAACTATTGATCGGAACTACAAAACGAGGTTATGTGATTGAATGATGGGAAGAAGACATAATTTAAGTAAAGACAGCTACCACTCTATAGCACTTACTTGTTAAATCAAACACAACTTCTTCTCTTAATAAAGACACTGGTTACCAAATTTAACGCCTACCCTAATCCAGGATGATCTCAGGATTCTTAATTATATTTGCAAAGATCCTTTTTCTAAATAAGATCACATTCAAAAATTCCTAGTGGACAACATCAGCTGACAAGTCTTAAACCGAGCTTCTGAAGTAGGTATTGTCATCCTCTCATAGGTGTAGATCCTCTCTAGTAGGGAAGGATAATTGCTGTGGTCACTCAGCTAGTATGTGGTGGAGCTGGGGTTTGAACTGAGGTGCTGGTTTCATGGTCAGTGTGCTTAACCACTATTCTGTATTGTGTCAGGTCAGGGTTCTCTGCAGGCACAGCGTTTGTGTTAAGACTTGAATGATGAGAGCACACCAAATTAGAACTACCACTGCAAGTGCAGGAGTTTTGTCTTCTTAATTGGATTGCATCGAAGCTTTGAAACATGGCCCCCAAATTCTTAGACAGTCCTCCCGACCAATTGAGGTGTGGGTCTATGAACCTCCCCTTGGATCTTGGTGGCCTTGTGATTGAAATTGATTAATAGAGTTCAGTGGAAGTGATCTTATGTGACCTCTGAGGTTAGGTCATAAGAGAGAATGCAGCTGCCACTTTGCTGGCTCAGGCTTAGAGTCCTGAGCCACCATGTGAGAAGTCTGCCTGCACTGATGCTGCCATGCTGTGGAGAAGCTAAGCCATGTGGGGAGGCCACATGTTAGCACTACAGTCTACAATAGTAGTTGTCAAGCCCTCCCAGCCCAGCTGCCAGGCACATAGTGAAAAGTTTTCAGATGATTTCAGTGACCAGCTATGGAGTTACCTCCAGCTTATGCATCTTTCCAGATAGGCCAACATGTTCTGCAGCAGAAGAAACAAGTCACGGTGTCATGTCATGTCAAAATTCTTGGCACGTGGATTTTGTGAGCATAATAAAATGGTGGTTGTTGTCTGCCACTGAATTTTGGATGCTTTGCTCTATGGCAAGTAGTCACCACATAAAGCCATGCCTTTTCTTCTACCTGATCTCCTAAATCACATCCCACAGGTCTAAACACTGAACAGGTGTAGTGTGGTGCTAGTGGAGAAAAAACAGAAATCAGGTATTTATCAGCAGTTGGTCAGAAGACTAGAAATCACTATAGCTATTTTTAGGTGGGAAGTGGATTAAGAAAATAAAGTCTTATAAACTTTTGAAAGAACTTGAGAAAAAAAGGTCAAGAAACTCCTGCTGCTTTTTAGGAACTCAGAAAGGGCAGGAAAGCAGGAAAGCTGACACCGATGGAGTCCACTGCCTATGGCACAAGAGCAGGTGTTTTGGAGGAGTTCACCAGGGAGCCAGAGAATTTCGTATCTGCTGACTGCCCTTGTGTCTGCCAGGAGCTGCTGCTTTCCCTCTTACCTTCCAAATCTTGGGTGAGTGCCAGTCATTGGCCAAATCCATTCTATAGAATATCCATTCCAGACCCTGTTGTATAGCAGCAATCTTATGTGTCCTTCAAAATCAAGATCAGTTACCCCAGACAATTAACTGTCTTTTTTAACTGTCCTAACACGGGCATGAAGAACCCGAAAGACTAGCTGACGTCCACAACTGCTAGTTGCATATGGGCAGGAATAGTGCAAGATTCAACAACATGTGGCATTGTCTGCCCCTTTGGCTACTTAGCATCCATATATAACCTTATACATATATTGAAACTTCAGAATAACAAGACAACATCATTCTTCTGCTGAATATGATCCAATTAACCATTATACAATTAATGACCAGTTCATCCTCTCCCCAAACCAGGAAACTCTATGTCTTATAAGTAACAGTATCCGTCTCTGGATGATGTTCATTCCTCTTATAGCTCAGTTATAATTCCCTTCTCTAATTAAAAGATTACATTACAAGGTAACTACCACCAACACCCTTAATACAATGAGGAGGTAAAAGAAAATTCTTGACATGCAAGAAAGAAAATGCACGACTACTATAGTCCTTCGTTCTGTAACTGGTAGCTCCATGCTTCCTATGTGCTCATCCAGAATGTCAGCTGGTGACGATTCTTTACTTAATAGAACAACCCAAACCTCCATTCCTCAGGGAATGCAACTTAGTGGTCTTGACTGTACTGAGTTGCTTTAGCCTTTCATCTAACTTTGACCTCTAAGCATTGAAGTACCACTAAGAGGGAGTCCCATAAAATTCCCTGGGTTCAAAAAAACTTCTCCAGACCCTGCTGTGTAGCAGCAATCTTATGTGTCCTTCAAAATCAGGATCAATCACCCCAGATAATTAACTGTCTTTTTTAACTGTCCTAACATGGGCATGAAGAACCCGAAAGACTAGCTGACGTCCACAACTGCTAGTCAATGGAAACTTTGGTGTGTACTTGGAAGACATTTTCTTCTTTAGCAACTAATACCTCAAAACAAGCAGATCTAAGTATCACACAGGTGGGAAGCACAAGTTTACGAGCAGACTATTAGGAATAATAATTGGGCTCTGTAGCAGGAAATTATTGGGAGGGGCGCTGAAAGCAATATTCTGGACTACATTTCACTCACTCATTTGTGTTGTAGACTAACTCACTGCTCTAATTAGCAAAAGCTTTTATACTGAAACTTAATTACTGCTTCCTGTCATAATTCCCTCTTCAGCGACATAACAGCAATTTCCCTCTTGGTCCTGGTTTTGTGCACATTTTTATGTGGTTCAGATTAATTATATTTATCTCACTTTCTTATCTGGCCTTTTTTTTTCCCACTTTGATGAAAAAGTAAAAAAGAGTCATTTTTCCTACCCTTTTAATTCCAAGACCTTTATGTTCCAGTTATGGGTGAGTCATAAATTGGTCAGAAGTTCCAAGAATATATCTCATTGGATTGGACATATCTCAAGCCTGCAAGGTATTGTCAGCCATTTCAATATTCCATTCCACCAATCAATCTGCTTAGTTGCTTCTGGGTGATTTGGTATATGGCAAGCCCTTGAATTCCAAAGACATGAGTCAATGCCTCATTTCTGAAGCTATAAAACAAAAGTAATGTTGTGTGGGACATCATAATAGTGAATGAAGCATTCAATACATCCATATATCCACATCCTCACTAACACATTATCTTTTGTCTTTTTGATAATAGCCATTTGAATGAGTGTGAAGTGATATCTCATTGTGGTTTTGATTTGCATCTCCCTGATGATTAGTGATGTTGAGCATTCTTTCATGTACCCTTGGCCATTTGTATGTCTTCTTTTAAGAAATATCTATTCAGGTTCTTTTCCCATTTTATAATGGGTTATTTATTTTTTTTTCATGCTATTGAGTTGTGTGAGTTCCTTATATATTTTGGATGTAAATCCCTTATCGGATGTATGGTTTGCAAACATTTTTTTCCCATTCTGTAGGTTGTCTCTTTGCTCTGTTGATCATTTTCTTTGCTGTGCTGAGCTTTTTCCTTTGATGCAATCTCTTTCGTCAGTTTTTGCTTTTGTTGCCTGTGCTTTGGGGGTCATATCCAAAAAAATCATTGCTCAGACCAATATCAAGAAGCTTTTTCTCTATGTTTTCCTCTAACAGTTTTATGATTTCAGGTCTTATATTTAAGTGTTTAATCCATTTTGAATTAATTTTCATATATGGAGTGAGGTAAGCATCCAATTTCACTCTTCTGCATGGGGAAAAACAGTTTTCCCAACACCATTTATTGAAGAGACTGTCTTTTCCTCATGAAAGGACATGATGAAAATCAATTGACCGTATATGTGTGGCTTTTTCAATCCTTCAAGATTTTATAGTTCTAGATTTTTTTTTATATTCTTTCATTTATGTTGGTAAACTGGCAACTTCTCATCTTTAATAATTTTTTTTACATAAACTAGCACTTAAATTTTCCTCAATCACTTTTCCTGCAGCTGCTGGCATTCGAGGTATGTCATCTAACTTCCAACTTATTAGTTTTACCAGTAATGTTTTACCAAATGTTTGCCACTATCTAACATAGTCCATCATCTTTCTACTTCTGCCATGAGTTTCTGACACTTGCCTGCTAACCACTAAATCAAAGATATTTTTTTTCAATTTCGTGGTATAATAGCACTCTACTTTTGGCTTCCAGTACTCTATTAGTCAGGGGAAATAGCACTAGCTGGTAAAATAACTAGTGTCAAAATTTCAGTGGGTTAACACTTTAAAGGTTTTTTATTTAATTACTCAATGTTCAATAAGGTTGGAGCAGGGCTCTGCTTCATAATGTTCTTTAGAGACTCAAGTTCTTTCCATTTTATGTCACAATTTAACTCATGGCTTCTGGGTTCACCATGAGGAGAGAAAGAGAATAGAGAATTGGGCATGGAATACTGTTCTGGACCAGGCATATATCACTTCTGCTCCATTCCACTGGCCCAAATTCAGTCATGGAGCCAAATGTAATGGAAGGAGGCTGGCAAATGCATCTTATCTATATGCCCACAAGGAAAAAGAAACGGGCTCAGTGAACACATAGTACTGCCTCTGATTTGAAGTCAGACAACAGGTTCAATCTCATTTCTACTTACTAGCTCTGCAGATCTCCAAAGGTGTTTCTTTATCTGTGAAATGATGATATTTATATCACGAAATTGCTTTCTTATGGAGAATTCTAAACTCAGCCAAACTATTAATCAGATAAGAAAAAAATGAAGATATTTTCCAAACTGTAAGATGTGGTAGAGACCATTTTTCCTTTTATTCTTTGAAATTAAGAATGGGTATGTGACTAATTCTGGCTAATGGAATCTAAGAAGTAAAGTCTGTCAGTTCTGAACTGAGATGGTGAAGATTCCCCTGCTACCCAACCCCTCAGCTCCTTTGACTTTAAAATTTAATTATTGCACCAATAAAAGATGGGAGCACATCTGTCACCTTAGGCCCCTGAATAATTTTATAAGTTAATATGAGGAAAGAGCACCTTGCCGACACACACTATACATGAATATGAATGAGCAACAAACATTTGTTGGGTTAAGCAACTGAGATTTGTTCACAGACCCTGGTGCTTCTAGACTGGAGTTGACATTATTCCACTGAAGACATTTAGCAATGTCTTAAAAGATCTTTGGTTACCGCAATTGAGGGAGGTGCTGCTGGGCAGTAGTGAGGAGAGGCCAGGGATGACATGACACATTTCACAATGCACAGGACAGCTTCTCACAACAAAGAATTATCTGGCCCCAATGTCAATGGTGCTGACGCTGAGAAACCATGATCGTCTACCATGATTGATAAATAATATTTCAAAAATGTTTCCTACCATTCTTCTGGAGAAGCTAATGAAGAATGTGCTGCCAGGAAACGGAGATGTAAATCAGAAAGGAGGATCTGGGAACCAAGACAATCCACCTAGAAGAGAGAGAGTTCTTAGGTGAAGGTGACAGAGTGATCCCAGAGGGAGCATCGACGCATCGGCTGGAGGAAAGTGGAGAAGAGAATGAAGAGTTGCAGGAATAGGTCTCTCAGGGAAAAGAATGATATGCCGCTTGGTGAGTTTGAATGGATTAATAAAAATTTTCCAGTTCTGTTTAAAAGTTTAGGAATTAATTAGTGATTCAGCAAAAATTAATTTAAAAATAAGGCAATTACTTACTCTAAGCGCACTTGTGCAAGAAAGAGAATGATACATGGTATGATATATAATATAATAAATTAAAAAATGTGAATTACACTTAGATTTTATAGTAATAAAGCAAACGTATTAATATAATCAAAAAGCACAATTTAACTGTATTGCTAGGCTAGGGAGAGGGGAGGTATGTATATAAGAGTGTGTATGAGTATACGAGGAAGGGAGAGAAAGGTAAAAGTTAAATCCACATCCTCTCTTACAAGTCAACGCATAACATTTA
This sequence comes from Pteropus medius, assembly GCF_902729225.1. Taxonomy (NCBI): domain Eukaryota; kingdom Metazoa; phylum Chordata; class Mammalia; order Chiroptera; family Pteropodidae; genus Pteropus; species Pteropus medius. The sequence continues at coordinate 2,890,666 of NW_024349804.1, read as the reverse complement.
AAGTGGAAAAACCAAGGAATAGCCACGTCAGCATATTATGAGATATATGAGAGTAAATATCCAAAAAAAAGCTAAAACTAATTACTTCCTTAGCACTGGAAATTGGAAGGAGGGAGTCACTGGCTGAGAACACAAATTTTTCATTATAAACGTAATAGTACCACTTAACTTTTTAAACTCTGAACATATATTACTTTTGGCAAAAGCAAAATAGTTTTTACAAAAGTACGGGCAAAAGAAATCAATTTTCAGGCATTAAAAGGATATCATACATAGGAAAATCTTCTGTAATGTATAAATTGCTATGCAAAGGCTACTCATGATGATCGTCAGAGCTGATGCTAAAGATGTTAATAACTGATGCCAGGCCTCAGCACAGGTGCTATCATGTATTTGCTCATCAGCTGGTCATCAGCGGCAAGCAGCACGCAAGACTAAGTACCACCATCATTACCCTATTATTTGTCCGTAAAGGAGAATGTGTGGTTCCTGCTGATCGTGCCACAAGCCTTCACTCGGTGTTTACCTTGTGATAGGCCCGGCCCCTGCTCTGAGTGTCCCTGTAGCATAGTAGGGCTATATGACCCTGGCCACAAGGTCTGACTTTGATTCAGGGCACTTTCTGGCCAAGAGGTATTCTAACTTAAGCCAACTTCTTAATTCCTTTTTATTGGGAGCTTGTTATAATTTATATAGAAAAGGTATAACCAGATTCTTCTCCTACCACCCAAGCCTCCTGCTAAACCTCTACCTTTTCGAAATCAGAATTGCTGGCATCTTTTATTTATACTCCTATTTAGTACTTATTCTTCCTTAGATTATCATCAGTTCTGTTGGTGTCTTTCACTCTCCCCCTTAGGGTTGTAAATATAATTCATATTGCAACACAGCAAAGCAGTTAAAAACATGGGCACTGGAAAGAGAATATGTGGTCGAATTCCAGCTCAGTTACTTTCTAAGGCTGTGTGATGCTGGGGAAGTTACTCAGCTTCTCCGTGCCTCATTTTCTTCATCTATAAAAGGGAGTAATAAGAATATTTGCCTCAAAGCTCGTAAGGATGCAAAGTTAATGAATGTAATACTAATAACTGTTTCTGGCACATAGTAAAGCTATAGAAACATCAACAAATATTACTATGGCATATAGCAAAACTGTACTGTTGTTAACTACTGTTGTTGTTGTTATTGTTGTCATTATTAATCATTATTATTAGTAGTACTTGAGCAGCACCAAACACATAACACTGAAAAGCATTCATAAACGTGACTGAATTACAGAGCCCATTCACAGCAATTTGAACCAACTTTCATCCCCACCCCTGCTCCTGTTACATGAACCATGACGAAGCACAGTGAAAAAAAATACAACTGGCTCACGCCCAAGGCAAAGACAATCCAATTCTCCACCCCAGTGTTCCTCAACACAGCATTTGACAGATGACTTCTGGAACTTTCCAAAGAGATCTGTCTCCACGGAATCTACACCAGTCACTGTACAGGGCTGCCACACTGACCTTCTCTCAATTCAAATAAGCCAAGTTGTGTAGGCCTCAGGGCCCCTGAGACCTCAGCCTTGAGGCCTACCTCTCCCACCGGCCCCACACTCAGCCAGGCGAACACCTGCCAGCTGGAAAACTTAAATGTCTCCTTAGAGGTCTCAGCATTTAATTATACAGCCTATCAGTCTCTCCCACAACACCCAATTCTTTTCATTTTTATTACATCCATCCATTTCTGAGATATATATATATACATATATATATATATTCGATATATATGTGTATGTATGTGTGTATATATATATATATATATATATATATATATATATATGTATGTGTGTGTTTGATGACTCTGTTGCACACAAGCTCTCTGAGGATGGGAAATGCTCTGTTTTCTTTCCATTCTATATGCAGTACCTAGTTTAGTTCTAGGCACATATTACAGAGTTTTAAAGAAAGAGACGTTTCTTTCAAGTAAGAAAATTATAGTCAGTTCTATAAAGGAGGCAATTTGTGGGCTAAACTTGCGAACTTGTTAATGTCCTAATTTTTCTAGAATAACGTCAGATTGAATAATATTTGCACATGATTAAAATTTGCTAGAGCTTTGGTTTGCAAATCAGTTTGAATTATATGGTTTCATTAAAACTGGAATCGAGATTACTGGCATATCAAAATTTCACCTGCAGACTATGCAATACCGTATTAAGCATATTGAAAAATATTTTTCTTATTTCTCGAGTAACCAGTGAGTGATGAACACACATTTAATATACATATGACATATTATTGAATTCTATACTTGAAACCTATGTCATTTCATTAACCAACGACACCCGAATAAATTTTTAAAAATATAAAAGAGCAAAAAATAAAAAATAAATATAATACATAAGCATATCACACAGTATATTAGGTGATATTAAATGATAAACTGTTCTAGGAAAAAAGCTGCAAAATGAAACTCACTATGGCCTATTGACATAGAGCCGAGCAGCAAAGGAAAATAATTTTGTGAGACTGATGTCCAGTTTTGGTAAGAATATTTCACAGAAGATTCTTCAAGTCTAAACTGAAAAAGCAAATAGAGTTTTGCTTTACTGGGTGGCCCATCCCAAATTTGTATGCACCTAGGGTAAGAGTCACATGGAGAACCCATATGCCATAGGTCTCAGTTTAAAAAGCACAAATCAAGACACACACAAAAAAAGTTAAGTAAAATGTGTCCTATTTTCCTACTTTGACAAATGGAAAACCTGGAAGACCAGGCTTGAATTCAGAATTCATGGACTGCTTGAAGTCTGTCCCAGACAGAGCGGAGAAGTAGGGTCCTGACCTGGGGCCTGCCCTCTTCCCATTGCATGCTGCACCGTGAGGGACTTCATAACCAAACCCTCATGTCAATGCTCTGTCCACACAGACACCCCAACCCTGCAAAGAAACCTCTCTTGGCCAAGGCTCAGGCCCCGGGTGTTCTTGCAGCTATCCAGACCCATCCCGAGAGAAGAGCCCCATGCAGACCCTGGAACACTGGAAGAGACTGACAAACATCCCTTGGGATTAAAGGATCATATAAATTATGAAAGGAGATCAAGCGAGAGCTTCTCAGAGATCTGCACTGAGGAAATCTATGAGAGACAGTAAATGGCAGGAAGATGTCTTTTCCTTGATACAACTTTTGAATCCAAATGTGTCAAGGTTTTCCATACCAATGACCAGTTTTCCTTCCAATTATCTGACACCAATTGGTTATCTAACAATTCAACTCTATTCTGACACTAACTCCCTAAAGTTAGTGTCAGACTTCGCAGGTTTATGGGTTCAGTCTCGTAAGACTGCCCTAACTTTGTGTCTCATAAGACACAAGCTGCAAATAGGGTGCCCAGGATGACCACATGTCTGCTCAGATGACAGAAATTCAGGGGTTCTCGAAACCCTTGTCAAGTTTGGTAATTCACTAGAATGGACTCACAAACCTCAAGAAAGCACTTTATGTACTGTTGCCTTTTTATTATCAAGGATACAACTCAGGAAGAGTTAAATGGAAGAAAGGTATGGAGTGCATGGTACAGAGAGTCCATGTCCTTCCAGCAACTCCATGTGTTCATCAGTGTGAAAGCTCACTGAACCCTGTCGTTCAAGGATTTTTATGGAGGTTTCATGAGTAGGCATGATGGATTGAATCATCGGCCATTGGTGACTGAACTCAATCTCCACACCCTCTCTCTGGGGAGATAGGGAAAGATGGATGGTATAAGAAGAGCTGAAAATTCCAACCCTCTTATCATGGTCGCTCTACTTGGTGACCAGACCCCACTCTGCAGCTATCTAAGGGCCCTTAACCACCAGCCACCTCATTAGCATACAAAAGACACATCGCTTTGGAGATTTCAAAGTTTTAGGACCTTTGTGCCAGGAACTGGAAAAAAGACCAAATATTTATTTATTTTTTTTTTAATTTTACCACAGGGAGACTCTCTGAGAAGCACAGTACAGGTCTTGAGAGAATGAGCCAGTTCTAATCTCCCTCAAGTCAGTGACAGATGGTGATCACCTAGACACAGAACGCTATGACTCTTCTCTCCTGATCCTTTCTCTCACTAGATGTACCTTAAAGGGTCAGGAGCTCAGCTACTAAGAAGGCAAATGTGGTGGAAGAAGCCACTGCATTCCTCTTCCCCAATGAGGCTTCCAGATCTGAAGCAGTGCAAACTGGTAGGAGGGGAGTAGCTCTACGCGTGTTTTCAGATCAGTTTTGATCATTACGCTGATGACCGACCAGACATTTTAATTACTGAAATGAGACAGTTCTTATAACTAACGAGGAAGAAAGGATATAATATGAATCTCCATTTTCATCCAGGGGCAAGGAAAGAAATAGCCCATAGGGCAAATATAAAGGAACAATGAAAGAAAGAATACTTTGTTGGCATTTTATCACATTCAGCTAAATCAATGAATATTTTTATAGCACCATTAGGTAGTGGAATGTTGTTTTTATATTATGGTTCTATACATTGAGTCATGTGAAGATCCAAGATTTATTTGTGCTTTATTTTTTAAGGACCTGCTTTATTAAGAAACTAGTATAAAATGTCTTTCTTAAAAAGGGGAAAATTTGAAGAATAATATTAGAACATGACATCATTTTAAAGTATTTTAACAACTCTAAAAAAATTCTCTCTGGGATGAATATTATCCTGAGAACTTTCCTATAAGTGATTATGTTTGATTATATGTTTTATTTGCATAAAGAATGTTCTTGGCACTGAGTTCCATCTAATGCTTCCCTTCGGTGACATGGTCATTAGGAATTTTGACTGATAGTTCACAGCCTTGGGCCATAACCTACTTCGAGTGATTAGTGAGTTGAGCAGCTTCCAAGGGTCAATGGTAGGAAAAATTCAACACTTAGTGTCATTCAGGTTTGTCTCCTGCAATTTAGTTGATTGATCTTTCCATCTTCCCATTAGGATAAGAGACTTTCAAAAGAGGAAAATGGCAGCTGTAATAACAGGATTTTTGAAAAGAAGTTTCTTTTTGATCTCCTACTTTCAGCTCTTGGGGAACATCGTCAGCTCATGGGTGATCACCTTTCCTTGTTACCATTTGCAGCTACTTAGTCACTTTCTTCTCACGAGTCACTCTTCAGAAATGGCATTTCTCCATGATTGCCTGGGACTTTGGGCAAATAGGTCTTCTTTCTTTCAAGTACCTTTTCTTAACAAAATATTTCAGGAATATGGGCTTCATTTGCAGAAAATTAAAATTCATTCCTTTAAATGTATCTTCCTTTTCAGACAGTGCCTCTGCAAGCTCTTGGATAGATTTAATCAACCTTTCCATGAAGAGACTATCTTTACCTTGAAGTTGATTTCTGAGGCCCAGCTCCTTCTGTTAGTCTTTTTTTTTTTTTCTCTCCACATTTAACTCCTTCATGTTTTCTGAGTTTCTAACTGAGACCACTTCTATTTCCCCATATTGGATTGGGATTTCAGGAGATGATTATCACTAATCACAATCAAATAATATCTCATCTCCCTTACACTTCTTCTTGTCTCCTTTGCCTAAAAGAAGGTTCTTATAATCATCTTCATTCCTTCTTACTCTTTACCTTTTCCTAATATGTTCACAAATCCTCAAACATTAAGCAAAACATAAGGAGGAAGTTTTCTGGGTGCTCAGGTCTCAGGAAGGACAAAAACATGTGTCATGCTTTAGGACTTGGTATAGATCCAAGTTAGTCTTAAGTGGGATTAAAACATATCTAGGCATCTTCAAGTACATAGAACTATAAACTTCGTGGAATAGAAACTTCATTTGTTCTTCGATGTATCTCTAGAATTTATTAGAGTATTTGGTACATAATATTTATTCAATAACTGTGTGGTAATTGAATGACTGCATGAATAAAAGAAGGAGGATGGAAAGAAAAAAAAAGCTAAAAAGGAAAAATTCTCTTTGGGGCTGAAGAAAAAGTAAAATATTTAAGTTGATGCCTGGGGAGAGGTCAGGATAAGCAAGCAGCATGGAGCATGTGATGAGAATCAGATATTAGTAGCTAGCCCAGCACCATGGACACAAATCCACGGATGAAGAGAGGAGCTTCAGGTTGAGATGAAGAACTGGAAACTTTGTGAAACATGATGACACTTTGTGAAAGATGTGTGATGTTTTGCTTTATCTATAATGTCAAGTGGAACAGAGAGACATTATTCCTACTTCTACAAGAGACATGGCATATCTTTAGCACTCTGACTATCCTCAGAAACACGGCCCTACATTACTACTTTGAAGGTTTATGACTTTGGGGAGAACTGAAAAACGTGTCTTGATGTGAGCATCAGTTTAATCATGGGGGAGAAGGAAGGTAGATAGGGGTAAAAGGGGTCAAATATTTGGTGACAGAAGGAAATTTAACTTTGGGTGGTGAACATGCAATGCAATACATATATGACAAATTTCTTAATTGTACACTTAAAACTCATTTGATTTTATTAGCCAATTTCACCTCAATAGTTTTAATTTACAAAAGAAAAAAATATGATGATTAAGAGCTTATGTGCACCACTTCAAGGGACTCCCAGGAAAAACTAGGCTAGAATTTGAAAGGAGCTGGAATTCTTGTATTTTGTGGAAAAGAATGAGTAAGATTTTCTTTATTACCATGAAATGTGGCATTATTATTATCATTAATAAATTAATTAATTCAGTAGTTATTTTTTAATGGCTATTATGGCCCGGGTTCCATGCTAGGTGCTGCAAATACAATGCTAACAGGACACAACCTCTGTCCTAAAAAAATCTTCCAGCAGGGTCTCTGTATAAAGAAAAGGCTATTACAACAAGATATGATATGCACAATGACATGTGCTGGCTTCAGAGTACTGTGGTAACCCTCAGAGAGGCTTTTGGAAAGCAGATTATAGAAAAGTTTAAAAACAAGATTCTGAAATCAAGAAATCAGATGAAGACCCAGTCTCTTGTCACTGAGACTATGTCTGAAATGTCCTGTTATTGAATATGAAAGAATCTCACAGGCAAGTGTAATTTGTTAAGTGTGCTATGTTGACCTAGACATTTATAAGTCACCTCTTCTTTATTAAAATCCTCCTAAAATTAAGTCCCCAATTGAAAGCTCACCTACTGCAGTAAATTGAATATAGCCTTGACCTTCATTTTTCCCCCAAATAGTTCATTTATTCTATTACATACTAGAATGGTAGGGAATGAATTATTAAACAAATTCCAACTACAATTAACTTTGACCTGATGTAAATCTTTTTCTTTTCTTTTTCTTTCCTTTTCTTTTCTTTTTTTTTACCTTATAAATGTATTCTGTAGAGCTGGTTATTGAGGTCAAAAATTCAACACTTTTGAGCCAAAATATAGCTATAATTAAAAGAGAAACCCCTTACTCCAGGCAATACTGAAATCAGAGTAAAACCACTGCATACAGTCTTCTCAGTATAGGAGAGCACGTTCATTACCCGTGCTGAGCACGTGACATCTGTCAAACAGGCTGAGTTCAATATTTCTACAAGTCACTCATCAAATGATGAGATTGTTAGGACATCCAGGCAACGCACAAAAGGAGCGTGTTTCCCTTCTAATAATTGATTTGTTCAGTCATGAATACCCAAAGCAGTAGCAGAGAAAACAGTGAGCACTCTGGTGCAGAGGAAATAATTAAAAGAAGTCTAATACCATAAGTGTTCAGAGAAACATCCATGGATGAGGTCTCACATAATTTGTACATCATTTCAGATTAAGCAATTACGAGAAAATGACATCTAATGAAATGTGAGAAATGTAGACACTCTGTGAGATTCATAAAGGAAATACACTAAACCATTTATTTTGCCATTTAATAACCCACAGGCCACTGATAATTTACTGAGAGGTGTAGCTAATTAAGATTCAGAAACAACAGACTCCACATCATAGAAGTTACCTAAATTCACCTAAGTCAAGGTTATCCATTCTCTCACTTCAATAATGCTTCAGTATAAACAGGGACCTACATGCCTAGAGTCATCAAAATGCCCAATAAATATCTAATAAAAATATTTTCTTTTAGGCCAGAGATCAGCACTAAATAAAATAGAGTTAAAGGAAACTTAAAACCTACTTTATTTATCAAAAAGTATCTCTAAAGGTCTTTATTCATTTATGTCTAATACAATATGTACTGAATCCTTAATATGTACCATACATTCTCCTAGTCACTATAAATACATAAATATAAAACATGACATGACATCTTTCTTCCTTAAAGATCTGACTATATTTTAGAGATGAGAATACAGTGACAAAAATACTAAAAGATAAGTGTCATGGCAAGGACAGGCAAAAGAACAGAGGCTAGGAGGACCCAAGTAAGGCTTCACAGAGAAGGTGATAATTGAACTTGACCTTGGCAGGCAGAGAATCTAAGGAAAGACATTGCAGGAAAAGGGAAGCCTGAGCAAAGACATTGAGTAGAAATTTGTAGATGATTCCCCAGAACACTTAGAGGAAAAAAAAAAAAAGTAGCACAATGGTCAAGAACAGAAGCTCAGGAGACAGACAATCCAAGGTTAAATCCTAGCTTTGACGTTGTCTGTGAGATACCTCACCTCATCTCTCCATGCCTCAGTTTCCTGTAAAAGAGGGACAGCGGTAGTAAATTGGGGATAGAGTTGTGAGGATTGAGGGAGTCGATGTATGGGGACCACTTCCAACAGCAGTGGGTACTTGGGAAGTGCTGTATAAGGGCTGGCTTTTACTGTCCATCATTGGAAATAGAATTTCTTTCTCTCAGCCTTTCCTGTCAATTTCTTAATTTCTTAGATCAGCATGGGAATCTAACTTTAGGAAGAGTTAGAGGGTATTTATTACAAGCTGAGTGGTCTTTGGAAAATGACTCGAAAAAACATGAAGCTAATAAAGTGATTAGTAAGGGAAGCAGATACCACGACTTAGAAGAAGATGGCATCTAAAGTGAAGTCTGTAGATCAAGAAAAATGTGGGTTAATCCTAGGGAATACAATTATTATTTTTGTGTGTGTGAAATATCTACAAAAACTGTTCTACAGTAGTTGAAGCAGAGTCTGCAAAATACAGGTAGTTAAGACTAGAAAGGTTTTCGTCTTTCCTCAACCAAGTAAGATACATTTGTTTCCATTGCTTTCTAGGACAGCACTAAAGGACATCTCAAGTGTCCAAAGCTGAGATGTAAACGTATTTGAGTTCAATTCACTACTATCTGATGGCTTTGGTGATCAGCACAGTCTCCAAGTTCTGTGACATAATTAGGATGACAGTTTCTCCTTCCAGAGCCAGTTTTCAGGGAACACGTGTTGCTACAGCTCTGATCCCTCTGGAGAGATGGTAACACGTGCCAAACAACAGGGTAAGCTCATTCGAGCACAGAGGCTGCTCTGCGCAGGCTCAGCGAGGAGGCTTCCGCTTCATTATGCACATCCGGGGTTTCCTTGCTCAGACATCGGTTTCTGTTGTATTCAGCTACTCACGTACCACACCATCAACCAATCACAAGAACCGGCCACCCTGTTGTGCCTGAAATAATATGTTATTCTTGACCTACTCTCTAAAATACACTATTGAATATCTTAATTTAAATTCAGATTCAGAGTTACAATATCAAATCTGCAGAAGCCAAAATAAGCCCCACAAATATACAAGAGTATTAAACCATAGGTGGTAATCTGCTTGCGTCGCAACCAAACGTGCCAAATTGTGCTTCCAAATACTGCACAGATCAAATAAAGTTGTCCAAGACATGCATCTGTTCTTAGGCCACCTGTTTTCAATTTTTGTTTACTACCTTGATTTTTTCTTTTCTAAATGTATTGATTTGATGATCTCTTTGTTTGATTCTCCTCCTGAACCTCCACTTCCCTCCCCATCAACCAGGGAAACCAATCACGTGCCTGCAGAAGGAGTAGGAACCTATATAGGGACAGAGAGTATGCTTTAAGAAAGCCTCGATTGGGGATTTGTAAGAGCCCCAACTAGAGATAGACCTTGAGCAAGTTACTTGATCTCATCTTCCATTTCCTCATCTTTAAAGTGGAAATAATACTATGTGATCTGACTCCCACGAAGGATTTTTTCCAGGAGTAATAGAAAGAAATGGGCATATTTTAAAAAATCATTATGATGCCCAAGGAGAGGAGAAACGAGACCATTTTATATGCTGTGTGAGCTGTAACTCTGAGGTGAGTGTAAAGCAGCCCTCTGGCACTCCCGGTGACCTAATGAATTAACCTTTCATCTCCTCTCGTTCCACCAAAAATGCTCCCGTTTCCTAAGCTCCGGACTAATAATGATGGTGTGATCTAGTCAAATTCTCCCACCCTTTAACCAAAGCCTGGCAGGAAGGAAAGTCATATCCTCTTTATTCTCCACTCTCCCACCCACCCACACACAGACACACCTCTCCAAAAATATTACGTTTGTTTTGACATCAGTGTTTGGAAATTTAAAAAATGTGTTTAGTTAACAACTATCTCCTTGGCTTTTCCAAACATATTGCTTTTCAGACACTTTATTTATAGACCTTCTTTTGGTTTTCTTTCACCCACCGTGGAATCTTACATTTGTTTATACTGGGTAGATTCTTAACAGATGTTGCCCAGTCAAGATCTACATAAAATAATCAGGCAAAGTTGATGAGAATATATTTAATAGTATTTTTAAGCAGGTAGATATTTTTTTCACCTTTTAATATAGTCAAACACAGAAACTATAGATGTATAAAATAGGAGGCTAATGTTTAAAATCAATTAAAAATCTCTATTATCAATATGGGCCCATAATAAGTTGCTGAAATTCAACCATAATATATTTCTACAATAAAGGTAGATATCAATCTTGTCAATCTCCTGTAGTTACAAAAACTAAATGTCAGGTATTTTGTCATAGAGTCATAAACTTGGATGACATCTCGAACAACCATACTGCTTTCGGGTGTGAAAATGCCCGAGTCATCAAGTTGCATTGGTCCGATCAACTCAGAGATAGTTAATAACCCCTGGCGGTGGGGGAGGCCTCCTAGGAGCTAAAGACTTGACTAGACACTCTCATATAAATGACTGTGAAACATTCATGGTCCTGGTTTTTTACATTTTCCTGTATCCATGCCTTTTGCTAATTGACTTCCATACTGACTGGCTTGGCGATGTGACTTGCTGTAGCCAATGAGATGTTAACAAATGATGAATACAGAATCTTAGAAAAGTGAGTGTGTATTTCTGCTCCTCTCTTGTACCCTTGCCTCCTTGAGAAGGAGCCTGGGCTAGTCTGCTGGAGACCACATGGAGCAGAACTGAATCATTCAGCATAGATCCAGCTACACTAATCAGCCCCAGTAAACCCATAGGCTACCTGCAGACACATGAATAGGCCAGCAAACATGAGCCCGGCCTGATCCAGACCTATAAACTGTGAGAAATAAATTACTTTTTTAAGCCACTATAGGTCTTTTGTTTTAGTGTGGGGTTGGGGGATTATGCATCATAGGTTCTATTCCAGTTAATCTATTTAATTTCTTAAAGATAACATAAGAATTATATAATCTTCGTTAGCAGAATATTCCAATATGTACTTGAACTTCTGTACAGAACTCTGGTACAGAGTTCTTTCTTATCAAAACCTTGATCTTTAATTTGAGTGATATCTTCTGTCCTCAGTCGAGATATGGATCAGCATTTGCCTTACAGAAGTCTTTCAGCAGCCAAAGGCATGAATTAGAAATGTCAGTAAGGGTGCTTGGATACTGAGCCATACTTGGGACTTCTTGTCCTTGGAATGTATCATTATAAGCTATTTAGCCTTCTTTTATATTTTAGTTTGTTTTAAATTACTTTACAAACTCTTCATTCTTTTTTGTACATTCAACCTAAAGTCATTTCATTTCTCCCCATCAATCTTCATTTTTAAAAAAGTTTAACAAGTTCGCAATATTATTTTGTATTTGATCTACCCTCTTAAAAACTTTAGAACCAATTCATTGTAAATACTCAGAAGATTTATTCATCAAATGTATAATATTCACAGTAGTGGTGCCTATGTTGGGTATAGACTTGGGATTCAAAAAAACAAAATTTCAACAGGACAGAAGAAACAAATTTTTTTTTAAAAAAAAATGTAGTTGATTTTTCCCTTAGGCCAAGGGAAAAAACAGTTGCAAATTTGACAGACAAATGAGAGAACTTATAACTTACTCTCGTTTTCCTTGTCTGCTAGATATAATCAAATCACCATCCAGAAATACTATGTTAGTTTACATTTTTTTAATAGTATATAAATGTCTTCTTTCTCATCTCTCAAAAAGCAAAATTTCTAGAGTATTTAAATTCAAATGTATCTATTTATAATACTCATTAGCAGTATTGTATATTTTATACTCCTTGATGCAATCAGATCTTAAATCAAGGAAATAATTACAAATGTTCCATAAATTTATCTATAATACTGCAATACTGTTAAGTCCACAATAAATTGAAAATAACCTTCATTTCTAATAAGTTGATGATACGTTAGGTAAATTGTGTTAAATTATGATATACCTGCATACTTAAACATTATGTGGTTTTAGTAAAAATATATGTTAATAAGGGAAAATATACAGTAAAAATAATTCAGGTTGAAATACATAAATTATCTCATTTTAGTAAAAAAATATAAGAATGAAAAGTTTTTTAAATTATGTGAATAAAATGCTGTATTGATACATGAGAATTTGAGGTGGATTTTTTGGCTTATCTATATTATCTAAATATTTGCGATAAATATGTTATTTTTTAATTATAAAATCAATTTACTTGTCATGTGAAAAATGGGCAAAGACTAATCTAACAGCATTTCATGAATGTTAGAGGAAGTGTTTTAGAAATTATAGTTGATCGCACGCCCAATTTCCATTTAGTCAACAGATATTCGAGTGTCTTCTCTATTCCATGTATCAGAAAAAAATGCAGCAGAGAACAAAATAGTCTTGCCTCATGGAGCATACATTTTGTGAAGGGGACAGACATAAAATAACTATCTATCAGATGATGATGGTTCCATGACAGAAGTAATATAGCCGTGGAAGGGGAAAGAGAGTGAAGGGGGAACCCTGCTTCAGTGGGAGGGCTGAAGAGGAAGCATTTGAACAGAATGAAGTGAGAAGAGAGACACATAGATATCTGAGGAAAGGGGTTTCCTGACAGAACAGCAAGCACAGAGGCCCTGAGGCAAGAGTGTTCTTTACCAGAAATTGTCGCTATGTCTGTCAGACAAAAACAAAGACTATTTTAGATTTCAGTAATAGAATGGTAAGGAATTAATATTGCCCTATACTTTTTACTAGTCAGATTTCCTTTAGAATATTGTGCTAAATTCAGTTCTTTTTACCACATTTTAACGGGGAACATTGAAGAATTACAGCGAATCAAGAAGAAACGGTTCAGGATAATGGGAGGGTCTGGAAGTGGTACCACCTGAAGAACAGCAGGAAACCTAGTTGCTCAATTGAAGAGAAAGAAGACCTGATACAGACAGGAGAGGGATGTCATTTTGTCATGATGAACTTTTTTTGTTTGGCTTCTAAGAGCAAAATCAGAATGAAAATTACAAGCAGAACTTAGCTGCATATAAAGAAGCACATGCTACTAATTATGGCTCTTCTAAAAATGAATATTAGTACCGAGTGCTAGTCCTGGAGTTAGTCAGGGGCTGAGCAGCACTTGAATGAGATTCTGTAAGGTTGGTCCTTTCTATCAAAAAGACTTTGCAGATGATGCAGTAGTTAGCCTGGGTGATGAAAACTTGACAGAGTATGGCAACACTCCTAATAGGTACCACTTGGGTGGGTACCATTATGGAATCTCTTACCTGACTCCTGGAATGGTATGGCTAAAATACCACAAGCCACTCTGGAGAAAACATCTAAATCTATGGAATCCTAGAACCTTGAGCTGGAATAGCCCCGAGACACCCTGTGGGCAAGGGCCACTCATTGGTCATGGTGGAAGGGGGAGGTGACAAATGTCCTCTCAGCACGTGTGGAGATAGAGGCATCTGGCTTCTAATTCAGTAGCAGATTGGGTTATTTAACAAATGCTTAAGTGAGCAAATGATGGTTCTATTTTGATAGGTGTTAATCAAAGCTATTGTCACAGAAGTAGAGTCTTTTGCTGCAATCTGTTCTTTCATAAATGTGCAAAATACATCATGGGGACCTTTCTTCTAGTATTAACACCGCCTGGAGTATGAGGTGCGAATAAAAGGTATTAAGAGAATAATTTTCAAAAATATTTTAACAAAAACATCACACCTACACACTCCAATAAGTGTTATTGTACTGTTATTTTCTAAGTAATGTGAAGAGCTTATATCCTCTGGCTCGTGATTCTGCATTTGGCCCTTGCCAAATTACATCCCATCACTATATCCCCATCACCTTGCAAAGGGGCTGACATAAAGTAGGTCCTCAATAAAAAAATGATTGCGAAAATTACTTCATTTAACAGACCATCGAGTGGCTCAGAACTTTTTGGAGCTCTGCTTTGAATTTAACTCCAACATTTTTGTTTTAATTTCCTTCAGCGGTTATGAATTTCCATCCTTCAGTGTTCCATTTGCAAATGACCAAATAGATGGTCACGTTGGTAACATTGCTTTAATGTTTAAAAAGGAGTGAATTTAGAATAATGGGAATGTGATTCCTTAGCACCTCCTAGAATGCAGGGTGTCTGTCCTTGAGACATGCAACAGTTAATGTTTATCGCATTCATGCTACTACTGCTCTCCTCGTCTACCTGAAATAGCACGATTTCCCCTTAAAATGTCTTGTTTCTAATTTTCTTCCAGCCGTAGGTTCAGCGCTCACAAGCAAAACTACTCATGTATTGGCTCTGTCATTCACTAGTCATATAAACTAAAACCTAAGCCTCAGTTTTGTAACCTGTAAAATAGGGGTAATATTACAAGCATCGGTTTAATGTAATTTCACAATAATTAGCTAATGTGATAGCAGATATGCTCAAATGCTGTCCACAAGTATTATGTCATTCCCATGCTCACTTTATTTTTTGAGTAGTTTTTACCTATGGTTAAAATTTAAACTCTTAGACATGAACTTCTCTTGTCTAACTTAACACAGCAGATGACTTATGTCCCTGCTACTTCATAAATTGCTCTGATGCTTGCTGACTTGCTGTTTCCTTCTGAAATCCCTCCTCTTGGAATGCCTTTATCCCATTTCTTTACCTGATGAGCATCTGCTCATCCATCCAATATTAACTCAAATGCCGTGGCTTCCCAGCGCCTCCATTTTATGCTAATTACGTATTTACATAGGGGTTATCTCCATGAACTGTGAGCTGCTCAAGCAGTCACAGATCTCGTTTCCCTCTGCATCCCCAGTGCTTAGCTTGCTCCCTGGAAATAATTAGCTTTCCAAATAAATTTAAAGATTATTCCAAAAGAATGAGCTACAGAACTCATTTCTGCAATGGCATAGTGCAAATTCTAGAGTTTGCGTAGCCTCCGGGACTGACCGACTTTTTAAAGGGAGCGATGTGGATGAAGATGATTTGTTTCAAGCTTACACTTATTTCTAGTCGGTAACGTCTAAGAGTTAGACTTCTGAGTTCCCTCTCGTTAGGAAACCAGACCATATACATGCCTATTGCGTTCTGGAGAGGATGAGAACACAGAGGAATCGATAAATGAATGTGCTCATCTTCTCTCACGGAACCTATCGTAGTGAACAGCATTGATGCATCGGCAGGTGCATATCTCCACCTGTCTGTGGGCACCTCTGAGATGGCCTTATGCATCTGGCATGAATTGCATCCTTGACACGTAGTAGGTGCTGAATACATGCTCACTAGACTGGATTGAAAAATCCACAATATATCTCTGGAATATCAGAACTGCAAACAAACAAACAAACAAAAAACCTAACGACAACACACATCTAAATTGTGATATGCACATGTAAACAGGACTGCCTTTTTGACTGAGAGCTGATAAGAATAGTTGATAGACCTGGTACCAGTGCCAGGGCTGAGCAAGCTCATTGTCTTGGCATCGTGACTGAGGATACTGACTAGAGTAATGGGAGGTGTTCATCAGACCTCTACTGTGCCCCCTCTGCTGTGGAATAGCTCTGTTCCAAAACAGATCCCGAGCTTACTCTTCTCACTATCCATTAACACGTTAGGGGAAGCGCTTCTGCTTGCTTCTCAATTCACCTGCTTCTATATATGTGAAAACTAGTATTATTTTGGAAATCATCATTCCAGTGACTAAATCAGGAATTTAGGTTTCACTTTATGTGCCAGTTTTCTGGTGGATTGGTTGTGGAAGCTGGCACTATGTTGAGAAGAATTCTGAGGCTTCATCTAGGCCCAGTGGAAAAGAGAATCATTATTAGTTGTGGGAGAAAAAGAGGTGGCATATATGCCACGTATTTACAATTCTTGGACTAAGTAGTCCAAACAAATAAACTGGCAGATAATAATCGAATAAAAAAATCACTTTGCTACTTTTCATTTTAATAGCAAACAAGTTCAATATTTCTAGTAGCAATGAATTTGACAATAGATACTGGCTAAAAAAAAAGTCTAGACTGTGTATCTTTGTAAAAAAGAAAAGAAATTAATATTTTTATAATTCCATATCTCAGAAACTGCTGTAGGTGCTATAAAGTAAATATTCCTATTCGCAATTAAACATTGAAGAAAGTGAGGCTAAGGGAGAACTAGAAATTTGCCCAAGGTCAAACAGTTATAAGTGGACTATTGTTTGGGTTTGATCAAGGTTTGTTGGATAAAATGACTGCTCTCCTCCTATTATTCCACGTTGGATCCCTATACACATACATACATATGTACATACATATAAGCACATACACACACACACCTATATGTACACAATACACAGGAGTATATATATGTATATACATTGCAAACTTCATATATCAAGAGCATGATTTTGAAAAATCAAAAAGTAAATAGCAAAGGTCTCACAGAAAATGACTAAGCATTCTAAAGTTCTCTTTCTTACTGCCGGGTCCCTTGAGTCTTAATTCAGATCCTATTGACCCTGAATTTCCATGCATCTTAAAAACCTGTTCATCTGACCTCTCCTGAATATAGGAAAGTGCCTAGGTAAGTTCGCACAGGCAGAAAAAATTAGAGTTGATAATCAGAAATAATGGTGAAAGAAACTCATGCCGTCTCACTGCTCATTACAACAATTACAAGCATAATAATGAGCAGATATTGAGGAGAGAATAACTTGTATTGTATACAGTCTGTCCAATAAGGCAAAAGTGCATTTGATACATTTAAAAAAGGTTTTCATAAAATACTGTTATTTTTTTAGTTTAAACACAACAATATATTCCTCAGATATCTAGAAAATTGACTGATGGAGAATTTATTATTTATTGTGTAGCTGAGTCAAGCACAGAATTTAAATAAGATATTATGTAAAACACTTGGATAATTTTTCTAGTGATAAAATACAAGCATTTTATACACTTAAGAAAATGTCAACAAGCTTTTTGGGGTTGGAAGATTGGGTCCAGTATTAAAAGCTGCTGTTCTTAATATAGTTTTTATTTCCATTGTTCATAGTTAAATATAATACTTGAGCCTACAGATAGCCAGAACACTGGCCAATTCCATAAACATTCTCACTGTGTCTCTGGGATGAAAGAAGAAGTTTCTTTTGTGGGGAGCTTATTAACAGCTTAAACTTGTAAATGAATGTCGATGTCTCTATCACTGCTATTCAGTGCAATGGCTGGGTTCCCATGGACCTATGATGTCAAGAATCATCTTAACAGGAACAAGGTAAATAAGTAATGAAAGTTATCATCTCAAGGAAAGGCATTTCCTGGAGAGAAGTGTCTGGCCCAAAGTCACATCATTAGGAACAAACCATATGCCTCTCTGTTTCAGTTTGTGCATCTATTTTGTCTCTATTTCTTTCGTTCACTTTGAAGTCACCCTCAGAGTCACGGTGATTCGTCTAAAAGTTGAGGAATCACAAGACTCCCAACTGTAGAAGTCAAAACCAAACCACAAACTAGATAATTTTGAGACTTATAAAAGAGAGAGCAAATGACTCACCACAAATTGCATAATTAAAAGATGATTTCAGAAAAAAAGCACTCATTGACCTGCAGTTCATTCATTCTGTATCTGAATTCTCATCGCCAGTCCCATCCCACCCAAGCTTAAAATTATCTCTCCATTTCCACGGGACCACACATGAACCATCTCAACCAAATTCAAATAGATTTAATTCTAACAGCCCCAACATAGATCCAGGGAGTCCACTGAGGTGACTTAGTTTTCCCAATGTGACTAGTAATAACCTTCAAATAGGCACAACATGAAATTTAAGAATGAGAACATTCCATCTACTTTCTAGATGGATGCAAGGGTTACCCTCCTGTTGTTACTCTTCTCCCTACTGTTCCAGGGATTCAGCTTCACACTCACCAAATATAATGCATCATAACATCAACAATGATGACCATTTGTATACATCACAAACTTTCTCTAGTCATATTATATCCCTCCTTCTGAGTCCTAGGAAATAATCTTTTTGCCCTTTTCCTTTGGTACCTGGTTGGTCCTTTCGCCTATTTGATGAATAAAAGATGAAATAACATACAGAAGGATACACAGCATGACCAGGAAAATGACTCATCTGGCCAAATAACCTGTCCCTTGGAAAATTACTGAGTCTTGCCAATGTATATAGACATCCATTACTAAAATACCACAACAAAAATTAGGAACTTTTCAGGCTCTGGTGTCTGAAATATTACCACATTATCTTGATCATGAATCAGATAGATTTTAAAGTCTTATGAACTCTCTGATTTCATATGCCAGTATTCAGGTGCATTTTTATGTTCATTCTTCTGATAATACTTTACTAAACATTTTAAGAGTCTATTCATCCAGTTTTTAGTTATTCCTTCATTTTTTTCATTCATTTGACTAATATTGAGTACTTTCTATGTACTAGGTATCACGATTGTCACTGGGGTATAAGAAATAAATCAGACATAGTCGTCAACCTCGCAGAACTTAGAAATCAGCAGAAAAAGAAGACATTAAATAAGAAAGGCATTCAGTAGGGTCATCATTCAATAATGATGACAAGGGACTCTATAGTACTCGAGTAACATGAGGATCTTTTGAGAGATAAATTCACATTATCAGCCATACTAACAGCTG
Organism: Pteropus medius; assembly: GCF_902729225.1. Taxonomy (NCBI): domain Eukaryota; kingdom Metazoa; phylum Chordata; class Mammalia; order Chiroptera; family Pteropodidae; genus Pteropus; species Pteropus medius. The sequence goes on along the minus strand of NW_024349804.1, from coordinate 2,871,408 downwards.
AAAACATATATCATTGTAGAAGTTTATTAGCCTTGGTCTGAAATGTTTTCCATAATAATGCATGTCAAACCACCACAAACCTCAAAAACTTACAGCAACAAACATTTATTTCTCACTCATGCATCTGCTAGTTAGCTGAGTTCGTTCCACACCAGCCAGGGAGTCTGTAGGCCAAGTGGAGTGAGTAAGCTGGGGGGAATGGAGAGATTATCTTATAATACATTCTTCTCATGGCAATAATAGAAGCCCAGGAGGGTAAGGCCACCACGTAGCATATTTCTAGCCATGACTGTAGCACATCCAAAAACATCCCTATGGCCAAAGCCCAAAGTCAAAGTCTGGGGAAACACATTCCATCTTCCATGAGGCTGAGAAAGAATACAGATGTACAATACTGCTTTACACAGCGAGGAGAGGAGAATCAGCCCCAATAATTCAGTCTACCACATTTAGTTTGGAAAATCCTGAGGGTACGATTTGCTTATTGTACTGTTGTGATAAAATAGGGGTTAGCACTCTTAGGAATGATCACGTATACACATGATTTTTGGTATGTAGGAATTTTAGTTTATCGGCAAGATAAAATGTACACAGAACAGAGTGGGCAGGTCTGGCTCTTACCGGGGTCAGGTCCTGTGGATTCACAAAGATACTTTCTGCAGTCGTGTTTCCATGAATGTGTTCGTTCTCATGGAGGAACTCCAAGGCATCCAGCTGGAGGAAGAGGAAAGAAAGCATCGCTTTCATAAAGATAGAAAAAGATGAGGTACACTAGGAAGCACAAATAAGGAGTTATGCAGAGATATTACTTCAGAATGGAAGGAAGTTCACAGAGAACAGATCTGAACCTTGAAGCTTGGCTTCTGCTTGTCATATAAAGAGGAGAGACAAGAACATTCAATATTCTCTGTCATTGTCTGACCAAATTTCCTCCACCTAGAATGCGCAATGGGAAGAAAAATGGAATCTTGCCTCACCTAAAGAAAATCTTTCTAGTTTAATTAGAGAAAACCAAAACAAATGCACAAATTACCCAACAGCAATATAAATACAGCCAGCTTTGTAGCTCCTGGCTTCTCAGGAGGGAGTCTAAGTTTTCCTAATAGTCTTTATTTGTCCAATTGGAATTGGAAGAAGCGTGTTCAAAAACAATGAACTCCTAGTTCCAAACTTTTAGCTTTGAGGTCTCTGAGGTTGGGTCTGTGTTTTAACCAGTCTTACCTCACTGCCAATACTGAGAGTTTTAATTTGTGCAAAACAGATAAAAGAAGTCTTTCTGATAGTGAATTTAATATGGGAGGACATCATAACCTTAGAAAGGGAACTTTAACAGCTTTGGGAAGTAGGTCCTTATGGTTATGAATAGAAGAGGAAAAAGTAAAAAGAATTAACTTTGTTTTTTAAAAATTGTTTTATGACTTCATTCTAAAGGGTTTGAAGGAGTTGATGTTTATAAAGTGCCTCATATGTACCAGACCCTGTGCTAAGAACTTTATGAAGATATGTACTTACTAACCTCATTCGGTCTTCTCAGGTTCTCTGACATATAGATACTGATATCTCCTACTGTATAAAAGGGTGATAAATATGAATAATTGGGTCACGCAGAGAGTGAATACCTGACATCCGGGTAAAGCTAATGAGAGATGATTCTGACCCCATACGTCTGGAGTTTTATGTTTCGGAGATGATAAAAACAAACAAACAAACAAACAAAAAACATTTTCTGAACTGGAAGACACAAGGTAAAAATGAAGCTGGAGGAAGTATAAAAACAGGAGGAAGTATGGACTTACGTACAGTGGACCCTGGAACTCTCTGTCTGCTTCTCTCACTCAGTTTTTAGAATGCTGGCAGTCAGGCTTTCACCGTCCAAGTGGAATTTTGGTGAATGTGAATGTGGTTTTCCCAATCAGTCCACAAGGAAAGAATAATAATATTGTAACCAGAAACCAAGAACAGAATTTCATGAAACAAAAACTCACAGAGACCAAAATGAGCATCTAAAAATTTTAAATATAATGGTTTGAATAAATAACATTAAAAAAGGTTTTCAATGTAAAATTGAGAGACTCAGAAAACAAGCAAAAAGAAAGTTATAAAATTAAGGGATGAGTTTAAGTGGTGCAGTGCCTGAATAATAGATGTTCTAGAAAGGGAGGAGAGGGAAAATGAAGAAAAGAAAGTTATCAAAATACATACATACATATATACATGCATACATCAAGAATATTTTCTAGACGTGAAGAAAATGTCTGCATTTCTATACTGAGTCTAATAGTTCCCAGAAGAACTGATTAAAAAGAAACTGAAACCAAAGCACAAGTACATTACTAGATTCCAGAACATCTGGGACAAAGAGAAGATTTCACAAGATCATGGACAAAATAAGCAGATCACACGCGCACACACACACACACACACACACACACATATCAGAAGTCAGAAGACTTAGATTTCTTTTAAGTAGCACTTAGAAAGCAACTAAGGAATGTCCTCAATATTCTGGATGGAAATTATTTTTAATCTAGAATCGAAGTGAACCAAACTATCAATTAAGAAGGACATTAGAAATCAAACATTTTATGACATGAGTGCTCTCAAAAAGTTATCTCTACGTACCCTTTCTAAAGAGAAAGATGAAAGTCATGGGCTACAGGAAGCAAGCCATCCAAACTGAGGAGAAACTAAAAGAATCCCCAGGTGAAAGTGAAATGCTATCCCCCAAGATGACAGCTGTGAAACAGGCATGGAAAGGGACCAGTCCATATTGGAGTATTCCAGAATTCCCAGTAAAGACTTCTTCAGGATAATAAAATCAACAGACTCTGAGATTCACCTGGATATTTTGAGAAAAGACTTAGATAACTTTGAAAATGTGGAGTAAGATTATTAATATAAAAAGACAAGACAAGCATTAACTATAGAGGAAACGTTCTTCGGAAGAATAAAAGTAATCACATATTGCATGTCTCAGCTTTAAAAACTATTACCTATTACTTTCCAGTGCAGCCATGATTCTAAAAACTTTAAATGTGATAATTCACTTAATCTTCATACCAAACTCGTGAGGTGGCATTTCCTCATTTTACAGGTAAGGCAACTGAAGCACATAGAATTTGGCGAATTATCCAAGGTCACCCAGTTTGTAAACAGTAAGGCTGGGTTTTGAACACAGGCATTTTGGCTCTAGATTCTGTGATCTCAATCTCCATGTTATGCACCTCTGCTCAAAATAGTGCAATTAGAAAATGATGATATAACCAAAATTCCAGGTCAGTGTATTAGGAAGATGGGGGAGCGGAAGTGCATGAATACGTGGTAAGAGGCAATGAGAAGGAAAAGAGTCTTAAAACTTCACCTTTCACAGTGATAAGTCAATAGATAATACCCAAAATTGAAAAAAAAAAATAATGTTAGAGCATTAAATGGTGATATCAAAATAATCAGCCCAAAGAGGAAGTGGTTTCTATAACAGATGAAGACATGAAGTAGAAGGGGTAAGAACTGCTGTTGTTTCTAATTCATCTCATAGAACCACTGGTCTCTTCAAATCGTGGATGTGTTTAACTTTGATAAAAATATAAAATGAAAGAGGAAGAGAAGGAGCAGGAGGAGGAGGAGAAGGAGAAAGTGGCAGAGTGGTGGAGCCATGCTGTCTCTTATAGGTGGAATATTCTCACTCTGTGGACTGTTCATTTCCTTGGGACGACATGTAGCCTGGTGGACAGAACATGGCACAGCCCAATTCTAGCCTGGCCCTGCTGCCTAGCTGTGTGATCTCAGCCATGACATTTTTTTCCCTGGGTCTCAGCTTTATCACCTACACAGCGGGTGTTGAGCTAGAAATTATATTCCTTTTATGGCATCTTTTTATGAGATCCAGCATGCAAATGAGAACAAGGGCCAGTGGACTTGAAACAAAGCTGGGAGTTTTGTTACAGCAGCCCTCGCAGACTGATACAGTGAGAACTTTGGTCAAATGGCAATTCATAACAAACTACTCCACAGCTGTGTGCCAGGAAGAAGGGGAGAACAGATATGGTGGCAAACAAGAGTTTCCAGACACCATCTTAAATACTTTACTTAGGTCATGTAGCTTTAAGCCGAGCGAAAATCATTCAAATGTAGGGCACTCTTTCCTCACACCAACATTGCACTGAAATATTGGCTCTGGTCTTTGTTGCTGTTTTAAACACAAAGTGAAAATAATTTTGAAAAAAAAATTAAAAAGAGCTAATGGGGAAAATATTTTGGAATCTTAAACTCACTATACACAAGTATCTTTCTCTACTCTTTCTATTAATGATGAATTTGCTGTGGGGTAATGGATTTTTCCAGGCTAACAGATTCCCCAGGCCTGCAATAGAAAGTTCCTAAAAATATATATCTGTAAAAGACAAATTCTCTTCTGTCTTTCAGCAATTTTCTCCTGAACTGTGCTTCTCCCTTTTTGCCATGGTTAGAATCCTTTTCAAGTTTATTGCTGCTGTGATCTGTACAACTCTATTTTTAACCATCTACAACAAAATCAACCCTTAAGCTTCTACTCCAAGAAAAAAAGAGAGGGAAGAATTAAGTTGAAACCAATATTGGACCTGGAATTAGAGAATCCCTAATATCTGGAGTTGGGAAAAGTAAAAGAAGATTCTGGAAAACATGAATAATAATCCTCAATTTCTGAAGTAGATCAAAGTGGATCTAAGCTGTGTGATCTCAGCCATGATGCATAGGTAATATTCTGAGTCTTTGTGAACATTAACTAGCTATTATTAATCTCTCTGGTGAGGTCAAAACACAGTGGAGCCTTTTCAAGACAACTGGAACAATCACAGTGCTTTGTGTGTCGGTAGATTATGTAGTGCACTGAACTTCTTGCTAAATTATCTAAGACATGGCTCTCAAACTTGATTGCCTACAAGAGTCCTGGTAGTTAACATCCAGAAGTGAAACATTCTCCATTTTATGTGAAAATTCATATGTTCATTTATTCAATAAGCATTTATTACTTACTGTGAGCCACATACTGTTCTTGGTACTAAAGACGAAGTCCTTATCCCCATGGAGCTTAAAAGTGATAAGAAAGAACACTAAATAACTAAAGATGTGGTGTCAAGTCAGTTATATGTACGCAAAAAGAATTTAATACAAGCAGAGTAAGGAAATAATTGTGAGCATCGTGGGAGATTTAAATAGGAGATCAGGGAAGGCTTCTCTGAGGAGGTGGCATTTGAGCAGAAATATGAATGACATGCAGGGGAAAGGCCTGCAAATTTCTGGGAAAATAACATTCCTGAAACAGGGACAAATAAGCACAAGGGCTCTGAGTGGGAGCATCCTGGGATGCTCAAAGAACAGTAAGGAGTCATCATGAAAGGAAGAATAGTGGAGTTAGCATTGGAAGAGGTGACCGAGGTGAGTCATTTAAAACTTAGAGGTGTGTTAAAGGCTTTGATTTTATTTTACTGAAGATTGGAAACCTTTGGAGGGTTTTCAATCAGGGAGAGACAGGATCAGATTGCCATTTTAAATTTTGGTTTGAGCGTGAGAAGAGAGACAAGGGAAGGGCCCACTGAAGTAGTCCACTGACGATGCTAAATGGGATGAGGGCAGTTATGGTGGAAAAGAAGGGTATGATTCAGGATCTACGATAAAGGTGATCTCTGAAGCATGGCTGGAATAATGGATGAGGACTGTGAGAAGAAGAAACACGCCAAGGAGGACTCCGATTTGGGGGCCTTGAGCACCTGGCTGAATGCTGGTTGTCTTTTACATAGAAGGAGCAATGGAGACTGTGGCAAATCAGAGTGTGCGATTCATCTGAAGAGGTTGCTGTTATGAAACTAAGAAAGCTGAAGATTATGTCTTCTATAACATATAATAATTATCCTTGCCATTTGAAAGGTATTTTACAACCCAATTCTTCTCTTTCTACTTAATGAGTTTCAATATGGTTTCAATTTTTACTTAATAAAAATTTTAGTCAAACGTTAGTCATTGGTACCATATTTGATCGACTGAAAATAAGTTTTTCTCTATAGCATTCATGACACTGACAGGTGAAGAATGACTGCCACTTGGGTGCAGATGCCCTCACCCACCCAGTCTGCCGCCTCCTTCTCTCAAGTCTGCTCTCAATGCCCTGATCCTTTCTGCTGCCTTAACTCTTAGCCTCGGATTCTTGTCTCTGAACCCAGAAAAGAACTGACAGATCATCTGGCCTTTTCCTCTGGTGCCTTTGCCCATGGCAGTCTGTAGAAAAACATATTAGGGTGTAGGTGGGAGCTCTGAGATCGGGAGTATGACAACTGCTCTTGGTGGAATCTAACCATGAAGCAGGGGGTGCACTTGCTGCAAATTTCTACCTCTCCAAGCCCACCCTCCCCACATTTTCCCCCTGAACTGGCTATTGGTTCAATAGAGGACTATTTTTGCTTACTCCAAAATCTTAGCTAGAAATTGACTACATAGCCTCACAGATAGTACCCATGCAGTTATAATAAATCCTAAGATCAATACATCAACAGCATAGTTTTTGAAACATGATTACAGTTTTGCCACGTTTATCCTAATGGAAACACAAGATGTCATTCAACTTCTAGAGGAGCTGAAACCACTCAACTAATTTCAAGTAGGCCTGGTACTGAGAACTGAGCTAGTCTACTTATTTTTTTTTTCCATTGAAATGATAATTAAAGCATCTCTACTCTTAAGTGATTAAAACTATTGCTGATTTTTAGTGCATGTGGTTGCAATAAAATCAACCAAAAGAAAATGTTTGGCTCTTATCTCGGCCCTTTAAGATTATAGTTGAACAACTCTGCCATCCTAAATAAATATATGCAAATATGTAAAAGGGATAGTGAAAACTCTTCGAATAAAACCCTCCAAATCATGAGTTATGAGTCTGATCATAGTAATATTACAAAATTGATTTTTCTTCTTCATGAAGCTTACTTTTACATGACCCAGTTTCAGAAAGCATCCAAATTTATGGTTCAGTTTGGTTTGATTTAGCTGTGGTCATTAAAGGGGCCACAAGTTTGCCATTAATCATTGATTATATTCAATCAGCTCTCAAGGTGACTTATGTTTTCTCACTGTTTGCGATATTACAATCTGCCAAACAGGCTTCCTGGCATGAAATGGAACATTTCTCCATAAGTAGTTGGAGAGTTCAGTTCAAATTGTATTAAGTATTTATTGATCTTTCTAATACCTTTCTAATACCTTTGCTTTCTAATACCTTTGCTTAAAAAAAAAAAATGACCTAGAGCCTCACTGACTACAGATGTGTTTAAATCTCTGATTCTTATAGGTAATAGGGTTTTGTTGATGCTGTTTGTTGATGTTTTGTTTGATTACAGAATGGTATATTCTACACATGACCTCCAAACCAGTATTTTTTTACAATTATTTTCTGCAAAGATAGCTTTTAAATTTCTATCATGAGTTAGCACAATGTTTTTTCAAACCCTACTTTTCTTGTGTTGACAAAAGGAACAGCCTGAAGGCAGGGCCCGCATGTCATTCATCTTAATATCCTCAGTACCACTTTCTGTGCAAAGGAATTGTGTATATTTCGTGAGTGATACATTATTTGTTGAGTCTTAGTGTCCATTTCCATCCTTTCTTACACTCTTCCCACTCTGCAGTAAACGGGGAGGAAGGCTAACAACAGTATATTACTGACTCCTCTGTGGCTACGGTTGTGACTACAGTGGAGGTTCTGCCAATAAGAGAGAGAAATGCGAGACTTGGAAGATGGAAGAGGAACAACATGCAGCTTGTTAGTTGCACTGTGGCAGTGGGCAAGGAAGCTCAACAGATATGAATATGCATAAAGCCGAGCTCCATTCACTGTATCTAACCTTGAGGATGCGGCAGCAATTGCCTATTGATCATGGATATGGAGGCATAATCACGAAACCAAAAGTTGTAAGTTCCCCTCTTCCGTCTTTCTGACAGTTTTGCATACACCTAATTCCTGGTGTGAAATCTTTTCCTGGTTCCCTCACTAAATTGCAAGATGTTCACACTGTTTTCTCTCTGTAGAATGTCCTCGGCAACACTTTTGCATGACAAATGTATTTTTTCATTTGTGGTCCAGCTCTTACTTCTTTCTGAGAAAGTTTTTAGACCCTTCCGCCACCTACCCCATATAGGATTTATCATACTTTTATCTGATATTATCACTTACAATATTTTAATGTGAGAGCTTTTATTTGTTTCTTCCTGTATTTGTATGTTTGGTTCCCTAGACAACACCTGCAACGTTTTGCAAGTCCAGGAAAAACATCTTGCTCATGTTTGTATTCCCGACACCTAATACAGTCACTGATTTATAAAATGCTCTTAAGAGTTATTTATTCCTTTGAATTTAAGGCTTAGGGGCTCTGCCTCTTATTTATTTCTGTACTCTGTATACTGTCTGACACTCAACAAATCATCAATGAACATTTGTTATACTAAATTATTAAATTACCTCATCATTCTCTTCATTGAGAATCAGATGAATTTATTCAATATTTGGTGGTTAAAAAGTTCATATTAATGTAAGTTTAACTTTGAACTTGTCAAACATATTCCAAAGCAAGGAAATAGTGTGGGCAAAGGTGGGAGGTGTGAGGAAGCGCACAGCATTCAAAGAACCACAATTATTATTATCTGGCACAACTCGGGTGCCCAGAGTGAGGAAGGAGTAGGTTCAATGAGGGGATTTGCTCACCAGCCCTGAGCTACTTTAATTCACCATAAGTGATGCCATGAGCAATGACTCCAATTGTGCTAATAATTGTTTTTCCCAGCAATCGATGAATGGGTTCAAGAGGTCAGTGCAAGAGCTATTTCTTCACCGGGATGGCTGTCAGAATAATTTGCTTATCTTGGCCCTTCCCTCGTGCATATCATTAGGTGACAACTTTATTGCATAAAAAGAGGTCCCAAATGCTGATATTACGTTAGATGGAGTCTACTGATGCTCAAGAAGCTTTATAATTTAGTATTGCTAGCATTATATGTAAGACCAAATTCTCAAAAACGAAATCCATTGAAAAAAACATGACACATCTTCCTGAAACATCCATTACACTCGGCACTAAGAAATTTTTAATATAATTTTTCTATTCAAACAACCTGTCACATTATGGAGTAAAATGCTAAACTAGGCGAATTTTTAAGATAAGACATGAGATTGCAAGGTAATTTCTTTCTCATTTTTCCTCATATGTACAGAAAATACGTGATCAAGTGTCCTTAGAGGTCTTTTGGGAGTCCTAAAGGAAGGTTTGGTTTTTTTGTTTCATGTTGAGGGGGGCAGTTTCACCAAGAAGCCTGACCCTTTGGTGCCTCTGCTTCTTCATTAGAAAATAAAAAACAATGGTACATTTCACCCCTCCCCCCCCCCCCCCCACTGCACTGGTACAAAATAACATGTGAGGCAGACAAAATACAGCAAATGAATATGAATATGGACGCTGAAACTCAACAGCCAGAATTCAAATCCTAGCTCTGTCACTTTCTAGCTACAAACTTTTGGGGAAGTTAATCTCTTTTAGACTCATTTTTTTCATCTTAAAAATGGAGATGATTGTAAATGATAATACCTATCTCAACTGATTGCTAAGGGAGTGTATGATTAACGCAAATAAAAGTCCTTAGAACTACACTTGTCACACGAGAGGCCATTATTTGTTGTTATAAGGTAGGGCCATTTTGAGTGACATCTTTCCCATTAATAATGTTATCATCAAACATATATTAAGTGCTTTTTATGTATGAGACATTTTATATGCATTATCTCATGTAAAATGACCCTAGAAAACAAGTGTCATTATAATCAGTAGTTTACAAATGAATTGGAGATTCAAAAGAGATTAAAAACTTACTCTAGGCTGAAAAAGTTAGCAAGCCATGGACACGGACCTTGAAGTCTGGAGGCTGACTTAGAACCTGTATTCTCATGACTATGAAACTTAGGTCTTCTTTAGGATCAGGAGAGGTGGACAGGGGTGGGAAAATAAATGAAGGATCACAGCTGTATCAAACACAACTTAAGTATATCAAACACCAGCCTAAGGTATTACATATCCCATCCCAGTTAACTCTTTCAATAAGCACATAAGGTTGAAATTCTTGGGGCTATTTTTTAGAGATGAGGGAATAGTAAGATATAGGATGAAGATTCCAACCCATGTTTGTTTACCTCCAAAACCCTTACTTTTTCTGCTACCATGGCCCTATTAATTATAATGCATGAGGTCAAGCAGGTGACTAGTCAAAAGACTGAAGATTTAGTTGTCTATCTCACATGAATCTCCAACGAATAACCCCAGAGTGAAAAGGGGCAAAAAGAATACACACTGTACAAATTGCAGATGGGGAAGAAGCCAGAAAATGTTATTAGAAAATGTCTTGTTTTGACCTTTAAAAAAATAGTTGGGACTTGATGATTACTAGTTTTTAAGTGCACATCTTATATATAAAGTTACACCGTTACTGCATGTTTCAGTGTAAGACTGCATTGAATTATTTTATCACTACAGTTGAGTTAAATATGACCTAAAGCTGTATATACCTTCTGTAATATTTTATGCTTAAAGTCTGATTAATCATTTTCTGATGTTTGTTGAATCAAATAAAACTAGGCTAAATTAATTCCACTGTCTTCTTCCAAGCTACTAGTATGGCTTTATCTTGCTGTTAAAAGAAGATAAATGTGCAGAAACTAACAGAACTTTGTTGCTTTTCTCTGTAGCAAGCAACATTCAGTAAACCTTCAAAAGGCAGAGGGGATCAATTATTTTCACTTGTCAATGATGACATAATAAGAAGTGACTTGGTCAAGATAAGAGAGGCCTGAAAACAGCCTCTCTCCTGATGTCTCTCTATTTCAAGACACAGGATGATGCTGCTTCTATTTATAAACTCATCTGGAAATGCATGAGCTGTGCAAGGTCTTTTTCCTCTGTGGCTGCATCTTGAAAGGGCATACATTAGAATAATAACATCAAATAACCTAATACCTTGGAGTTGACAAAGGCAATTTATATAAACATGAATTTACTAGCAAGCAGTAAAAAAAAAAAGGCACATAAAAGAGACAACAAGGCATCTCAAATTTGAGAGGAGAGAAGGCACTTCGACTAGACAGAAATTTGCAAGTGGGTGGGGTGATAAAGGTGATGCTGCTGGTCGAACGAGGCCGGTGGAGAATATGACCCACTAGTTGTGTCATCTTGTGAAAGCTACTAGCCTATTTGAATTTCATTTGTTTTTTAATTTATAAAATTGGGATAACACATCATAGAGTTGTCAAGAAGATTGAATGGGTTAATTTGAAGACTAACTTGATTAACACTTAGTATAATGTCTAACCAATGGTAGATATGCAATAAAAGCTACTGGAATCATCATTATCATCATCGTCATCATCATCATCATCATCACCACCACCACCACCACCACCATTATCATTATATGAAGAGATCAGAAACAATTGCCACCAAAATGGTTCTGTTAGCTTGTCTAACTCAATGTCAGAGGCAAGATGTTTTTAATGGTTTTTAGTATTTAATTTTTTGTAAATCTTATGAAAAATCTCCAAATGTAAATCATATGACCTAGCTTTAGAGATTGGTCATTGAAGGGATACAATGAGCAAAAGAGAAAGGGAAAGCATACTCATAATATTCTGCTCCAGCACCCTCTGCTTCACTCATATGAAAAGAGATCTAGACTTCTCAGGCTCTTAAAATCCATACAAACTAGGAACCATCCTAGGTCACCCTGTAAATAGCAATGGAGCTTTAGCTGCAGCTTAGGACTCCCCTGAGAGTCATAAGCTTAAACTAAGCCTGTCTAAAATTTAGACAAGAGGAAATAGGAGCACTGGGAACAGTTAATTCTCCCCTGGGTGGCACTGTAAGGCATGATGTGCTTTCCTTCTAAATTCCACAGGGGAAAAAAAAAAATCAAGCCTAGAAAAGTCAGTGTTAACAGAAGAAACAGGGATGTTGAGGACAGGACATATGGACATTGCTCATTCATAGGATTGCCAGGAGTTTGGGCCAACTCGACAGCACGTAACACACATGCAAAATTTAAAGCTAATTTACTACATTTTAATTACAGAATGTTCCCCTCTCATAATAACCTGTTACTACATATTTAAATGAAGTTTGATAATAGTTAGAGGTACACATACAAAGTGCTCAGCAAGTGCCACTCCTGGCTCTCAGTGTAATGCTAATATTAGCAAATAAAAAAAAAAAAAGGCTCACAAAGCAGGGGAGGGAGGTGCTGTGAGTCTCCTCGTTTTTCAGAAGAGGCACAGAGACATTCAGTAATTTACCCAAGATCACACAGCTAAAAGTATCTGCAGAGTCAGTATCTGAACCAAGGCCAATGGGTTGCAAAATCCATGCTTTTGAACTGTAAAGAAGGAACTCAGTGGCAGCACTGAAGCTCTGCAGACTTCCCTATGGACGATCTTCAGACCGAGTAGAGTTGATTCTAGTCTTTTATTCATTGTGTTTTACTTATTATGCTATTATTATGCTATTAGACACAACTCTCTGGTATATGTTTAAATCATACATAATAGTTTAACTCACCTCCCCACTGCATTCCCTTACAAATGTATTTAAAGATACATGATTATGGATCTATGAGAAAATCTTCTACTACCATTTAAGAATTGTTCTGTTGATTAAAAACTACATTGAAAATAATTGTGTTTTACAAAAAGGTAACTGATAATCAGTTTTTGAGACATTCTAAAACCACGGGGCATCCATCATTTCAACAGGAAGTCTCACAGTTTTAATTAGCTATTGATCAGAAAAGAAGATAATACGATCCAATAAGAGAAGTGTTTAGAAATTCCACTTTATCAGTTAAGTAACTGTTTTCTGGACAGAAAGTGGTTAGTTCCTGAATCATCAGCAGAGGAGAGAAAAGGAGAAATTGAATTATCTTTGTTAATTTTCCCTTCTCCTACAATCCAGGAAAAAGATGTATGGAGGGCCAGGATTGGCGGAAAAGGGCAGACTGGACTTTGGAACTATCTTTCCAGCAGGAGATGAATGAGGGCCAAGGGAGGAAGGGTGCCTGCTGACAACTGTCATTTCTGCAGACTTACTGGAGCAAAATGATATCTAACATTGAGAAAAAAAAAAATCGAGTGTCTATATTTTTAATGGCTGCAGAAGTCTCATTTTGCTGGGGGAAAAAAAAAAATTAAGTTAGACCTTTTTTAAAAACAGACGATTGCAGGGTCAGCCAGAGATTTATGGAGAGCAAATGGCGATGTCAGGGTTTTGGATTTAGCTAGCCACTGACAGGAGGGACTGAGAAAGCACACGGTACAAAGTCTTTCATAAATGTAACTTGAAGTAAATTTCCATCCCAAGACTACATTATACTGTACCGAATACAGTTCAGTTAGCCAAAGTCCCTGCTGAAATGTAGGCAACAGTCTTTCTTTGAATTCTGATCCATATTCTATTTGTCATTTTACTTCTATGATGAAGAATATTTAACTACTTCATACTGAGTCTAAATTTTTAAGTGCATGCAAATGTGTAGAAACATTGAGAATCAAAGCAATCAATCTTCACTGATTCAAAAGTTCTATCAGGAGGCTGGAGATTTAGAATAAAGTCGATCATGCTGTGTAATTCCGAGTCTGTTTTAGAAAAAGAAGCTATTACAGCCCTGTGGATATAGATTTATTACTATGAAAAGCACAAAGAAATACATGAAAAATAGAGAAGTAGGAGAACTTAGAATCGTGTCAAGAAAAAAAATTTCAATATACTGAGGCGGCATGAAAAGTGAAAAGTAAAACTAAGAGATGTAGAACTTGCTGATCTTTACTTCTTATTTTCAAATGTATTGTGAATATTCTTACAAATTGGAGAGGATAATATCAAATGGCATGAAGAAGACCAAAGTCACAATCAAAGTCATGATCTCGTAAAAAAGCAGAAAGAGCAAAGGAGACCTGCAACTTAAATTTTAGGTTTCTATAATGATATATACATTTTGATCCAAGAGCATGCAGACAATATTGGATCCCACCAAACGGCATCACCATTATTTCATTTTGTTTCTTCATACATGAGAACCTATTGCCAAACCATCTTCTCATTTTCACCTTTGAGTATTTCCTGGCCTTGACCATACTACAGGTGTTCATTCCCTCAAATCCTAAGCCATCTGTCTTGAACATATCAGCTGCCGACAACCCAAAGCCAGACTCCTGTTGGCTTTGAGGATCTTAGCAGAATTGGGCAGGGAGATATCTCTTCAAGAGGGGCCAAAATCTGGAGATGAGATTGGCAGTTTGGGAAGACACTGTGCTGGCAGATGTGCTAGTGTGGTTTAGCCCTAGAACTAGCCAGAGGGTTGAAAAATTACAGCAAGAATTCCATTATCAACCTATGGTTTAGGCCCAATTCCAAGTCTTATAATTCACTCTCCCTAAATTCTCTCAGCACATTTTACTGCATGCTCAAAGTATTAGAATATAAATCAGCATTAGACATGATGGCTTTGCCACTTTCCTACCACTAACGCCAATTCTAACAACCCACCTCTGTCTCTTTCCCATCCTACGATCTCCCTTAGAAGCCCTAAAAAAATGATATGAAAACAACAACCAAGAATTATTACTCTAGGGTCTCAAGTATTACATATGCATGAGAAGGGAATATCCTGCTGCATATTTTTATCTGTGTGAGATCTTTTGAACTATCACAGGTAATATTTTTGCAATCATTTACTTAGTAAGTTCACTTCCAAAATCTTTCATTGTGATAAAATTTCCGACTAGATACGAGCCTCTGCAAGAACCACAAACTATGTTCTTTTTGTAACACCAGTGCCTAGCATAGTGCCTAATGCTTTCACTCAGCATTTACTCACTCAGCATTTTTTTTTTGACACTGAGCATAGAAGTGAGTAACAAAATAGGAAAATGTCCTGCTTCATGAACCTTACATTCTAGCTTCTATAGCAAACATACAGATACTCAATAAATATTGAATAAATGGATGGTTAAGTAAACAAAAGAATGTATGAATGGATAGATAAGTTTGTATAGGGTAAAGATAACTGAAATTTGAATACAAGTTTAACTTTGGTCTTATTTTCCTCAACCCAAGTCATCTGACTCATGAACTGGAGAGGCAGAATGAAATGGGCATACTAAATTGTGTGTGTGTGTGTGTGTGTGTGTGTGTGTGTGTGTGTTATATTTCAGTCTCAAGAATGATCGAAATGATAAAATATATTCTAAGTACTGACACTATTAAATAGTAGTTACCCAAGTTATTTATTTATAACTCAGCAATTTAAAAAAAAATGTTTTATAGAATCTAATTCTGCATATTTTTATTTTGTGTTATGCCCAAATGGAGTCCTGTGGTGAAATATGATTATAACAGTTATATAAGCTTCTTCGTTGGAAGGTCTTAACAGATTTTTTGCATAATAACAAAAGGTATGGTTCTGTAGGAGAACACGCTTGCCTAACTTTAATTTAAAATTCACTTGTGAGGAACATTTAATAAAGCACACCTTGTTTAACATGGATATGAATAAGTACAGTGGATTCTGTGTGCTCATCTTGGATTCCCTTTCAGGGTCAATGCATTCAACCCCAGCTGCTGAAAATGTTGGTGGATGGATGCTCACAAATGTGCCCTCACTGGTCAATGCCCTTTGCTCCAGGTAACTGCCCCCCAAAGGCTGACCTGTGGCCTATGACTGGACAGCAACAAAATATAAAGACTCGCTTCCCTTGTCTCAGTTTGAGACAAATCATAAGGACCATCCCAGTTTCCGAACTTCCTGTGGGATTAGCTAAGAACTCAGCTGCATCCACAAAACAGGTGAATTTTTTTATCTGTCTCATCCTGCCTTCTTATATCCTTCAGATATATCTCTCCTAGAGTATGCTCCAATAAAATTTCTCCATACAATTCTCCATCACTGAGTCTGCTTCTCAGGAATTCAATCTAAGACAATAAGCATATACACGTACAATCTCTCTGAGGTTTCAAGTCATCAGTAGCACAACTCAGTTTCAGGCTTATTTTGTCTGATTTCAATGTCGAGCCTCTTTCTACTGTGTCTTACCCTAAAATTAGTAATAAATATGAGAATGGAGAGGAAAATCAAATGCCATTATCTTTGTTTCAACAAATTGTGTTGAAATATATCTAGTATGAACTACCAAGTTTCTAAGAAAAATGACCCCTCCTGAAGTAAACCTTCCTGATATATGTTTACACACATACACACATGCGCATACAGTCATATTCATCAGTGGAAGGGAACCTAGAGTTACACTAGCCAACCCTCTCAGTTTTAGAGCAGAAGAAACAGGTTCAGAATGGAGGAGTGATTGGTCTAAGGTCCCAAATATAATGGTAGAATTAAGCCTGACTTCCAAAAACTAAACTAAAACAATTCAGCCCGTCATTCAGACTCATGATGTAGGACAGAGAGAGTGATTATTAGCTTTATCCTGCAGAAAAAAATCATTTATGCCTGAAATTACTCTAGAATTATTTTAGAGAGGCCATATGTCTCATTTGATTTCTATAAATTTAATTAAACACATCTTTTCAGGAACACAGCACATGCATAAAAGCTAAGAGGACATGTAAACTGGACTGTATAAAAAAAACCACCTCTCATTCTCAACTCACTCCAGTGAGCAATATGATTTAATAAATCATCAGTAATAGATTCAATCACTTGCTCGGCAGTCTAAAAATCTACCATTCTAAGAAACATTTAATAAAACAATGTGGACTGAAACAAAACAAACATAGATTGGCATCAGGCATCACTTTAACAATTTCATCAGAAAATGGTTTTATAAACATACTTTTCCGTGCTCATCTTTTTATAGATTCAATCAGCACTACCTTCACAGAAATCATGCACTGAGATGCCATGGCAACCAGCACATTCTGCACAGACACACACACAAAATCAACGTGCTTAAATAACTGTAACTCACGCCCACTTATGTCTATTAGATTTGGATTCCAAGTATAAAAATAGCAACAATGATTGTTTTTTGCCAACTAGGGGCTCTGTTATTAAGTTTCAGGTGACGTAAACAATGTGACAGTGGGAAGGTCAAAAGTAAAACCCCAACGGGAGGAATAAACAGTTCAGCACAAGTCTCAATCCACTCACCACCAACTGATTCTTTTGGGTTCTTACTGTAAGTGAATTTCACCTCAGTCCTGTGCTACTCAAATAAATCCTTTACTGGCAATAAAACAGAATTGGTAGAACATGGGATCAGTACTTTTCTACCCAAAAAGTAAATGACTGCTTCAAATTTTCAACATTTTTCTCCACTTAAAATAAATGATTTTGAAAACCAATTTTAGAAGACAAACATCTAGATTTAAATAGTTGTTCAAGAACCTTGTTCCCAAAGTAACCTGAATTTTCTTTCTTGAACATCTGAGAGACTTGGGTGGACAGTAAGTTTAATATTACATCCATGTAATGTCAGCTAGTTAAATAGAGTAAAGAACTCTAGACACTGTGAAAGGGACCAGGGATACAGAAAACCAAACCAAAACAAAACAAAAAACCAGAAAACAAACAAACAAACCCTGGTTTATGGTGCCGTTTTGTCGTTCTGACCAATGACAACAGAATTACCCCTGGTGTTTGTCAATAATTCTGATTTGTGGGTCTCATATAAGTTCCACCTGGAATCGGAACCGAAGGTGTTCCACTGCTTATGAAGCAAGTGGTCCTTTGGGAAAACGCCCAGCTGGGAAGTGTAGAGGATCCATCAACCACTAGCAGCCAGCATGAACTTATGAAGGGGTGAGACGTGCGTGTGCCGAGTAGCACTATGCAGCTGTTGTGGCTTTGTTAAGTGGCTCCTGGCAGGGAAATGCTTCTTGAAGACTAAAGAGTGTAAGTAGAGGCAGGAGATAGAAAACAGCCACTTAAGATGTACACTTGTGCTTCTGCTGACCACCTGACTGAGCATCACCAGCTGACTGACCACCTGATTGAGCTTCACCAGATCAAAGAATCTTATCAGTGGTAATCAGACAATGAAAGCCACAATGATAATTATAGTCTATTCTTATAACTGTTTACAGTTTAAAGCACTTATTTCATAATACACATGGAAATGGGCATAATATGTTTAAATAGCAAAGTCCTAGAAAGTTGGGAGAGGCAGTTTTATCTTCACCTGCTGTACTTGACTGTAAGACCCATGAGGCTTTGAGGTCTCTACCTGCTAGAACAGTACTTGGTTCATATGAAGTGTTCAGTGAAAAGAAAGAAGAGAGAGAGAGAGAGAGGGAGAGAGGGAGAGAGAGAAGGAGAGAGGAAGGAAAAAATAGAAGAAAGGAAGAAAGAAAGAAAGAACAGTATAGAACATAACTAAAAAAGAAATAACTTGGAGCGAATGAGGGGAAGGTACTTTCTTAGGTAATTATTTGATAGTACATTGTTTTTCTTATCTATGAAAACCCAGCATACAATAGCAGTGGAGGTAGGTTTGTGGGGGTTCCTGGGCAGCATGAAAAGGGTTCAGTGATCACTCTTTCAAGTGGAGAGCCACAGCTACTGGAGTTGGTATGTTCGCATGGAGTTGTTCAGAGCCAAATAGGAAAAGAATTAGCTGGAGTTGTAGAAATTCAGTTGCCAACTCTTTAAATTTAAACTTTGGGCCCCCTCAGTCAGAAAAACTGCTGTAAGAAAGGAAGTCTAACATAATGTAGGCTCTGTCATTAGACAACAGAGCCTAGGACATTAAAGGTAGAGGTATGTCCTTTGATCATTGATATCTAAGAGTCTTGCTCACACTTTAATGAAGAGTAGTTTGTTTTCAACACTAGCATTACATTCTGGTTATACCTGCATTTAATGTAGTTTGAGATGTGTGTATGTGAGTGTGTTCAAAAGACAGTCTTCAATACAATTTGGCTAATCCATTTCTGACCATTCTAAAAAGATTACTTCCAATATTGTTGGTGCTTACTCTACACGCCAAACTGGGGAAGTTCTTTTGCCCAGACTCTACAGAACGTTTGAGCAGTGCTATCCTCACCTACAAAAATATAGAAAGTTCATGAAGCTAATAAAAACTAGAGCAGGACTTTATCTTAGGTCTTCTGATTTAAAAATCACTTTAAAAAAAATACAGACTTGGGTAATAGAATACAGTTAGCTATTTTAATATAGAATTGTGCAGTTTTTCCAAGTATGTTCTTAAAAATGCCATGCACTAATTTTATACCTGTAGTTTGGCAGAGATTCATCATGAAAGGTCTAGAAAAAATTCCATTTTACAATTCCTTGTAAAAAATATGTGACATCAGCAATGAACACTACCCAATGTACAGATTCCACACATATTGACAGGTTGAAAAAAATTATAAATTTCCATTCAGGGCTTTCATCTGTAAAAGAAAATTATGTCAATAAAGAACTCAAAATAATTCATCTTTTCATTGGAGAAAACTAACCAAGTGATCAAAGTTAACCTCACCAGTAATGGAACATATTAATATCTGGTGCTTCCTAATAGCCTGTTCTGAGAAAGACAAACATTTTCTGTGGCGTTCTGTCCAAAAATACATAACCTGAATTTGATAGTGAAAAAGATCACCCACACACAGTACACAATAACTGATGTGTACTATTAGAGGAAAAAAATATATATATCAGTGATACTTTTAAAGATAGTAAGGCAGACTTTATTGAGAATCATAGTGATAATATAGAGACCACTTCAATGGGATTTCTCAGGGAGTTGGAGAAAGACTGAGTTAAACTCCAAATATATCATGGAAATTTATAGCCAAGAAGCAATGTGGGGGTCAGTGGATGAAAATGGCTAAGAGGAAATATCAGAGGGAAGAGGGGAAGGGGATCCTGGCTAAACTAACCTGGCAGGATTCTTGCTGACAACAAGCCAGGGTGATCAGACATCACCTGGGGAACAGTGGAGACTGATGAACTTGATCAGATATCAAAGGTAGAGCAGGGTGGGCTCTGGTTAAATTGATTCGGTGGGGTTCTTGCTAAAACTGGATTTTACAAGGAAATGCACAGATGGGCCTGGGAGAAAGTTCGTGAGCCTGACTAAAGTTTGGTCAAGCAAGAAATCCTTGTTAGTACTTTTCCAATGGATCAAGCCCATGAAAGAGGGAAAAAGACTTAGGAACTGTTCCATGTTAAAGAGATATGATGATTAAACTCAATAAGACATTGGATTGGCTCTTGGTCCAAGAAAAAAAGACATCGGTGGGACTATGGGTGGAATTTGAATAAGGTCTCTAAATTAAATGGTGAAATGGTATCAACATTAATTTCTTATTTTTATGAAGATATTATTATAGACAATGTTAACATTTGGGAAGTTAGATGAAGGATATATGAAATTCACCGTATTAATTTTGCAAATTTTTAAAAATCTGACATGATCTCAAAATGAAAAGATAAAAACAAAATAAAATTTTTAAATTTGTGAAGAAGGTACATCTCAGATAAGTGTTCTTATCAAAATAAAATTTTTACATATTTAAAAGATAAGTAATCTTAGTGCTGAAAAGGATCATACTGGTAAATTGATTAAATGTGAAAGCTGTAAGAAGTAGTATAACTTGTCCAAAGTTGCACAGACCTTGAATCTTTGTCTCCAAACAGTGTTCTCTCCTTAATACCGTATCCTACTTCACCGCTGATTCTCTAAAAACCTGAGAGCACTTGAGTGAACCAGCATTCCTGTTGTGCCTCTTTATCAAAGACAAGGCAAAATGACGATGGCAATATATATTTACCGTGTAGAGGAAATATATCAACACTTTGTCCTGGAAAGCATGTGGCGATACTAACATAAGGAAGAATACCCTCAGATGTAGTTATTTGTGAAGGTATCAAAGGTAAGGATTTAGTATTGATTAGAAAACCCAGATGACAGTTCAAAGAAAAATCAAGAATAATTAAAATTCACAGAGTAAATTGAAAATGCATAGAGTAAATGAGGGAATTATAATGGAATAACAATAATAATGAACTATGGCTTAAATCAGTGGCCTTTGTTTTTTGGGAGGTTTTTTTTTTATTGTTTTTGGCTCATTTTTCCATGAAAAAAGATTTTAGGAAAAACTTGGGCATGTTTAATTTTGCATCTAAAATGTCTTCTTTATTTTATAACTAATTGCAAAAGGTATAATTTCTGGCAAGTTACAAATAATGACACTTTTTAATTAAACTATCAGATTACTCTGAAAAATCTCTTCAAAGTAATCTAAACATGACATCGAATTGAGAATTTCAATCATTTGTTGAATAAATAAAAGCACGCTCTTCTTTTCCAGTAAAAAATTTCACCTGTCTTTATTCCCCATAAACTCGTATTTCCATTCCAATTCCCCAAAATGTTTATCCTAAAATAAAAAGACATTATGTGCATGAAAGGCTTTAACACTCACCAAATCACACTTCAGTGTAACAAAAATATGTGTGCAAGTTGAAAAGTAAGTTGTTTTTAAACAGGCAGTGACCTTAAAGTGTTAAGTACTAAAAATCATTTTCATAGTGAGTTATGATTATAAATATTTTAGGGCTTAATTTTTTAAAAAATTATAAATAATTATTAACAGAAGTAAAATATTATTAGTAATACTCTCTTAATTGAACGGAAGGGTCTGGGGTTTGTCCCCTATATAATTTATATATCCAACAATGAATACTACAAGTTACCATTACTATAAATAACATTATAATAATAAGACAAGTTTCAGACTAATTCCATTCCTAGTTTTCATTTTCCATATTTTTAAGCTCAAGAAAGAATGTGTTCATCTAAATAAATAGATGTGAATGGAAGGAGTTTGATTTTAGCAGGTCATTAAGTCTCCAGCACTTTCCATATAGTTGACAAAAATATCACATAGCAATCACACAAAATTTGTTTTTAATGATCTATCAGACAACCAGTCAATTAGATACTCCTATAGTATTACTGAATTGAAAACATGTCTTGCAAAAGAGACTTTTTTTTTACCCAGGCATTAAAGTCATTCCCTTTTCAACAACGAATCAACTTTTCCACAAAATCATAATGTGAAAAGGATGGGGAGTTCTTCAAAACCAGGCTCATTCTCTCCCAGATCTATCTGTGGAGAAAATAGAAATTACATGTAGAAACCGAGTATCTGGAAATTGATTCTCTTAAAACTATATCTTTTTGCAGGTACCCCTAGGAAAACGTGCATTCCAGGAATACGCTCTCCCCTGGGGCATCATAGATTATTCCAGACATGAGGAATTTTCATGAAGGAAGGACAGAATTTAAGCCAAATTTGGAGAAAATTTGATAAGAAAGCTTCATTGTATTGAATATATCTCCTCAAATTATGGAATACTTCCCAAAGTGTCTTCAGAGGACAATTAGTCTTTTGAGTTATTTCATACAAAGTAGCTTAAAATGGTCTGTCACATTTGGGAAATACTGCACTATATGATCCCCTGGGAAGAACTATAATCCATATTAGCATACCTGAAGCCCTAAAAAGTCCTACAGTAAAAAATACAGTTTACCTTTATTCAATTCGAGCATTCACAAATATATTCACCTATGTATCTCTTTTTGGATAGTATCTTTCTGAATGCACTCTCAGAATTGCTGAGTCATTATTTTGTTGAATGTAAGGATTGTGTCATATTTCTCCTAGTGATATCCATGGACAGTGGCCATGACCTTGGTAGATGTTTAATAAATACTGGTTAACTGATTTATTGATTCATATGCAAAGGAAATGAAGTTGATAAAACAGGAAAACTAAATAGAAATTGATTAGCAGGAATCATATCATAAAGAAAACTTTTAAACCAACCCTCTAACTTATTAAGTAGAAGCAGGTGTAATATTGCCAATAAGAAAGAAAGCTGTTACCTAGGAAGTCATCAAAAGCTCTCACTGCCGCTTCTCCCAGGGGAATCCTGGCTCAGAGGGGGAACATCATTTAAGAACTCTCAATGTGCAGTCATTGCTACAAGATCACAGAAGATGAAGCCTCCCGACAGCAGTGACAGACACATAATCCCTGTCATCACAAGCATTCATTGGAAGATCCTTCACTTGGGGGTAAAAAAAATGCCATTGCTTTTTTCCTCATACCATGTGAATCTAAGTGTACAGCTAACCCTTTTTTGGTGGTTTCTTTGCAGTAGAGAGATAGCAGAGGTAATGTGCTTTATAAATAACTACATCCCTTACAGTACACCTAAAAGAGGCTGGGCTAGGAGCCAGTAAAGACATTGCATTTACCAGCTGAGTAACTTGAATAGTCCCTGGATTTCTCTGAGCCCCATTTCTCCATCTGTCAAAACGTTATGAACTTAAACATGACCATGGATTATAAAATCCCTTTTTACTAACTGGAGAAAGAAAAACACATCTTTTACAAAGAGTATGTTGACATTCCCTTAACTCAGGCATAATAATGTCTCAGTAAATATTTGCTTTAATTGGTTTAGTTGTCTAACTAGTTCTGAAAACTGCCTTCAGAACACTACTTTTAAGTCAACAATCAGAATGCTACTGGGGAAAAAATCGACCCTATCAGCATAAAAAGATTATAAGGACCCCAAAGAGTGCATTTGAAAAACAAGGTCAACTTTAATAGTGTTTCACAGTCCATTGTACCTTTGGGGAAAAATCATCACATGTTACAATTGTCATTATCACAATTTGCTGCAGCCAAGTAGAAAGATTTTAGGGATTAAGATTACTGTTTCTTTTTTAATTTAAATATCAGTCTGGGCCTATTTTTTTAGTGGTGATATAAAAAATCTTATGCAATTGGGAGAAAGGATTTCGGTAATAGTAATAATGAACCATTATAAAATCAAAATTAATAGAGAAAAGAATTCTTTTAATTCTCAGTGGATAAAGAATAAGTTTAATTAACACAGTAAATGTGCTTCTCCCTCACCTCTCCCTAACAGGGATGACAAGAGAAAGAAAACATAATTAGGTCAGTCCCTCTTGATGACAGGACCATAATAAGTGACATAGTGAAATAAGCTTATTATACAAAGTGAATAAGCACAAATTTTCTGTGATTGTTTTCACAGTCATTTGATGGCTTTCTATCGCTATATGACTTAGTTCCTCCCGATGCCTAAAGTTCTTTTTGTGTGATTTTTGAGGATTTCATTTTTCAGGATGTGTTTGCACAGTCAAAGTCTCTCATATAACACATTCCAGGGAAAAAGTTTTCCCTTCGTTATGTTTTGTTTATTACATTATGTGAGTTGATTTCGAAGCAGTATCCCGAGCCTCAGTTTATGGTGTTTTTCATGTAACTTTAAAACCTCACAGGCTGACATTTAATAATCAGAACAGAATAAAACATTAGTTGCAACATCCACGTCGTCCAGGACTTTCAGCTCAGCTAAGTTCTCTTCTTGCACATGGCGTGGGGGAGAAAGGACTCATGATTGCATGTGGACTCTCAGCTGCAAATGTGCTCACTAAGGATTCGCAAGTCCTCTTTCAAAGGAACACAGCAGAAGTGACTTGCCACTGTGTTGTTCTGAAAATCTCTCTAAGTCTTCATCCAAAAGAGAATGGTTCCTTATAAAGATAAGAATAGAATTCAATGGACAAAGGACACTGCCACCTGGACAAGCGTATCATCACCTGCCTATCAAGAGTTCATGCCATTTGTACTGAGTATCAATAATACAATGCCATAACCCTGTAATGTTATATTGAATGTTTTTTAGGTCAGAAGTGAAATCTCAGTAATGTCAAGTACTTCAACTTAATAACTAAGAAAAGCAAAATCTATAAAAGCAAGGATTTGCCAATGCTTCTGGGAGAACATGCACTGATTCTATATCACTATACAAAGTTTTATAAACAAATTATTTTTTTATTTTTTCTATTTTAGAAATTAATATAATTCCCTCTAACCATTGTTTAAAAATTAGGTCTTGGGGTCAGATGACCTGGATCCTAATGCAGTCTCCAACACTTACTAAGAGTGCCTAGACTTCTCTACCTCGATTTCTTTTCACCTAAAAAATGTAGATAATATCATCATCTTCTTAGGGTCATTGTAAGGATAATGTAAAATGATGCATATAAAGTATACACATACACCTGTAGCTCAGTCATCTCTTTGAATCAATCAAGCTTTTCTCATACCCTGTCCCCTCCATCTTCAGACAGTCACCTCTTGGTTGTTCTTTCCTACCCAGGCTGGACCTGACAATTGATCACTTGAACCACTGTCTCAGTATACTCAATGAAATTATAATATTCACCATAGAAATTCCTGATGTTGGGTCAATGTTAAAATCCATCTACTTTCTTGACTTCTAAGACTCCGTAGCTGAGCCTTGAAGAAAATCACATCATGTGCATAGATGCTATCACAAAGGATTGTCTCAAACAACACCTGAGACCTCAAATATGCCCAACAGGATGTCTCTGTATCCTCAATCAACTGTCATCTGCTTCAACTATTTCAAATTATCTTCTCCGTTCTTTAAGGTTCTGCTCAAGTATTACCTTTTCCAAGAAGCTTTCTCTAGCCTCTCCATGAGGTGCTTTAAAAATTTGTTCCCATCATAGCTAATGCATATTTGGTCATGATGCCTGACTCACAGATAATACTTGTTGCATGGATGAATGAATAAATATTGCGTCCTCTTGCCTAGCCCCTATTGTATCATCACAATCTGTTCTGGAGTCTACTCTCCTTTCTACCCCCTAGACCACAAAGTTCTTGAATCAGGATCACATTGAATCCACTTCCATAGTCCTACCACCGCCTCCATAGTACACACTAACTTCTGAGTATTTTTCTTGGCCAAATTTATCAATAAACAATCAATAAGCAATTATTTATTAAGTGTGTGATATGTATAGATACTATGCTGTGTACTAGAAACACAAAGATTAAAAGACTCAATTCTCCTCCTTATGGAGTATGGCGACTAACTAGGCAGGAGAGATGCAAACATGTTTGTTATATGACACAATAATCATTCTGGGGCAAGTATGTACAAAGCGATGTAGAAACACAATGGACAAGGCAGCTAGAGAGGCCTCTCAGAAGATGTAGTGTTTGAGCTGATGCTTTGAGTACTTCCATTTTTGTGATTACTTGTTCACCAAACAAACTTAATAAACCTCATTTAGTTCTTCTGGATTAAACTCTATGATCAGGGGTTTTTGTTTGCAAGTCAAAGGTTACATTTCTCAAGGAGAGTGACTAGGTCTGCACTAGTTTGAATCTACTGTCCAGGCGAGGACAGAGCACCTTGATCAACAGATCAAGATAGAAATTGCAGGCAATGCAGGGGAAGAGTTTCTAAAGTAAAATGAAGGTTTGTTATCAGAAAAGGGAGATGCATGCTGGGAATGCAAAGTCATTAAACAATGGGCAGATTCTCCAGTGAATATGACTGGTTTGGTTCTTGAGCCAGTAACGTTTCCTAATGTAAACTTTTAACATGTGCTTCCTAGTTATATCCACTTGATTATTTCAGTTGCAAATAAGAGAAACTTGACACACAGTTGTTTCAAAATATAGGGTTTTGATTTTCTGGGGTATGATGCTGGAGATACCAGTCCAGGACTGTATCTTAGGGTTTCATCTCAAGGTGCTGGTACCAGTCCATGAACTGGTTGTTACTAGTTTGTGATGATGTTATGAGCTGACTTATGTCCCTGTGATCTTCATATATTGAAGCCCTGACCCCAAATGTAACTATATCATACACGCTCACAGAGGAAAGGACGTGAGAGGAAACAGCGAGGAAGTGGCCATCTGCAAGCCCAGGAGAGAGGCCTCAGGAGAAGCCCAATCTGCCAACACCTTGATGTTGAACCTCAGCCTCCAGAACTGTGAGAAAATAAATGTCTGTTGTATAAGCCACTTTGTCTGTGGCATTTTGTTACGGCAGCCCTAGCAAATGAATACAGATGAGGTCAGCATAGAAAATCAGAGTAAGCATTTAAAAACTTGGACGGCAATTTGACAGAATATTATATGTCTGTTGAAACTAATGATAAAATATTTGTACTTTTTTTCATGTCTTTTTCCATTTTATTTTCTATTTATTTATTTGTTGCATTTTAATCAGTCTATAATAGACTGGAAAAGCTGCTGTACATTCAAGCATCATATCCTCATTGCAAGCAGAAATAAGGAAGAAAGATAAGGGGTGAATGGCAATAGAGGTGGCTGTTGAATCTTTCCTTTTTAATCAAGAAAGCAAAAACTTCCTGGAAAACCTGTGCTGGACCTGCTTACCAGAACTCTGATGACAGCAATCCTTATCAGAGTGTCTAGGAATCAAGGGGGTAGAGAAGGCAGCTGAGTTAGCTAACCAACAGTGACTGCCAAACTGGTTTACATCAGTCTCTTGACAGCTTAGTTAGTATGTCCATCTTCTAAATCTAAGTTCATTTTAGATATATGATTGACAGACGATGAAAGACAGATAGATAGATAGATAGATAGATAGATAGATAGATAGATAGATAGAAAGATAGATAGATAGATAGATAGATAGATAGATAGATAGATAGATAGATAATAGGTAGATGGATAGATAGATAGATAGATAGATAGATAGATAGATGATAGATAGATCAATTGATCATACTGGCCTAAGGCAGTTCCACCAAGATAAGACTTAATTGGAAGACCGTGCATGGTAGTAACTAGTCAGCCTTTCTTTTCAACTCAATGTACCAGTATATAAACCAAGCAGTACATTCATAGGAGTGCTTTCACATGAATTGTATCACTTAATACAGGTGACAGTTCTTAGCTGCAACAGGAGCAAATCTTAAGAAAATAAATTTAGATTGATTGAAAGAATAGACTTTTAAAAATTATCCCATCTAAGAACCTTCATATTAATTGAGGTATTTCGGTAACTAGGCATTTGTCTAGCACTTTCTATTTTTAAAGCTGTTGGTGTGGCGTCACATTTTACGGTTCTAATGATGCTATTTGATAGATGAGAGAACAGTTACAGAACAGTCAAGAACTAAAGCGACATCAAACACCCACAGAGCCAGTACTAGTATCCAGGTCTCCTGACTTTTATGCCTCAGTGTCTCTTGACTTTCCATAATGGGACCCATCTCTAGAATCCAAAATGAGGTCCACCGATGTCCTCAAAAACTCTCTGCTCCCATTCTAACAGATATCTCTGTTTCCTGCTCACCACTAAGAAGTTACCTCCATGTAGGGTATACAAATGCTAAATTATTTTTAAGACAGGTTTTTTTCACTCAAGTTAAATACTATTCTCTGTTTGTGTTTCATTCTTTCACTCATTTGATAAATGCAGCCACAGCAAAAACAAGATAGACATAGAACTTACGAGGAAACCAACATTAACCTCAATGATTAATAAAACACAATTGTGAAATGATTACAAAAAAGTGCAAAGTGCTTTTTGCCTAGGCTGAGCTCTCTCTTTCCTGATTCCCTATGCTCTTTCACCAGCCATTATGTTAGCTTCCTCTGCCATCAGACATAATAATAAAAAGCCATCTCTGAAGATGAGAATAAGACCATTCGTGGAGCCGACACAGAGGAAAAGTGGTACTGCATCTATTTCAGAATCTCTCTACCAGCCACTCTGAGCCCTGTATGGCATGACCTGTAGTCTTCGTCTTAGTAAAAGCATATGCTAATGTGTTCAGCATCAAAGTGGTAGACTTTCTTGTTTTGATTAATTTTTAAACGAACTCAGTTACTGTTTAGGTAATGTAATACTCTTGCATTTACATATTTTATTCTACAGTTCCTTCAAACGCTGTCCTAACAAGTATCCAATCCATCATGCCATTAATTGCTGTGACTATTAAACAACCATAACTGGGATATGCTCATCAGTTTGCCCTTTCAGATATCTGTACATGAAAAGGAAACAGAATAAGACAATACCTGATATGTTGGAATATAATCCATAACCTGAATCAGAGAAAAGAAGACATATATCAGACACTGCCCCACCCCCGCCCCCCTCCCCCGGCCACCCCCATGTAACAGAAAGAGGTCTGAACAGTACTTGTGAATTTCACTCAAACAACTTTCTCAGTTGTGGATCAATAGTTAGGTCATTTTATCTGGGCCTCGATGTCCTAATATATTTACCATTAGTTGAACTTTATGATCCTTATAATCCCTTAAACCGTACGGTTTATGAAAGAAGTTACAAACTGGATGCCCATTGAAGAAATTCATACATTATTTTGTGTGCTTTTGATTGCTGTTGTTGGCCCCAAAAACTGAAAATTGGTTGCAAGCATTAAAAAATTGAGAGACTTCTCTTGACTATATGGCTTTTCAGTTTCTCATGGAAAATAAAATCAAAACATCCAGCACCATTAGGCTCATATGTCTGCTGTTGACTCTCTCAGATGGGACATGCACTCTCCAGATCCCTGTAGTTCCCACTACTCCATATTGACCTGTGGCCTATTATCTGTCTTGCCTTTACTATCATTGGATTTTATAATCCCAACTGTCAGGCCTTTATATTTTCAGTTCCTTCTATGGAATGACACACCTTCAGAGAGTCACCTAATCCTACCTTATTTTCATCTTAACAGTTATCAATTCCTAGAATTGCATTTTTGTTTGCTGATATTTTTGTTGTTTGTCCCCCTACTAGAATAAAAGCTTTTAGAGAGATGGGAATTTATCATGTTCACCAGGGTATCTGCAGCACAAAAAATAATTCTGATATATAATGGGCATAAAATAACTACCTACCCATTGATTTATTGTTGACCATGATTCCTCATTCTTTTGGAATTTATATTTTATTGTCTGACAAGCAAAGGGCTATCAGGAACTACTTTATTGCGGGACGCTCAAAATACAATCCATCACTGTGAATATATTTAAATATAAGTGGTATTATTTTTCTCTCAATTATTAAAGGAATATGATCATTAGAGAATAATTGGAAAATATAAAAATAACTCATAATTTAATTCAGCTGAGATATTGATTTCAAAATGTTGATGACTTTCTGTTCCAGTATTTTTTTGGGAAACTATGTGTTTATATTATATATTTATACTTTTTTTTTTTTTTACGTACTATCGAAGAAATGAGTCTCTTCCTCTCCCACAGCAACTCATACAACAAGAAATCTCCCCAAACCTCTATGTTCTCAGAGAAGCATTAGAGGAAAGTAGCTCCTGCCATTCCTATGCACACACTCGAGCCTCCCATGGGAGCAGAAGAACTCATCTGATCGTTGAGAAAGTGAGAGCCTGATATATTTCTTTCATTCTTTCATATTCTCCTTAGGGCAGGATTCATGTACTTAAAGGTCATTGTTGAGTAGTGAGCCCTTACCCTTGGCTCTCAGACTCAACATGGTCTAAGTAAGAAGCTGCTCCACACACTCATCCATCCGCCACTGAGTCTCAAAGTCTAGAGTCGTAGGAGTTTATAGGAGACCCCCACATAAGTTGACTTCTCCAATCCCTTTTTGCCAACAATAAAGAAAAAATATTCTTTATCTCTCACCTGGATACTGGGTCTATTTCTCTATAGGTTCAGAACGTAAAAGAAAGAGTGGCAAGCATTTGAACTCTGCAAATCCTACCAATACTAAATATTCAGTTCAGTAACCTGATTTTCCCGTTGAAATGTGTTTGTTATTTTTTTAATGCAGACATCACATTTGAGATATTTAACTTCATGACATGTTGGTCACTCCATCAATGAATGCTGCTCCCACTTTTAGCAGCAGGTGGTAGACTCCTGCTTTTTGAGAAATGCTAAGTGTCTTGGTAACTCAGAACGTGTAGTAATACTGGGTAGAAAGAGGATGTGTTGTTCTTTGCTATCTCCCTCATCCCACCCACACAGTCA
Organism: Pteropus medius; assembly: GCF_902729225.1. Lineage (NCBI taxonomy): Eukaryota > Metazoa > Chordata > Mammalia > Chiroptera > Pteropodidae > Pteropus > Pteropus medius. The sequence continues at coordinate 2,840,464 of NW_024349804.1, read as the reverse complement.
AACCATTTTTATCCATTTAAAGACTAACAATCTCACGAATTATGTTTGAACACAACTCCAGTGGCTTTGTAGCCTTTTTTACAGTTTTTTCTATTCCAATTTTTTAATCACCCTGCAATCATAATTACTGCTGTTACCTTTATTTTTGATTCTGTTCAAAGATGTGTTTGCAATTTAGACCTGGAGCACAAACATTACTGATTTATTGATATTATTGATTTGGTTCTTCTTTTCACATCAAGTGGCTTAAATTAAAATAATCTAAGGATGAGAAACATGACAATCTTGCATAGTCTCAGAGTGCCTCATAAAAGACAGTGGGTGGCACCTTCCCGACCCTTATTGAAAATAGATCATTAGAACAAAGATTAGAAATAACACAGGCCCTTCTTGATCTAGTTTGAGTTCTCTTAGTTTGCTCCCATAGCTCTCTGTATTTTCCCAGGGCCACCTCTCATTTCTCTTTATTGTAATCATGTCAATTACCTTTTTTCCTTACTGAACTGTAAATTTTGTGAAGGCAGGGAACCTTTGCTTTGTTTAGGCCTTGATGTTCAGTGCTATAGTGACTATAAGTTTAAAAGTACTTTAAAAGATATCGGTTGAATAAATGAATAAGTGGTTGGTGGAAGTAAAATATTAGGAAATGTGAAATTTGCCACAGAAAATGTATGAATCAAGCTTTAGAAACAAGTCAGGACAAGACTGGAGAGATTAGCCTGGTACCTTCTCTGAGCTCTGTTCTCCTGATAGCTCCTCCACCCAATGACCAATACCCATGAGTGGGGATGAGAAAATGGACACTGGACTGAAACAGATGTTACTTGCAGTTAAGTACAGAAAGGAAAGTCAATATCAATTATCTTTTTAAAGAGCAAAAGTATTAACTGAGTAAACATATCCAGTAGTACTTTTTGAGAAAACCAAGAAAAATCTAATAAATATGTAACCTAATGTAATCTAATAAAAGAAAAGGCAAATGCAGAAAACTGGAGAAGAAAAATGAGCCAAACCATTGATACTGGAATTTTTAAAATTGTTAAGCATATAAATAATACCCTGTACTAATGATTTTAAGTATGCAAAAAAAAAAAATGACTGTGTGTTTGTCAGAGGGATCAGGGATATTGAGAGAGAAGAGGTAGTTAAAGCCAATTTAGACTCATGAAGCAGGAAAGCTTAATATATTAATAACCATGGAATACATTCAGAAAGTTTGTTGGAGATTTTCTTCAAAAAGCATATGTAAGTTCATGTGATGACTTCTTCCAAATAATCAAGGAACAATATACCAATGCTACATAAATTATTTCAGAGCATGAATGCAGTTGGAAAGATTCCATATTGATTTCTATAAAGATAGTACAATGCTCCTGTGAAACCCTGGCATAGAAAGATCAATATCATTTATGAATACTTATAACAAAATTATAAACTGAATACTAACAAATGAAAATGTGCAATATACATACTTAAAAGGGTTCATCTAAGAGATTTAAATCAAATTATCATTAGATGCCAAAAAGGTATTTTAAAAAATTCATCATGCTGCTATGATTTAAAAAATGAAACTCTTTGTAAACAATTTTCAAAAGTTTATTTTTTAATGTAATAAAAAGCACCTATCCAAAATGCTGAGTCACCAAAGAAACTGGCATTAGATTGGGACTAAGATAAATATTATATAATATAAACAATAATGAGCATTCATTCTAATATTATTTAATATAAGCCAAGAAATTTTAACACTGCATAAAGATGTAAAATGAAAAAAAAATGAGTTCTAAAATTGAAAGGGAGACATAAAATTATTATTATCAGACAGTATGAATTGTCTACTTCAAAAACCTAAAAGATTGACTTAAGTATCATAAAACTACCACTAAATATGAGATGATCAGATCAAAATAAATGTATAAATCCAATGGCTCCACTTCCATCAAAATAGCTAAATTAAAGTCTGACCATACCAAAAGTTAACAAGAATGTGGAGCGGCTCAAATTCTTATGAATTGCTGATGGAATACTAAACGGCACAATCACTTTGGAAACAACTTGGCAGATCCTTAAAAGTCACTTACATTACCAAACTACTCATATGTCTCAATTCTAGATGTTTAGCCAAGAAATCATGAAAATATATATCCATACAGACTTTCACATGAATGCTCATAGCAGCATTATTCATCATTGCCCCAAATTTGAAACAACAAAAAGTCTATAAACAAGTAAATGAATAAACAAAATAGTATACTCATACCATGGAATACTACTCAGTTATAAAAAGGAATGAACTATTGATACACACAGCAAAATGGATGAGTCTCAAAATCACTACGCTGAGGAAGATGAGCCAGACACAAAAGAGTGAATCCTGAATGATTACATTTATACAAAACTCTAGAAATACAAATTAATATAAAAAAAGAAAATAATGTTTGTTTGAGGAATGGTGGGGAATGAGTTGAGTTGCAAAGGGGCAGGAGAAATTTTGGAAGATTGATGGATATATTTGTTGTCTTAATTTTGGTAGCAGTTTCACGATTATATATACCCATCAAAACTCATCGAACTGTACACTTTAAGTGGATATGAGTTTTTGTACATAAATTACACATCAGTAAAGTTCTAGAACAAGGAAATCAGAGATCAAGAGACATTAATTATATTATATCCCCAAACTAAATTATATAAAGTCCTTTAACTCTCCTTCTCAAAATATTTTATTGGTTTCTTGTTATAGACTGTATGTTTTATTAGAGCAATTAGTAAAATGTGGTGATGTGAAGATACAGATATCTAAGCAGTATAAAAGACCTTATTAATTTATCCTCCATTTCTCCCTTATTGAGAGAGAGATTGAAATCAATTAATTTTATCTAAATGGCCATCCCCAGCTAAAATATCATTTCCATGAATTTCTTTCAACCAGGGGTAACCACGTGTTATACAATTGGTTGGGAGGTGAGGGTAAAAGCCTTACAGTAGAGGCCTCTAGGAAAACTATTTTTTGTTGGTTAAAGGGGCATGCTTCACTGACACTCACATTTTCTCTTTACTTTTTTCCTTTCTTCCTGACAAAAGAGCATGAATGAGTGGTTCAGAGGTGCAGCAGCCATCTTGTGACTAAGAGAGAAAAAATTAAATGCTAAAGATGGTAGAGCAAAAAGAAAAAAAGCATCTGAGCCAGCCCTGGAATACTTAGCCCATTTTCCTTGCTACATGAGAACAATCAGTTCCTTATAGGTTACACATAGCTATACAAAATTTTACTAACCTCGGCATTTGTTGAGCTTAAGGAAGAAGTAAGACTTTTATTACCAGAACAATCACATGTTATTATCACTGAAATGGGACTTAAAGATCAAGTCATCAAGTCTGTCATTATACAGTTGATAAAACAGTTTCAGAAAAATGTGAGTGACTTTCCCAGCAGGATACAAACAAGAGAGTCAAAACTAGTGCCCAAGCTCTTGGTTTTCAATCTAGTTTTATTTCCACTGTCTCTGTTGACAGGCTAAATAAAGAAAAAAATGCTTGCCAATAGCCTACTCTGTGCCAGGTACTGTGCTTCGTGATATGTGGAGGCAAAAATGTTTCTTCCTATAAGAAGAATAAAAACTAGATGGAGAGATTAGACTTCATCAGACTATAAAATAGTAAGAGAATTTTTAGATGGAGCTAGTGAAATTAGTCCCATTACATCATGGATCACCTGGAAAAAGATAAACAGTATAAGCTGGCATCATACATAGTAAGTGATAAAGGGTTAGTGTCATATTAGGGAAACATCTCTTTGGTAAAAATAATCAGAGATGTTCGTGTAAAGGATTAATGTTTGATCATCCTTGAAGGAAAGAGTTTAGATAAGGATAAATGCCTTGGGCAAAGAGGTAGTCAACGAGAATGAAAATGAAACATCTTGGGTAAAATATAAATGAAATAGTTTGACTACAATAAAAGGTTTTGTTATATAAAATGTGGCATTAAAGATAGATTAGAACCAAGAGAGCTTTGAATGACAGAATGAGTAGTTTTCATATTATCCTTTAGGTAGTAAAAAGTCACCGTTGGTTTTTAATCATGAAAATGACTTGGCAAAATTGTCATTTAAGAAGATGAACCCGGTGTCTATAAATTGAGAAAATAAAATAAAATAAAAAAAGATTAATTACATATTTAACAAAAGCTATATGTAATATGTGATTCAGTACATATATACACACATATATTCATATCTGGGTATATATCTTCAAATGTATGTTTATTCATATATAGAGGAAAATAGGAATATATATATTCTTATATAACTATATATACCCAGATATGAATATATATGAATATATATAGATATGTTCATATCTATATATGCTCAAATATAGAAATACATATTCATAAAATATATATACACAACACATATATATATACATACATATATGTATACATATATACATATATTATAATTTTATGTAATATATACATAATTCTAAATCACAATAAAATATGCTAAAGATTATCTATTTCAATGCCCAGAATGGTGTCTGGACCATAGTAGATGCTAAACAATGTATGAATAATTCTTTCATAAAGTAAAGGTATATTAATATCCAAACCAAAAGATTATTGCAGACTCCCTTCAGTTAGATATACTAAAATATTTTTTATAAACCCTCCAAGTGTATATAATCCATTTCTCTTCCCAGATATAAAAGAGTTTTAAGGATCACTGAAAACTGGTAGAGTTACCTAGGTAACCCATTAGGTAAAATACATGAGAATGAAATTCTGATTATAATTATTTCCTTCACTGCCTGCCTTTTGAAAAGAGGCAACAGATATAGCACCAAAACTTTCACTTAACAAGCAGATAAAAAAGAATACATGACTTGATTGTGATATATCTAAATATCTGCTTATCCCCTTAGTCACTTTTCTTTTGAGACTTTGGTTATTTTTAGAACCACCTTCCAACAATGGCTGAATGAGTTCACATCACTGAGAACTCAGCTGAGAGCTATACAACTGCAGTTACTCAAGTATTTCAGACTAAAAAAGAATTTTAAAGTTTGATGAATGATCCAGATAATTATAAAAATGAGTACTCGCCTGTATTATCTACTAAATCACACTTGCAAAAATGTTTAGATAATGGCCAACATTTGCTACTCTATGTATATTTGATATCCAGAGTGGCTATTTAAAAAGAATACTTCTTTGAAAGATGGCCACATTATCAAATCACCAAAACATCAGGATGTTCACCAGAAAATGTCAATTAATCATCTGGATGTGTAGTTTGATTTACAAAAAATGTAGTTGATTCAGTTGCTTTTACTCTAGAAATATAGCATTTTGTTGGGTCATGGGGTGAGTTACCGAAACAAAACAAACAAACAAACAATGTCTGCTGATGTCAAAGCTTCTGGTTGAAAGGAGAAATATATTTTTCTAAATCTTGAGAAATAAAGTTAGATATTTGATGTTTCCTTTCATCAGAAATATTTGTGTTGATACATACTAGAGTTCAGTGTTAACATTTTTGAACTAAAATGTTATTCATTCAAGAGACTATTTTTTCAGAGTCCATGATACCAGCCCTGTGTGTGTGATTCCTTCTATCAAAATTATCCCATGTTAATGACAGATGTAATGTTATCTATCATAGGCTATATTTGGCTCCTCCTATGAGACAGTGAACCCATGAAAGGTTCTGAGATTCAACTCGTTTTGCAACTAATCGAGAAATTAACAAATGGTCAGTAAGATATTGAAATTATGAATTATCACCTTTACCAGAGCCTGTCTATATGGAAAAACCAAGGCATAAAGAGAAGGTTGCACTGGATCGGTAATAGTAATACATCCTAGAGGTAAACTTACTCACTCTTCTCTGACAGAACTGGAAAACTGAGCTTCATTCACAGGGGCAGGGCTTTTAATCCTAAAATTATCAAGTGGGAGAGCAGATGAGGAAGGATACATCTCTGCCAGCAGGCAGTTCCCAAAAGAGAATGGAGAAGACTAAACTGTGCTCAATATTTTCTTCCCTAACTTGCCAGTCATAGGGGCCCTGCCCTGCCTGGGAAAGGACAGGAAGAGATAGGGCAGGAGGCAGAAGGTTAATCTTATAGCGGAGGGTCCTTGCAAATGGAAACGTGACACACAGGGTGGGGGAAGTTCCATCCTCTTCCTACAGAGGGCAGCATTTACATCTTAGATTATATATTTATTTATTTTTACTATCTTCGGTACCAAACGTAGAGCCCAGCTCAAGAAATATTTTTTAATAAAAGTTAACTGTGATGGTGATGACCTGCAAAGAGAGAGATCAGTTTTTAGAGTCAGGCTTGAATTCTGCTTCTGATCCTAACTGTACACCCTTAGGCAAGTAATTGAACCTCTTAGATTTCATCAGCTGTAAAATCCAGATGGTAAATACCTGGCTCACAGTAGTCTCATGAAGGTTAATTGTCTGTCAAGAGCTTATCCCAATGCTGGTGGGGGCAGAGAGGCACTCAGAACTGTGAGCTCTCTTCCTCTAATAAAATCTGCTCTCAGAAAAAAAAAACAAAAAAAACAAACAAACAAAAACCTGGTACAAGGCATTGTTTATGCTCCCATCAATGAGTTTTCCTCTCCTGGGGTCATTTTTCTGTCTATGCCCTTTCCCCCAGTATAATAAATGGCTAATTCAGTCAGCCGTGGCTGAGGAGCCAAATACGAGAGATGTAGAAGGAGGGCAGCATTCTGGAAATCTGGGCCTCTCTGGCTTTTCTGTTGTCATGATTTTCAATGCTCCCTCCACCCCTGTACCACGTCTAATCTTTTTCTAAAGGACAGTCACAGGAACATATGTCCTTTAAATGGCAAAAGAGATATGAAGAATAATGAGGAATAGGACAAGAAATAAGAAAGTCCCGTGCCCTGATTGTCTTGCCTCTAAAAACAAATCAAATGGGAATGAAGGCCCGTGACATGGCACTTCAGTGTGTAGAGACCTGAAACTTACCGTGCTTGCTTTTAATTGCTCCTTAATGGCACACGGAATTGCAAGACTTTAAATCACTTTAGAGGAGTGTGAGTGGAATTACTTTATCTGAGTAAAGTCACCTTTAGCTTTTCGAGTTAGCCATTAGGGCAGCCTAAATGCTAGAACATATCGCAATCATTTGTTCTGTAAAAAGCACTGTGGAAAATTTTCCCAGAGCTAGACCCCACCCACAGCTGGATGTCATCAGGAAAATAAGTGACTAAATACAGGTGCTACAGGATGCATCAACTTCATTGTAAAGAAATCACTGTAAGACACTTGGGAGATCCAAGAGGGACTTAGAGACCTAAGCAGAAGCCACTTTGTATAGTGAGAAGAACACAGCCTTTGGGAGCAGGTAAGACTGAATTTGAATCCCAATTCTACTGCCTTGCTGAGGGATCTTGGGCAGTCTTTGCATTAAGTGGAACTGATAGCGCTGACATAGTTCACAGCTTCCTTGGGGAATGAATGAGCTACTTTCTGGCAGGCAGAGTAGCAGATGAGTAAAGTGACCAGGATTTCGAGCTGGAGAGCCTGGTTTTGAATTTCACTTTGCAGGAAAACTAGCAGTGTAACCTCACTTACTGTGTCCCTTAGCTTCCTCATTCACTAATGAGGCTATTTACACTACCTACTCTATGGAGTCATTGTGCGAATTAAATTAGCTAACACACATGTAAGTGTGTAGCTCTTGAGAAGGACTGAATAGTCATTAATGGCTACATAAAATGCCTGCCACTGGGAGGCTGAGTTTCTTCTTCCATTCCCTGTAATCTCACTCCCCACAGCGGTGGTTTCTCAGGAATATACATGACTTGAGAAACTCTAAATGAACTTTTCTTCCAAAATCATTTCCCTAACAGTATAGAACAGCCATCATTAATAAATACTTCGATTGAAGGCACTGGTTGTACCCTGTCACAATAGAAATAACATCCTCTAGAAAGATTATATTATTATATTATTCCTACGTTATGTTGAGACATTATCAACTTCCGGTTGAGCAAGTCCGTCGACAGAATTCTGACTGCTAGAAAAGTCTGGGAATTGAGATAAGAACTTGGACTGGTGTGTATTGAGAAGATAATAGGAAAGGGCAGATCCATGGATTAATTTAGGAGAACTCCGGTCTGGACTTGACAAGGAAGTGGAGGAACTCATGCAACGTCATAGGAAAGTGGGTGTCAGTTATATGTGGGGTGGGGGACATAAACTAAAACCACACCTGTCTCCAGTGTGCCTGCCGACCCCATATCTACAGGAGCTTAGGTGATATTGGAAAAATTTAACCTCTACCTATACATAAATCATCTGACACATTCCATTTATAACATTCTTTTACAGTCTCTGAAAGGTCTTTCAAGATATTATAACCCAAAATAAAATGAGATTTAGGGGCTTTTAAAATTCTCTAAGGACAAAAATGAACTAACAAAAGAGAGTTTTCTGAATGACAATATGATCCTAACTATCTAATAATGAAGTTTAGGGAAGCTGTTTGGATAGAGTCTCCAGGAGGAAGGAATCAGCTTGTTCCAGAATGATGGCTACTCCTCCCATTTACCGTATCTAAACTAAGGTTTAGAAAGCGCCTTCACCACCACCTCTTGAGCAGTGCGTGCTCCTTCCTGGGGAAGGCCATGGACCCATGCCCCTCATCCTGTTTGGAGAGGGTGTGTGGGATATTGCAGCAGTTCAGCAAGGAGAGCAGAGTGGACCAACCCTTGTTTTCATTATGAATGAATAGGTGTGTGTGTGTGTGTGTGTATTTCTATACACTTACATACACCATTCTCAATTTATTTTCAGAGAGAACCTCAGATATGTTTTACTTTACCCCCATCTTAGGTAAGAGAAAATAGAGATTCAGAAATAATTAGGACAAGATCACACAGTTACTAAAAATAACTAATACTTATTGAAAGCTTATTTTAGATGCCAGACACTCTTCTAAACGTTTCGCATGTACTAATTCTTTCTGTCCTGTGCAGTACTATTATTTCTATTTTATGGTAGAGAAAATGAAAGAAAAAAGAAACTGAGCTAGTTCAAGTTCACACAGGTAGTAAACAGATGAGTTGGAATTGCAAGCCAGGCAATGTCTTTACCTTTTACCACCACACACCAGTTTTTGCTGATGCACACTAAAACAAGCAACGGTCCATTCTCGCCCATCTTAATCGTACTGCCCCTTTCATGTGCTTCAAGATACATTTTAGTTAGATATGTTCCTGTATAAGAACACCAACCGCTACAGTCAAGAGTCTCTTGCACAGTCATGCTATTAAGTATATTCATCATGGACAGTTTGCACAGGTGGCCAACTCTTACAGTTTAATTAACAGAAAGAGAATGCAACACCTTGTATTTTTGTCTGACTACTGATTATTTCCTTGATTTTTTATTTACCAAGTTCAGTGACTTTGACGTAAGTTTTCAAATAACTGTGTTGGTGCTAAATTACCTCGGCCGTACTCGACATTGCTCGCACGGTGCTGCCTGTGGAACAGTCTCTATGGGTGCCAGTCAAGGTTTTTGATTAATCCGTCCCTAAGTAATTCATTCCTTGTGTGTCGCTGAAAGTGGCCTTACAAGGAATCTGTCCATTCAAGCAGTATTAGTAGGAAAAAAAAATGCATACCTATCTGGAGGATTTTCTGTTTTTCAAGTAATCTCTTTTCTTAAGGTTTCCTAAGAATTATCATGTGTTGATTAAATTTTCAAACAGGAATAAACAGATAACATGGGTTTGATTACATGTTTGAAATCACACGATAAAAGATAGGTCAATAAAGCTAATAATATTAGCTAATATTTATTGAGTATTTATTATTGATCTGAATATTTATTGAGTATCTATTATAGATCAGAAACTGAGCAGATAGATACTTTATAGGCATTCTCTTATTAAATTTTCTCCTCAGTCTAAAAAGGTAGGTACTGTCTACGGCCATGCCACCCTGAACAAGCCGTATCCCGTCTGATCTTGGAAGCTAAGCAGGGTCAGGCCTGCATGGGAGACCACCTAGGAAGACCAGGTGTGGTAGTCATAAAAAATAAAAAAATAAGGGATTGTAAGCTGACAAAGTCCTTGCAATCTCTGAGGTCAACCAAAGGTTGCCTCGCCTAAAAAATAAATAAATAAATAATCAAAATAAAAATAAATAAAACAAAGTAGTAGGTTCTATTTAGATATCTACTTTAAAGATGTGAGAAAGTAAGGCTTAGAGGAATTAAATTATTTGCCCAAAATGAGAGCTAGTACAGGGCGGGGCCAGAATCTAAACCAGGTATGACTGGTGTCAGACTGAAAGCTTTTAGATTTACTCTTTTGTGTCTTTTTAATTATTTGTAATATGGATATGGGAATATTCCATTTCCCATATTCTGCTTCAGGATGACTCAGTGTTCTTCTCTGATTGAGAATCAATTATGATAATTACAAATCTGTTACTTTCTTTAAGAAAACAAGAGGAATCATAACGTGTGATGTTAAAGCAAGCTCTGCCAAGGTGGAGTCACACGACGCTTCCTGTGTGTACTGCCCCTGTCGTTCCCTCGACCCCGTTCACACATTAAACATATATTTACTTTTCGAGATTAAGTTCAAACCACCAATAATCTCTTCGATGTTGTCATAACCCCTCATTTTCCTCTATTAGTAGAAAGGGTTCTCTTTCTACTGAATGTGTATGTCAAGAACCCCAAATACATATACTGTGAACCCTATGCACACAGGCCAGTCTTGGTACTGATAACTCTTTATTACACTTTCTTGTTTACTTATCTACCCCTGAGTCTGGACAATATATTCCCAAAGAAAAGTTAGTTGTCTCATGTATCTTTGTATCTTCAAAACCAAGAACAGTGATAACTGTACATTAGCCACCTATCATTGAATCAATCTACCTATCGATAAACTTCTGGGGCAGGGGGGAATTAACTACAATAATGACACATGGGTGCTTGGCCCTGGAGGTGTGGGTTTAGGGTGTTGTTGCACGTACCTGCTAATCTGACAGTTGTAGTGTTTGAAAAACAAAAGATATCACTCTATTTTTCTACTTTACTTCTTGTCTTTTTGTTAAGTTATTTAAAATCAAGTTTTTTCTTATTTTATAAAGACCACGTCCATTATTGAAATTTTAGAGATACAGATGGGCAAAGTAGAATAGATGTTAGACATCATTCCAGCCAGAGATCATTACCATGATCATCGTTATGAGTGCACTGTAGAAGCTGGCTATGCAAACATATTTGTGTCTTAATCAGCATGCATAACTTTCTGAAATCTAGAAACTTGGTTTCTGCCTGTAAGTTAGATTTTATACAGGACTAAGAAAGTGGAAGAGAGTAAAGCAAGGTGGTGGTGACACATGGAGAGACTAGGTGGTCTTTCAAATAAAATGGCGAGAAGTACTTGTTGTTTTTTTTTAAGTCAATAATAGTGGAGGTTGTAGTGTCTGGCCCATAAAAATACAGGTGTTGAGTGGAGGGCAGTGATGGCAGTGGAATTCCTTCTAGAAGAGCCTGTGGTATTGATTGATATTTCCATGATTTGTTTTTTTTTTTTCTGGGTAGGAAGACTCTGCATTTTGTTTCCTCTATTCTCCAATGTCATCTTCTACAGAAAAACAATTCTGAAGGCTACCTATGTACAGTAGGATGACCTGTAAAAAAAAATCCTATGTGTTTAAACTACTAAGTGTAAAATGTATTATTTCTAAGTAAATATCCTGCTAAGGATAATTATTAACAGAAATGGTTGCAGGTAACAGACACTCAAGGAAATGAAACTCTCAGATCGGTACTGACTTAATTGAATTTGAAGATAGTGACTTTTTGCTGCCATTAGAGAATGCAACACTAGTCACTCATTGCACACAGTGGCAATTTAGTTACTTGGAATTATCATCTGTGAGTCCCTGGACTGCAGTGTCTATTCAAGACAAGGCATTGGCAAAAGGGATGCCGGGAAACACCATCATGAAGTCTGGGAGATAGGCTGGCTACTTGTAACCACATAGATATTTAAAAATTAAATCACAAATTCATGGTTTTTACTTCTTGATCCAAGATGCAGGCACGGAACCAAGTATTTATAACTGTTCCTAATAGCATATTACCTGTTATCATTCCTGGGCTGATGGGGCTTATAATCAGACTACATATTCAATCATGTAGATTATTAAAATTTAACGTAGGTTAAAATTCTTAGCCTTGCCGGGTCTCTTACATGTAAATTAGGATATAGATTGGGAAAGAATGATACTGAAAACTGTAAGAGGAACATTTGCAATGACTTGGATAACTCTGTATATTGTAAATATACAGATTCCACTGGACCACCTTTGCCAGCAGAAGCATCTCCTCCTCCCCTGATGGAGCGGATTCATGTGATTAACTTTTTCCCCATATCTACCAACCCTTGATGCCTCTTAGCCTAAAACTAAGGGCAAATTCCAGTATTCCTGGGCTAGGGAATAGAGGAATGCAAAGTCAGACTTGAAAGAAGGATTGCACACCAAAAAATTGCAATATCTCAACAAGACCCTGGAGGATTACGTAGGGCCAAAATCTAAGGAAGATGGAGTAGGGAGTTTAGATCAAGCCAAATTTACTGATATTGGTACTTCTGTCCAAAATTCTAGAATCAGTGTGTTGGGTAGAACAGTTAATGGTTCTGGTTATTTGCTTTATTGGCTGGCTAAAATCTGTATTCATCTGTGGGCTGCATTAAATAAAATCAAGACATCAGAATTCTTTATGATGTAAAAAAAAAAAAAGAAAGAAAGAAAGAAAGAAAGAAATTATAGACAATGCCATTGAACTGTGTAGTGAATCTCTTGTGTGTGAGCCACTTACCAACTTCCTATATTCCCCAAGAGTTCCAAGAGAATATTCCTTTTGCCACAACATTGAGAAATACATTGGTGAGCAGAGCACCATCCTCTTTAAAAGGTGGATATCCTTTGGATAAAGGTAGGAGGCACTGCCATTTAATGTATTCCCTTATTACAATGAAAATTACAAGATCTCATGGTGGCACTTCACCACCAGAGGCAAGATGAGACAGTGTGCAATAATTTGCAGCAGAGAGAAGACGGAAAAGATGTTAGCTTGACATGAAGGGATCTTTAGATGATGCAGTACATATCATTGACTGAATGGTATCCCCTGGAGTTGTACATCAAAATTGTTTTATCCCTAGAAATAATACATATGGTAGCCCATTCAAATTTCATTTCATTCATATGATACAAACAAACACAAAACTCTAGTGTGTTAAACAGAAGATTAAGCTTCCTCATCTAATTTCCATATCTTAGTTCATAAACAGTGGTCTATGAAAGCATATCCTCTCCAAATTTAAAGAAAATTTACAGTAATACACACTTTTAACCATTAAAAATGAAATATTTACTAGTTTCTTTCAATTTCGGGAACATCACACATTTTACGTAGAAGCACCACTTCCATGACTGAATTACCCATATGGCTACCAGGCTCCAGAAGGGCTCAGGAACTCCAGTGCAAGCAACTCTGCCATTTGACCTCTACAGTAGATCCAATAATGTCTAAAGCATCTGCAAGTGACAAGGATGCTCTATTGAGCCAAGGATACTTTAACAAGTCTTAGAGAACTACAATGGGTTTGGAAGCAGAAGCATGACCCTTTGGGCAGGTAACTATTTTCCATTTATAGCTTGCTATTGGACCTCTGTGGAATCTGAAGACACCTGACCTATGAAAGAGTAGTTAACTATGCGCCGTGAAAGAAACCATAGTCAGGTGTTCCCAGCAGCATCCATGATCAGATAGAAGCTATATATCTAATACAAGATCAAATACAAGCAGATTCTCGGAGGCACAAGTAATTTGCAAGATTGGCTCTCACTACCAACGTGCCTACTCCTAATGGACTAACATACCTTCCTCAATCTACGCATATGCCTTCTTGAAGAATTCCCAATGACTGACGGACCAAGGAAAAATCTGACTTATGGGAGATTCTGCATAATGTACTGAGCTGGAAATGCAATGCTGTGATTATTATAGCCTCATTCGGTTGAGGCCTAAAGGACAGTTATGTGAGAAATGCTTCTATCTGGTAAAACTACACAGCTCATCTCATGGTCTCCTGCAGGAGTGAAGGCCTGAGATGAGTCTCTACATCAATTCAATGGTGATAGCTAAACCAATTGGCTGGTAGCAAAGTCTTAGAAGATTGGCAATAAGATTTGTGAAAGAAATATATGGATGAACCACCCTGAGTGAGTTCAAAGTGTTAAAAATTCATGGCCATATCAATGCTTACCACAGAGCCCCACTGCAGGAGAGGAGAGTGGAGTAGATTCTCACTGATAAGATTTTTAAAACGGTCTCCTCTAGGGATGTCATTTCACCTTTTCCCTAGACATGGCATTGATCTCTCAAAGTATTTACAAAGGGGCCAAGGTGTCAAGGACAGAACATGTTCATGAATAGAACATGAACTTTGTCTCACCACATCTGACCCACCCATTTAATGAGCTAAGCCTCACTCTTGTCAATATCCATGACTATTGCTAAACTTGACACGGTATCACGTCCTAGAGTGATTGCCTGCCGCTGGCAGGAGAGTGAGAAAATGGGAAATGTGGATTGGCTTTCCCCTAGTCACCCTTCTGTTGGCAACACTTTCTTTGGATTTCCTAAGAAAAGTAAACCTTAATCTTAAAGAACGATGCAATGGCCTATGGAAGATTCACATAAACTCCAGCTTGGAAATGGCACCTTGAGAAGCTAAGGATATGAATGTGCTATGAACAAGCAATCAATACTTCATATTATTTTTCTCATAGTCAAAACCAAGACATCTTTTGCTGTTACACCTCTTGACCTGCTTACAAAAAATTATTTTTATGGTCTCTGGACTCCAGGCTCTGCTTATTTATAGGTCTGAGTGCCCAAGAAGTAATTCTCCCATTGCACTTAAAGTTAAAACTGCCATATGGCCATTTTGGGATCGTTACGTTACTAGACAGACACAGTTATTAACCATGGTTACCAATGAAAAACTGCTGCTATGTAATTAGGGCAAAGACAACCATTCTAGACCACTGGAGTTCATTCTGAGTAACTTCTAGAGGTTCCTAGTATAAAATGTTAATGTAAGACTAAATCAATCCATATAGGAAAGTCCATCAAAGGATCAAATATCTTAGGACCGCAAGCTTTGTTCATCCACCGGGTGAAAACTTCCAACGAGCTAAAGTATCTTTCAAAGAAAAAAGAAACATGAAATACACAGTAGAGAAAGAGAACTATAAACGCCAATGGCCTCATGACCAATTGTAGAACTGAGTTTTTTCTTGGCTCTGTATTTTTGGATTATGTTGGTGGTGGTTAAATTTATTACTTGGTCCATAGGTTATAAAACACCCAGGCAGGACTGTGATTCAGCTAAGGTAAGAAAAAAAACACCACTCAGAGTTGGATGTCATAACAGACAAGACTTTTTATCTCCCCTTTGGAGAACAAACTAGTCCAATTTTGTTTTTGCAAAAAATAGTTCCATATGTTAAATGAGACCACATTGTGCTACTACTGTTGTTTGGAATTTTGCACGTGGAAAAGAATGTGTACAGTGAAGTACTCGAATAGTTGAACTGTGGCAGATGACTCAAATTAACCCATTCACCACCCACTCCCACTCCCTCTCAGGACTACACCATATCTTGTTCCACATCTTCTTGGCTTTTAGAAACCAGATCATTTATATCTCCCAGGTCTTTTGCAGATTGCTCTGCAGAAGTCTTGCAAGAGGAAAATGAGCAATATGAGAAGGCAGCCTCACACAGGAGAGCTGGATCTTCTTGAAATTGTAATGGTGGAAACAACTGGTTCTCCAGGGTAGATTTGGGGTTTCACTCTGGCATCACAAGTGCCAAGTAGCAAATGGAAGTGACACTAGGATTTCATCTAGAACACTCCAATATTGTAGCTGGGTGATTCTCTTTCTGTTTTATTCTTGACTATGTGGCATGTACTCCAAATTCTCTGACTATTTGGTATGCTACTAAATATTTTTCAATAAATTCCAAGCTTTCTGCTGTTTGTAATCATGGATCCTGACCAATAAAATAGTTGCTTACACAAAGGAATTATTTTAAATTTATAAATTTTACATTTTTGCTCAGTGATATGTCATAAACAGAATTAATTAAATTCTTTTTTTTAAAGCTGAGGTATAATTTTCATACAGTAAAATGCACAAACCTTGGCTGAATGGCTCCAGGAGTTTTGATAAATACCTACAACTGTATAAACCACACCCCTATCCAGATATAGAATATTTCCATCACACCAGCATACTACATTTCTAATTTCTACTACAACAGATCAGTATTTCCTGTTCTGAAAGTCTCATAAATAGCATTACACAGCAAGTTCACATATGTGTCTGGCTCCCATCATTTGGCATAATGACTGTGAGATTCATCCACATTAGTTTGTGTATCACTAGGTTTACTTTTATTGCTGAATTGTGTGACTATGGCGAAACTGGCTGATCCATTCTCCCGTGGATACAGTATTTGCTTCTTGGCTATTATGAATAAAGCTACTACAAATCTTTTTGTACAAGTCTTTCTATTGACATGAGTTTTCATTTCTCTCAGCTAAATACCTGGGAGTGGAATTGCTCCTACAACACAGAGTAAGTGAATGTTTAGTAGAAACTCCCAAACTGTTTTCCAAGATGGTTGCACCATTTTACAGTTTCACCAATGATGTTTGAAAGTTCCTCTTGCCCCATATCTAACATGTGGTGTTCTCAGTGGTTTTAAATCTTAGCCATTCTAGAGGCAATACTGTGGTATGGCATAATAGTTTTAATTTGCATTTCTCTGATTATTACAATGTTGACATTTTCATGTGTTTTTCGGTCATTTGTGTATCTTTATGAACAGTCTGTTCAAGTATTTTATTTTTAAGTTGGGTTGATTGTGAGAGTCCTTTATTATCTGGATATGCCCTTTGTCATATGTGTGTGTGTGTGTGTGTGTGTGTATATATATATGTGTATATATATATTTACTATATATGTACATATATATTTAATATATGTGTACATATATATGTATATGTACATATGTTTACATATGTACACATATGAAAACATACATATTTTATGTTTTCATATGTGTACATATATATGTACACATATATTAAATATATATTAAATATATACATATGTACATATGTATATGTACATATATATATTAAATATATTTAATTTTTTAAATACATATATTTATTAATATATGTATTTAATTTTTTAAATACATATATTTAATAAATATATGTATTAAATAATACATATATATGTACACATATATTAAATATATATTAAATATATACATATGTACATATGTATATGTACATATATATATTAAATATATTCTCTCAGTGGCTTGCATCTTCATTTTTTTAACAATATGTTTTCATGAATGGAAGTTTTAAATATTTATGAAGTTCAATTGATCATTTAGTATGTACTTACTAATTTCTGTGTCCTATCTAAAATGTCCTTGCTTACTCCAAGGCCAGAAATATATTCTCCTGATTTTTTTCCGAGAAGCTTAATGGTTCTGGCTTTTATGTTTATGCCTATGATTCATGTTGAATTAATTTTTGTGTAAGATGGGTGGTAGGAGTCAATGTTCATTTTTTTCTCATGTGAATATCCAGTTGTTCCAGCACCATTTGGTGAGTAGACTTTCTTTTCCCATTGAATTGTTCTAGCACATTTGTAGTAAATCAAGTGAATGTGTTTGTACAGGTCTATTATTTTCCATTGATCTTTTTATCCACACTTATGCTAGAACTCCACTTTCTGGGTTAATATAGCTTCATAGTAAGTCTGGAAATTGGGTAGTGTAAGTTATCAAATTGTGTTCTTTTTCAAAATTGTCTTGGCTATTCTAGCTCTTTGGCACTTCCATGTAATTTCTTAGAATCACTTTGTCATTTTTCTATCAAAAATGTGTTATATATTTTATATAATTGATATAATTGATCTATCTCTGTATGTCACAGGCCTGAGCAAAGATGCGAAGTATCCACTACAAAGAGATAATTCTTGAATGCTGATATTTTCGGCCACTTTTATTTTCTTTCATCGAGTTTCCCAATTTTCTTTGCATTCTGAATCAAGTAGAATGACTTCATTCAATAGAAAAATACAGTTATTAATAATAAAAAACTCTATCAGCCAAAAAAAAAAAGCTTGCTAAGATTTTGATTGAGTTTGCATAAAATTTACAGACATTTTGGGGGGTAGCAACATCTTAACACTATTGAGTCTTCCAGTTTAGTTTTATGATATATTTCTTCCCTTATTTAGGTCTTCTTTTTCTGCTCAGAATTATCTCACAGTTGTCAATTTATAAATCTTTCACATCTATCATTACATTTAAAAGTATTTTATGTTTTCATATTATTTTTATTTTCAAATTATTCATTGGTAATAGAAATACAATTGATTTGCATATACTGTAACGTTATTAAATTGACTTACATTTTTTGTGATTTGTAGATTCCTTTGGGTTTTCTGCATAGAAAATCCTGTCAGCTGTGGATAAAGATTCTTTTTTTCCCTTCCTAATTTGTATACCTTTGCAGTCATTTTCTTCCTTTCACTGATTAGGACTAGAAGTACAGTGTCGAATAGAATTGGTGACAGTAAAATGCCAAGGCCTTCTTACAGAATATGGGATCAAGGGGTTTAAGGTATCACCATTAACTATCACCATTAAGCTGAGATTTTTTAAGACGTCCTTTATCAGATTGAGGAAGTCCCCTCAGTTCCTAGTTTGCTATCATGAATACATGTTGAACTTTTTAAACCCAAGTTTTCCTGCATCTTTAAAATTATCATATAATTTTTCTCCTTTATTCTATTAGTTTGGTGAATGACATTAATTGATTTTTGGATGTTGAAATAATCTTACATTCTTGAAATAAACCACTTGGTCATGCTGTATTGTGCTTTTTATATATTGCTAATTTCATCTGCTAATATTCTGTCCATCTCTGTGCATGAGGTATACTGGTATCTTATGAACATAGACACTCTTGTAAGGTCTGGTCAGGCTACTGTTTTCTTATCATTTTCTGAAAGGGTCTGTGGAAGATTAATCTACTTTCTTCCTCACGTGTTTGATTAAATTTACAAAAAAGCTATTCCTTTACTGTAGGATTTGTAGTGTTATCCAGCATTATTGATATTGATAACTGTACTTCCCTCTTTTTCCTTGATCGGTTCACCTAGGAACTTATTAATTTATTAAAATTTTTAGAATGTCTTTGAATTTTATTAATACTTCCATTTTCACTTCATTGATTTCTACTCATTTTAATTTTTCTCCTTCTTTCTACGTTTAATTTAATCATCTTGGGTTTAATTTAATCATTTTTCTACTTACCCAAAGTGAATTGATTTCAAAACTTTTTTTCTTTTCTTACATAAGCATTTAAAATTTTAGCAGTGCTTTAGCTATACTCACAAAGTTTGATACTCTTTTCTTTGCCATTTAAAATGTTTTCTAAATATCTCTGTGATTTTCTGTTCTTTTACAGATGGTTTATTTAGAGACTTTTCTAATCATCTTCTTTATTGATTTCTAATTTTGGTCAGAGAATACAAATTATTTGAAACTTACTTAGACTTTTTTTATAGCACAGCATATGACCTATCTTTTCAAATGTTCTATGTGCACTTGAAAATAATTCGTGCTCTGTAGTTTTGGCAATTAGTGTTCCACATATATAAATGAAGTTAGAATAGTTGATGATATTGTTCAATTCTTCTATAGTCTTACTAAATTTTTTCTAATTGTTCTATCAACTAGTGAGAGGAGTGTTACAAATCATAATTGTAGATATGTCTATTATAAGCTGTTTTAAGTGCTTATGCACCTTCAGAATTTTTAGCTAATCATGATGAATTGATTCTTTAATCATTTTTAAATATTCCTCTATATCTGTTATATTTAATATCCTGAAATCTACTTTGTCTGCTATTAACATAACCATTCTGTGTGGCTTTTAAATAGTGTTTTCATAGCATTACCTATTCTATCCTTTTACTTTCACCCAATTTGTTCCTCGTGTTTAAAATGCATCTCTTGTAATAGCATGTAATGAGATTTTTGCTTTTATTTCCCTATTGTCAATCTCTGCCAATTAATTGGAGCGTTTATTCTATTTACGCTTAATGTAATTATTGATATAGCTGAGTTTTAAACTATTATCTTGCTATTAGTTACCTATTTCCCCATCTGTTCTTTGCTCATATTTTTTTTCCTTTCCTGTTTTCATTTGGATACACCAGTCCTTTTTACTTAAGTATTTCTTTCTATCTCTACTATAGCTTTCAGTCTTGTTTCTTATTTTTCATTGGTGGTGGTGTTTATTATTGCTTTCGGGATTACAGTATGCATCCTTAATTTATCAGTCTGTCATAGAGTAATGTTTTGAAAGTAATATTATAGTACTTCATGTGTAAGAGTCTTACAAAGTATACTTCCTTGTACTCATCTTCCTTTCTTGGTCCATTGTCATAGGTTTTACTTCTACAAATGCTATAATAGCCACAATCTATCAATATTAATTTTATCTCAAAAATAAAATGGCCCTTAAATTAAGAGAAGAAAAAAGACAGTCTGATATGTTTATTCACGTATTTGCTATTTCTGATTGTATTTCCTTTGTGTTTATTTGTGTTTCCATCTGGTATCATTTCTCTTTAGTGAAAAAAAAACTTCCTTTGATATATTTTTATGTGCTAGCCTGTTTTGATAAAATTATTCCACCTGTGTTCATTTGAAAATGTTTTCATAGCACCCTATTTTTTGAATAGTATTAGGAAAATAAACTAGTCATTTAGTATATAGTAAAATAAGAACTGATATGGAGGAACAATTAGAAAGTTGTGGAAGTGTATGGAAGAGGCACTTCACCCAGTCTTGAGGCAGGAAAGGTTTACAGTACAAATGACAGCTCAGCTATCTGAAAGATGAAAAGCATTAGGGGTATTGATGAATGAGAGCTCATTTGATTTCTTTTCAAGCAAAAGAAAATATACTTAACCAAAATTCTATATTTCATATAGACTGTGTTCTTTATCTCCTCCCTTTTTTTTTATTTAATGTATAAACAGTAGTATCTTTGAACATTCCATTCTGAATGTACTTGTATGATTTACTCATAATAAAACTAGAATTAAACATTCGAAGTAAAAGGTCCATATGTTTTTAATCTTTTAACATATACTGAGTGGTAAAATTGCCCCTAGAATGGTTATATCAATTTTCATCCACATAAGCAGCTGATGAGAGTAATGGGCTTTATATTCCTGGAGCTTATAGCATAATTGTTAATATCTCAGGTTCCTCATTATTTCTTCCTACGCTGTCATTGTTGGGCCATCTGAGATCTATTTTCCCAATTCTCAAATGAAGTCCAGACCCCAGGTGGAGACTGCCAGCACTCTTTCAGTACATCATTCTTGACCTCAAGGATAGATAATCTTTCCTGCCAGGCCAACTCCATCATATGCCCTACATATGCCTCAGTTCCGACTCCCTATGCTCCCTTGGTCCCTGCTCTGATAAATTGCTTAAGATCTCAGTTTCCTATAAAATGAGACCCATAAGTTCCTGTTAAAATTTTTCCTCTTAGGAATTGAAGATTTGCCTCTGGGTCTCATTCTGTGTCTGAGAAACTGCAGACAAAACCTTTTGATGCCACTTGTTTCTTTGTGCTTCCCAATTTCACCCACCCTGAAATCAATGTCACTGCTCATTTACTCATAAGAAGGCTCCCTGCAGGCCACCTCTAAAGGCTTTGATTACATTCACGTTTTTAAAAAATTTTATATCATAAAAATCTTCATAGCAATATCCAAAATTCATTTCACCACCTCATTCACATCAGAGACATTCATGCATATTGAACACAGAATAAAAATGTGCAAAACAGAATAACTTTAATCTGAACACAGTTTGAAATTCTTTGTTATTGCAGTGAAGAATATCTTTGCTTGCTACAGGTGAGTTATCAGAAAAAGAAAGCCTCTTTCACTGAAATTTTTGAATTTACATTTTATAAAAACCTAAATCATCTATTTCATGTAAGGAAAATATCCTTCGATGAGAACAGGTTCAAAAGAAGTTACATTTTGCTTTGTCGTACATATTTTGTGATTAAAAATATATATCTTCATTTTATTTTCTTATTTTAATGGTACAATATTTATAATATTACATCATAAAACAGTGAAGACTTGTGCCTTTATGGGGTCTGCCCATCAACGAAGTTTTGTGTGAAATACAGCTACGTGGTATATATCTCATCAATCCTTAAGAAGTCCACAGGGAAGATAAGCTGTATGTACTTGCATAGACATTAGCTAACTCAGTGCAGAATTCTTATCTTAGGGTTTGAATATCTTATGATGTGTGGAAACTAATCCCAGTTTCCTTTTATTCCTATACCTTGCCCCAGAGCAGTATGGAAGATCTGAAAAGGTCAGTAAGGAAATAATGGAAAACATGATTTAATGGCATTGCAACCACATTCACACACACACACATACACACACACTCACAAGCAGTCATTGATTTGTTCATATCGTAGGCAATAGGCATAAAGTGTGCATTCGCAGGATAGAAACACACAGCACTGTTGCCATTGTCTAGTGGCCTTATTTAACCAGATCAGAGGATATGAGCCAGAAATCTCAAGTTATGAGTTTGTTGGTTTTCTTGCTGGCATGCCACCAACGGACACCTATATAGACTTCTCTGACCAGGAAGCATGAAAATTAACTCGTTTATTTTATTTCTTTGACTCCTGCCACATATTCTAGCCATTCTTTCAAGTCCCATCTCAAATGTTGCTTCCTTCATAAAAACATCTTCTGATATCTTGGAGCAAATGGGAGATTCTCGATCTTCCTACCACTTGTTTTCTCTCTGAAAGTGCTTTCATAAATCGCAGTGTAAAATAAAAGTTGATGCGAAAGAAGACTTGGAAAGATATAGGCATAGATGGAAGGGAGTCGGAGCTAATGTCCATCACCCAGAGGGAGTCAGGGAAGGTTTACAGTATAAGTGGTATCTAAACTAACCTCTCAAAAATGAAAAGAGGCAGACCGGCAAGTTATATCTAAACATCATTCACTTGAATTTCTTAATCGAGAACCTACTATGTACCAAACACTGTGCTAAGTACTTTCAATGCTTTAACATGCTTTCTCTGCTTGATAATTGTCTTTCATTCAGGGTAAACGTTATTCAATTTTCCTTGACTTGTGTCTTCTCTCATATCTCATGTATAAGTCATAAGAAACTCTTGTTGACTCGTCTGTTAAACTAATCCAGATTCCAGTCCTTTCCCATGACCTCTGCTTATACCATCCCAGCTCCAACCACTATTTTCCCTTGACAAAATCACTGATATTGTCTCCTAATCCTCCCTCCTTCACCATTGTTTACACTCCTGCTTCTCCCTGTAGTTACTATTGTACTCTAACCTTAAGTAAGATGATGTCACTTCTCTGTGAAACTCTATAATGCCCCCTTTCCTCTCAGAATAAAGCCAAAATCTCTGCTATGGCTAAAAGATCCTACACTACCTCATTTCTTAAAACTCTCCATCACATACTCTGCCCCAGTCACCCTGGCCTTCTTACTCTTCCTTCGATATGTCTGGCTTGCTTCCTCGCAGCTTTGTATTGGCTGTTCTGTCTCTGAATTGTTCTTACTAGGATGTTTGAGCTTTCTCTATGATGCCTAATATATAGCTACATTTAAAAGTGTAGGCCCATCCCCGGTCCCTGTTCTGACCGCCCCCATCCTCTTCTACTTTTCATTTCCCCCATATCATTTAGCAGCTCATCACATATTATACAATTCACTCCCTTCACTTCCTTATTATATCTATTGTACAGTGTCAATCTGAGCTGTGAGGGCAGATATCTTTGTCTATTTTGCTCACCAATATATACCAAGCATCAATTACAGTCTTTGGCATAGAGCAGGCATTCAACAAATATTTGTCCATTAAATGAATTAAAGTATTTAATCATTTTAATAAGGATAATTAACTATGTTATCTACTCACACACTCTTATTGACAAAGTGAAGATTCAAATACTCTCTAGAAGCCAGACCCTTAGTCTTGACTCCCAGTCTATTTTGCATCCTCAGCACTATCCTGTGGCCCCCTTGAGGACAGGAATAGTGTGTATTCCACACATCTCGATTTTGCCTCAGTGATACACACAGTACCTTGCGCAGACTCGGTTCTTAAAAAATATTTATGTAATTGTGTTTGGCCAGCTTTTCCAAAGCCACATGACCTTGTTTGCTACAGTGGTCTTCCTGCCCTAAGAACATATCACGCTAACTTCAGACATAGAAATGATCTGAGCAAACCAAGGCCCAGACAGGTCTAGTGGTCTACCTACCGCTACATAGCTACTTAGAGAAAAAGACAAGACTAGACCTGAATCTTCAGACTCTGCATACATTTTTCCATTTGTGCTTTTAATTTTTAAACATAGGCATGACTATACCATGTGAGTGCGAGTTAATGAAGGCAGGAATTGTAATTGTGTTTGTCTCTTCTGTGTGTCATACAGGGGATGGATCTGAGGTAGATACACCAAGAGTATTTTAATAAATACTAGTTTATTTCCAACAAGGCTCCAGCTAGACTGATACAAATAGTAGAACCAACCCAATTTACCTAGATGGTCAAGCAAAGATAATGAGGGGAAATAAGAAATGAAACAATGTCATGAAAACAGTTAATAAGCAATCAATTTCACCTACAAAAGTGATCACAGTCTCTGAGACAGAGTTGGAAATTAAATAGAATTTGGAAGATTTTCAATCTATTCTTCAAGGTTTTCATTATAATTTAAAGGGAAAAAAAAGCAAGGCCTTGAATAAGACTGATAGATTGCTACTTGATCGATTCTTTCTTGTCCCAGTTGTAAAAACAAAACCATAAATTATACTAATTCTTATTTTGGGTAAATGATTTCAGCAGTATACTTGGATGGTGACAGCCCAAGTAATCATGGATTCATCATTGCACAAAACCTAAAATCACAGTATTGAGACCGTTCTCCCTTCCAAAGCATTGTCAAAAAACTATGGCCCTCCCAGAGTCTAACTGAAAACGTGTTAAATAATTAAAAATTTTCATTAGTGTACAAATAACTTTTCCTCCATTTCTAAAAGCAGCTTGAGAATAATAACATCAATTCTTGTGATTGATAAGACATGGCTTGATACTATATAACTTTTCGCTTAATTTTTCTTTCTAATGGATAATTTTTGACTTCTACAAAACTATGAAATTTGCTTTGGGCATATGTTAATCTCAAAGGCCTTTCTCGCAATTCCTATAACTTTAGGCAGATGCTCCTTGTTTAATATAAAAATGCTACACCATTCTGCAGCATGAGCAAGAAAACTAAATTAAACCTAAAAATTGGGAACTGAGCAAAAAGGCATTCAAAGAGAAGTTGACAGAACCTGGCCCCCATCTCAGCCCTGTCATTCCTTTGAGCAGGCATCCCTTTGCAAAAAAGAGCCTTTTTTTTTTTCATGAATTGAAGCCATGAGCAGTCTTCAAATGCCAAGGACTTCTGTGTTTGACTGAAACTAATATAAAACTTTGGGTTTGCATCATACAGAGGTGCCATAAGTGTCTTCTTTCCTTCCTTGAAACAGAGAGAGAGAGAGAGAGAGAGAGAAAGGGAGAGACTGATTTCAAGGAAATGGCTTATGATTTCTAGGCGCAGGCAAGACCAAAATCCACAGAGCAAGCTGGAAAGTCTTGGGCAGGAGGTCATGTTACAGTTAGGTAAAATTTCTCCTTCTCAGAGAAATATCAGTTTGCTCTTAAAGACTTTCACCTGATGTATTATGCCTACTCACATTATTAAGGGTAATCTCCATTACTTAAATGGAGATTTACACGTGAACCACATCCACAAAGTACCTTCAGAGCAACACCTAGACTGGTGGGGATCACAAAAGGTTTTCCTGTAGAAGAAATGTTCAAGTGGAGACCTAGTAGATGACCAAGAATTGGCCAGGCCAGAAGGAGAGGCATTTCATTTCAGGCATTTTACACAAATTTATACAAAAGCCCCAAGCTGAGAACGAACCTGTGCATTTGAGAAATGGGAAATGAACCAGGGCAGTGGGAACCTAATAAGCTTTGCACCCAAATGTCTTCAGTGGACAAAGCAGAGTTCCTGCACAGTGCTGTAAGCTTTGGTTTCTACTGGATCCAGGTACCTAGCCTAGACATATTTAAGATATTTGAGGGAATATAGAATTTTTCTCATTCTATTGATCTCATTATTAAAATCTTTTATGACCTTATTACTTGTAGAATAAATCTTTGTCCTCTGAAAGTTTTTCAAATCAGGTACTCCCTAACTGTCTTGATAGCAACATCTACCACTTTCCTTCCTAACTACCATGGTCCCTTCATGCCTTTGGCTCTCAAACTCACCAGTACTAGTCCTGTCTCAGGGCCTTTGAACTTGTTCTTTCTTCTACTCTCATCACCATTCTCCAGGTTTTTACACAGCAGGATCCTTCTCAGCCTTCAGATCTCAGCTCACAGTTGCAACCTTCCTCTTCCCATTCTCATCACCCCCATCTGACTCCATCTTATTTATTTTCTTGCCATCTCCATTCATTAGCATGGACAGTCCATAAGAGCAGAGACTTTGATGGTAAGCATTTAATACATATTTTTTAAAAATATGAATTTAAAACTTTTGATAAATAAGCTTTGAGCTTGACTTTATTATTCTCTAGAATGAGACTAACAATGCATATTTTGTCTGTCAACAAAATGGACCACCAGGCTATGTGACAGAACATGTATTAACACACCTGTAAACTATGAAGACCTGCAAAAGTGATTCTTTTATATCCAACCAGACACTAAGCATTTTTCTAATTAACTTCGAATTTTTTTTTTTTTTTATTTTTGTTTTGGTTTGGCTTCTGGTCAATAAATCCCTTCAAAAAAAAAAAAAACCTAGAAAATGGCATGGTTTAAACAATGTCCAAGACAAGATATAATAATGTAATAAGAGATGTAATGTAATGGTTCTGCATAGTAGCAGAACCATTCTAGAATCATGCTCATCTTTTACTTGAAGAGAAATGTTACAAGCCTATAATATGGATGAGTAGGAAGAACACAAATTGTAGAGTAAGAGGAAAGATGATCCGAGTCTTGGCTACTTGCTCCATTTTTGTAAAATGAGTGGATAAAGGTACTGAGCAAAAAAAAGGTTGTCGTGAAGATTAACTGGGATATATAAAAGAATATATCACTAAGCCTGGCACATAGTAGGTGCTAAAAAATGTATTATTATTGCTCACAATAACATTCGAAGGGTGAGCATAGTATTTTAACCATGTCATCCATATTGACAGACTGTAGATGATCAATTTAGGTTAAGCCAGAGGTCTGGGATGGAACCACTGAGTTAGTTACAGGTACCAACAAAATGAGGGCCAAGTGATGGCTTAATCACCAAATAAAAGTATTTCAAAAGCCCCCAGCCTCAGTAGCTTTCAGCTATAGCTCCACAAGTCAAGATTCTTCCATATTTCTTGGCATTGTTTTAATTCCACTAGAGAAGGCACTGCCTGGCAAGGACAAACGTGGAGCCTGAGCTGGCTGTTGTCCAGACAAGAATGATAATATCTACTAGATTTACAAAGAAGCCAACTCTTCCTGTTTCTTATAGATGTCAGAGCCTGTCTACTGGGTGTCCCTATGTCTGCTATAACAGATGGCATGGCACTTTCAAGGTGTTTTCCTTGGTTTCCTCCTCTTTATTGATTTGCTTTCTGTACTCATCTTGAAATTCTCCTCTTCAAAGTCTACTCTATGTCTAAGACCAGAGAAACAGGACACTTGGAAAGAGAGGGGAGTACTGGCCTGGCTCCCTCACTTTCCTGAAAGCCTCACGCTGGCACCCTTCAGAAAGGTCAGCCCACCCTTTCTTCCACCTACTCTTAGAACTGACTGTTGTCCAGTTAAAAATGCAGAAATGATTTGTGATTCGGTAGCAACTCTTTGATTGTGTGATTGGTTGGCTATTCATATCATAATTTTAAAGTGTTCGTTAAAAAAATAAGGCAACATTCATTTTAGGAGAAAGCTATGGCATGTTATTAAGTGTTTGAAATCATTGGGAAGTCCAGCTGAGTTCAGCTGGGTGTTTTCTATACATTGGAACTGTTCTAGAAGCTGGGGATACAGAAAAACATAAGATATAGCTCCTACTCTTAGAAAATTTACAGATGGTAAAACAGCCAATTTTTTGCAATGCAAGTGGTTTTCACATTGAGTGATGGGAGGAAAATGAAGGACACCTAACCCAGACCGTAAGCTGAGGAGGCGAGGGCTATGGATGGCTTCTTGGAGGAATGAGGAAGTCAGAAATAGGATACAGAAACCCTTTCTAACATACCATGTCTGAAGACACATGTGGGAATAAGTTGAGGAGCCAGAGAAAAGAATGTAGAACTAGAGACAATATCTGAATCACTGGATCACATGGAGAAAAGTTTGAGCTTAAATTAAATCTAGTTCACTTGGCGAAGAGGTGATTTCTCACTGGTTTTTCAGTCTCTGTTTTGACTTTGAGGAAAGCATAATCAAAAGAGGAGACTGATAGGAAGACAGTGCAAGTAAAGTCATACTACCTGAGATGACAGAGTCAGCACTTAAGTGAAACTACGTGCCTGTGGGAACAAATGGAGGGACTTTGCAGCAGACCTCAGCAGAATTTCTCAAAGCCTAGAGCAAAACCATCTTTCCAAGACTCAAAGAGCCAGAGAAATGCTCAAGGCCATGGGCCACCAAAGCTTCAAGTACCTTCAGAGGCTCTTTAAATCATGATGTGTGTCTGACTCAGAAGATATAAAGATATAGAGTTTTACAAGACTTTGGCTGTAAAGTAATTGAATAGCATAAAGGTGTCTTGGATATATTGCTAGACTGAATATTCCTTCTTTCTCAGTGTAAATTAGTATTTTATTCTATAGTATATTATTTCTTTTATCAGAATCTGCTTTTTAGTGTTTACCAGCTGGTTTCAGTAAAATATATTTTATTGAGATAAGTAAAAGCAATCATGAGAAGATGTCCACTGGATCCGTGCATAAGGAGCCTTCTTGGAGGCTCAGAGGATTCCTGATCAGTCCTGGGATCATCCATTTTTAATCACTTTAATCTATAGAGTTAAAGGTCACTTGGCACTTTTAAGGCCTTGAAGATAAACCAGTTTCATGATGACTAATACCACGGGGAATCTTTGGTCTAGAGAAAGAAGAATATCATAAAATGTAGTGAAGGAACTTCTATAAACATACACACACAAATACACACATATGTGTTGTGTCTGTGTATGTATAGCATGCAATTTTATATGTCAGCTTGATTATATCCTCTCTAAAATCTTTAGCAAGATGGACAAAGAACATGCTTCTGTGTAAGGCTCCCTTTTAAAGAAAATTGACACTATTTTTATGGGGATAGTAATCGATTCGTCAAGAATTAAAATTTTCAAAATGTTCCAACAATTTACTGTTTTTACTCTGAGTCTCTTGACTGATTATGGAGAGATCCTGGATTCATTTCTAGCCCAGGTAACTTCTTCAAGTTGATAGAATCAATCAGCTTCAGCTTGTATCTTTTTTCCTCTAAGCTTTTTCTCGTTCATTTCTTTTGGTTTAGCATTATATGGTGATAGTATTTGGGAGCAAGGAAAAGAGATCTAATAATCAAAACAATGAACTGGCAAGAGTTAGAGAGCTACAATAAGCAGGCCTGCCACCTGATACAAACATAATCACACCACCCTCAGTCTTTATTCTAGACTTTGGAAAATAGAGAATATTAAACCTATCACATAATTGCCTATAAATGTTTAAGGAGTTAAAAATAAAAAGATTTAACTACAAAGGGCCATAATTTCTTCTTAGTTCCTCCTGGTTGATAAGTTATACTTTTGTCTTACTTCTCACATATTTCCCACATGCATTCTTATGAGCCTCTTAATCAAATAATTTTTGATGTTCAACAACTGAATAAAACACAAATTGAGCAGGAATTTGTATTAACATCCACTATTTTACAGAGACTGTTTTCCATTGTCTTGCTATTTCCCTCACATACGGGAGCTGATAATGCACAAAATCTGTAGTTACAAGTACCCATGGTGAGTGCTACATCTGAAGCTCAATAAGATAGTATTGGGGAAATTTGCATGTGCCTATCTGGCTAACCAAAGTTCTGATTGTCTTAAAAGTAGGTAGAGAATATAATTTTAAACATCTGATTTTATGGGGTTTTTTGAGATCTACCCCCACACTTTACCCTCACACCCTTTTTCAGAAACTGCTTTGTGGTAAAACAAAGAGGGCAATTATATTCCAAGAGAGGAAGCTTATTACAAAATCTTACAAACTCAGAGCATCATAGTTTCTTCCACTTAGAAATGAGAGTAGGTCTTTGAGCTCCATTCCAACTGATTTAAATAGCCCTAATTAGAGCTAAAATCCTTAAAATTCTATAAAGAAAGCACCTAACTTAGCATATTGGTAGAAGAAAACTTCTTAATGGTGTTCAAACTTCAGTTTTAAAGGGCTTCTTTCCAATAAAAGGATGAATCAAAATGAAGATAAGTTGAGAATCAAGGGAGATAAACCTCCTAGTAAAAATAAGGCCTTGTCTACTCTCTGAGCCATTGAGAGCTGCCCACTGTCTAAGCCGCTGTTTCTCTGTCAAAAGAGACTGGAGAGGCAGCCAAATGAATAACTGTCTCCTATAAAATTTATCAAGAAATGTCAGCCTAGCTACCAGGCTCAAATATTCATGGAAGATAAAGCAAACTTCTGTAGGGATTTCCCTGCCAAAAAAAAAAAAAGAAAGAAAGAAAGAAAGAAAGAAA